>NC_136411.1:59025000-59625000 GCF_051521515.1 Lactuca serriola
CAAAAAGGTTTTTCATTATTCTACACGTAACCGTCAATATAACTTTGTGAGACACACTTCAAGTACTTATCTAAGTACCCACAAAAGACCTTAAATTATAACCGAATTCTCCTGGAGGGAGAGCGTGACACTTGTGTATAAATCTATACAGGACTGACAATCCCGCACCTAAGCTATTAGTTATAGTTAGGCCGGGGGGCCTGGGATGACAAATGTCGTACCGATTTCGATGCTTGAAGAACATCGTATTCAGGCCATCTTAGGTCATCAAGCATGGTCATAATAACTCATAATTGGGTATTGAACAATACGATTTGTGTACGAATACGTAAACAACTTCACATAATTTTATTAAATAATAATACTACAATACAGTATTTTACAGTACAGCTGGTTGATCCAAGCACATACATTCATAGAGTTTCATACAAGTACAACTACAGTATACTATTTTTCAATACAGAGAAACTTACATTTCTAGAAACATTCATTTTATGGTTTTATGTGAATTAAACTACATCATACTATTTCAGAGTACAACAACATTTACACATTTTAGTCTTAGGGTATTAAGACTAAAATTTATTTACAATAGAAAATATAGGATTTTCTGAGAGAAAACACTTACATTTTCAAAGAACAAATGACAGATCTTTCATACAAATATGCTTATGAACTCACCAACTTAATTGTTGACACTCTTTTCAAAACCATTTTTATTCTCAGGAAATCAGTAAATAGGTATCTATATAGGTTTTGAGAAGACGGAGCTTCATATAGTCACGTCTTTTAATTTTTGCTATACATTTTGGTGTCAAGTATACATTGATTTGAACATAGATGTAAAAGCTATACATTATCGATATCATGGTTGTTGTACTTTGATTACTATTATTCAATTGTTGTGAACTGTACATAACGTCATCCGCCCCCGAATGTTTCTGCCGTTCTAGTTTGGGGATGTGACAGATCGGACAAGTTACTAGGAGTGGCTTGGATCAGGGATTGAGTGACAGTTACAGTAGGGGAGAAGGATTGCCTTCATATTGAAAATGTTCACAATCACTAGTAGATGGTTTATCATGAAAGTTAGAGTATGGAAAGTGTTCTTCATTAAATATTACTTGATGAGATATGATGATGCATTGAGACACGATGTCAAGATAACGATGGCCATGGTGGTTAGTAGAAGGATCTAGACAGACACAAGCAGATGATCTAGGAGAGAGCTTGTGAGCAGTAGTAGCTGAAAGGTGTGGGTAGCATAGGCACCCAAAAACACGAAGATGATCATAGGAAGGAAAATAACCAAATAAAAGCTTAAATGGAGTTTTAAAAGAGATAGTGGAAGTGGGAAGAGCATTTAGAGTGTGCACAATGGTAATAAGAGCTTCCACCCAAAATCTGGGAGGTAGAGAGGCTTGGAAGAGAAAAGAATGAATAATGTTATTTACAGTACGTATTGTGCGTTCAGCTTTGCCATTCTGTTGAGACGCATATGAGCATGAGAATCAAATTTGAATGCCTTTATTTGCAAAAAAAAAAAAAAAAAAAAAAACAAAAAACAAAAAAACAAAAAAACAAAAAAAAAACTAAGAAGATACTGATTATTAAATTCACGGCCATTATCACATTGAAAGAGTTTGCTGTTGGATTGGAATTGAGTTTGCACATAAGTGTGAAATTTAGTAACAACATCAAATACTTCAGATTTTGCACGAAGATGAAAGACCCATAAAAACTGAGTAAAATCATCCAAAAAGAGAATATAATATTTAAACACTCATACTAGAAACAACAGATGTCCACAAGTTAGAATGAATTAATTTAAACATGTAAGATTTCTTAGTAAGAGAAGCCGAGAAAGGAAAACGACAATGCTTCCCAAGCTGACAAGAGTGACATGTGGGAAGCTTATTTGTAGTACTAGAAATAAATTTACGAGAATGTATAAAATCCAACGCAGAAAAACTGGGATGAGCAAGTCGTTTGTGCATGGTAGGGAGAGAGACAGCAACACAAGTAGCAGCAGAGAGAGGAGTTGGAGATGGAACAATAGGATAAAGCTCACCAACACTATCACATTTTTGAATGAATGCACTTGTTTTAAAATCCTTCACAATGAAACCAAATGGGTCAAAGGTGACAGGAATAGAGTTATCAATCATGAATTAACGGGCATAAACAAGATTTTTAACAAGTTTATCTGAGACGGGTACATTATTCAAAGCTAAACGGTAGTGAGAATGTGGAAAAAAGTTTGACCAATGTGAGTGACAGGGAGTATAGCACCATTACCAACCATAATAGATCTAGAACTACAATGTGTTAGAGAGAGCATGTTACCTAAACTATAAAGTACATGTGATAGCTAGCCCCAGAGTCCATGTAAGTGTTGTCGGGTAGTGACTGAACAGACATAGCTTGAAACACAGAAGCTAAGTCGGTGAATTGTGAACTAGATTAGACATGACCACCAAAAGAAAATCCACTGAAGGGCTGCTGCGAAGCCCCATGAAACTGTTGAAGAGGCTTCCTGAAGTACTGTCACACCCCAAAACCAAGAACGGCGGAAACGTTCTGGGGCGGAGGACGTCATGTAAGGTAATCACAACACAGTAAATGTAAATAGGCAAACAACATCATCCATTGCATTAAATATATAAATTTAATACATGCGTGTTCTATATAGTTTTAGACACCAAAAATATAACGTAAATCAAAATAATAAAATGATGAGTCTTGAGTACGCTCCATCATCTCAAAATCTGGCATCGGTATCTGTCTACTGATGACCTAAGAATACAAGTTATTTTGAAAGAGTAGATCAGCATTAAGCTGGTGAGTTCATAAGTATTTTAGTGTCAATGTTCGTTGTCAAAAACGTTTGAACCTGTCTCAAGTTATAAGTTTGTAAAAGTTTGAATCTCTCAGAAAATCCTATATTTTCTATAAAAGTAGCCTTCTACCAAGGCTTAACTGTTTTGTAAACTCGTCTGTTGTAAAAGTGTGTAATTACCCAAGTATAACTATCATTTGATAAAATATAGTTTGTACATTAATGCTTAAGTGAGATTATCACCAAAATATGTAATGGGTAAATCATTGTAGTACTGTAGCTTTGTATAATAAGAACTACTGTTGTACTAATTACTACTACCTTAAACCGGATTTATATTAAGGTATAATGTGATAATTGCACCATACTATCGACTGATAACAACGACATAAAGAACGGTCGTAATAACGGAATGACGTTTGGCACCCGCAGACCTGCAGGTCCGACTGTAGCTAGCAGCAAGGTGTAGGATAGTCAATCCAGTATAGATCTATACGCAAACTCAACGCTCTCCCTCCAAGAGAATTCTGGCTACAACTCGGGCCATGACATTTAAGGCATGCTCCGATACAGTGGATCACATTTGTTATCGTATTCTTGCATGTGTGATGAAATGTTTCTTGTTCTAGTATAGTTGTATATATTCTCTTCCTAGTATAGACTCATGAATGAACTGACTCATTGATCTAGCAGTTGTAATAGTATGATTCTGTGTTACCCCGATGGTAACTTGTTAACAGTGCGTTTAGTACGTATGATTATGAAAGTACTTTTATGTCTATATATGTATATTTGATATATAATTAATATGGAAACGACCTTCGGATGGTCACCCAAAATCCTATCAGACCACATCCAAATCGAGGAAAAGGAAACAAGGTGGATAGCCTTCCTAAGCTCTTTAAACATTATTTATACGTCTATACATATATGGGCATGCAATTTGTAATATAAAAACATAAATAAGTGTTTATAAGACATTTGAAACATAAGTATATTTTTTTAAAGAAAGATTGACTTGATGTCAATCTATAAAACAATTTGAAGGTGTAGATTTGATTAAAAACGGATTAAGTATAAGGAACATTTGTTTAAATCACAGTTGCAGTGTAAATTCGAAAAGTAAATGGGTTTGGAAAACATTTAGAAGTAAAACAGTTTGATAGATAGTTTGAATAGTGATAAAACCACTGATTTCCCTAGTTATTAATCACATGTGATTAGTACAATCACATGTGATTGAAACAATAACTATGAGTATTTAACTTGTATTCCCCACCTTTTGAAAGCATATAAAAGCATTTAGAATATTTAACAGGTTGATTAAGGGGTATGAAACTCACTTGATTGATTGAAGAAAGCGAGATGGAAAACCGGGCAGAGTCTCGTCTCAGAAAACGGATTTTTCTCGGGATTCTCGGGAATCTCGGGAGTAAAATCGACCCTCGGGACTTGAGCAAAAAGACCAGAGCTTCGGGTTATAACGGGCACGGAAAACGAGACAAAGTTGTGAGAGAGAGGAGAGAAATGAGCAACATTTTCGGAAAGCCTCGCATCCTATTTATAGGAAGGCTGAACCGCCTCCGAACGCGGGGCGTATGCTCGTACGCAGCGCGTACGCGTACGTCATGCATGACCGAAGCCTCGACTGCCTCGGTTCGGATGGGACAGGTTGCTGGGTACGCGGGTCGGATGGGACGACGGGTCGGACGGGACAGCGGGTCGGACGGGTCGGAGCTTCGGACGGGTCGGACGGTTTAGAACTCTTCGGATAGTGCGACGTGGACGATCCAAGACCCTCGATCTCAGTACGCGGGGCGTACGAAGGTACGCAGGGCGTACTTCGGTCCAATCCGATGACTCCCCTTCGGATATTACCGGGAATTTATAATTAAATTTAGATTTATTATAAATAAACTTCAAAAATTCATATCTCCTTCATACGAACTCCGTTTTTGACGTTCTTTATATCCACGCGAAGGTGAGACCATGATCTACAACTTTCGTTTAGATTCCGCTGGCGAATTCCGAAATTATTTTTATTATTTATTTATTAAAATGACGTGATTAAGGAATTTCTTCAAAAATTCATAACTTCCTCATCCGAAGTCAGATTTGGACGTTCTTTTTATGTACGCAAACCTTGATATGATTCCTACTACTTTATTTAATCCGAACAAGATTTTAGGAAGGTTATATTTTGACCTAAATTTGATCGGTTTTACATTACATTGACTCGAAATATCGGGTTGTCACAAGTACTACTGAGAAGGTTGTTCGGGAGCTTAACCGAGATTGGTGTTTGCTGGCGCAATACTCACTGCATGGTGCATCTGCAGTAAGGACATTTGATGCAAACCAAGAGACTGCGTAGGCAGGAGCTGCGCATGATGAATCTTTAAATGCGGGTTGAGGAGCAACTACTGAGGGGATGCGATGGGCAGTAAGCTCGGATTTGGCTGTCGAGTGTGGTACGGTTGTTAATGCAAGGTCGAGTGGCCAACAGAAGTGTGTCTAAAGGCAGCAGTAGGCTGATGAGCTGGTGCATTACCTAAAATTCCAACGAAATTAGCCTACGGTTCCATGTAATTCCCATGATAATTATTTTTTGAGGAGTTTTTAGACTTTTTCCATCTATTCTTTGATCTTCCCGAGTTGTTGGAGGAGGAAAAAAGAGTCACACATTAAGACATAGGCAAGTCAAAAGTAGCATCAGAAGCCACCTCTCGAGATTCATGCAATAAAATCATGTTTTTGGCCACGAGAAAAGATGGAAGAGGCTTCATGTTGGTGATGACATCAACAATGCTATGATATGAGGGTGGTAATTGATGCAAGATTTGCATCACAAGCTCGATTTTGGTGATTGTAGAGTCAATATCTTTGAGATCATTAGATAGATTTTTTATTGTGTGGCAAAATTCGATGATGGAGCTTGAACCCTTCTTTGTGTTGCAGAATTGATCTTGTAATTGTAGCATACGAGACATCTTCTTGTTGTGAAAAATTTCATCCAATTTGACCCAAAGATCTTTGGTGGTGCAATCGTCGCTAGAAATTATTTGGTGCAACCTGGGATCACATGTGCTATAAAATCAAGATTTAATCCATGCATCAATAGAATACAATTCTTCATCATCATCCCCAGTAGAAACTAATTTCCCAGAAATATGACCATAAGGCAAAGTTCCTCTACTCATATTTGAGAAATTTGACGGCATAATTTGTATTTCGGCCCATCAACATTCAGTTTAAAGCTAAATTGATTGTAAACATTAGTGAGTGTGCATACAAGACTCAGTTTCAATGGGGTATTAGTAGAGGAGGATTCATGAATCGACATTAGGTATTATACCTTGAAGCTAGACCAATAAAAAAAATCAAGGGAAGGAGTTGTAACAATACAACATATGAGGACTGACAGAAAAGAGTACAAGACGGCTGGGAATGGGCAGTCAGTGGCCGGAGAGTGATCGGAAAAAGGGAAGAAAAGTTGATAGAATGCAGTAGTAAGTAGGAAGAGTAATCAAAAGAAGCAGGAACTGATCATGGCAGTCGACGACAATAGAAAAAATTGATGTGTACATGGCGGGTATTTAAAGAAATCGATGTTATCATATCGTAGCAGATTGATATGATTTGTTTCCTTTTATCTTTTCCTGTTTTATAGGCTTTTGTTTAGAGTTTATTTTGTATAAGGATTTTTATCCTTGTTGTGCATGTTTTTCGGGTGTATGTATACCAGATCGTTTACTGAATAAAAGTAATCTCTTGAGCCATTAATTTGTTTATGGTATCATAACAGGTCTCACACTACTGTAGAAAACGACGCCGGACATAAAAATAATCTTTTGAGCCATTAATTTGTTTGAGCCAAAGATGGAGCCGCCGCTACCATCGACTCCAATTCAGCATACTACATCCACTCCTCAGAATATCCCAAACATATGCATGTAAACAATGTTCTAACAAATAGCAATTACAACGATCGGACACAAGGGATGAGGAACCTTCTTTTTTTTTCAAGAACAAGATTCAATTTATTGATAGCACTATCGTTGAACCGGACATGAAATCTGAAAACTATATGCATTGGATGTGCTGCAACGCCATGATAAAAGGGTTTTTAAACACTGCTATGGGGAAAGACATTAGATCGAGTGTGAAACATGCCAATATAACAATGATATTTGGAGAGATCTTAAAGAAAGATTCAAGAAAGAGAGTGTTCCCTGAACGTATGAACTAAAGCATTCACAATCAGCAACAAGACAAGAAGGAGGCTCCGTTTCTAGGTACTAAACGAAATTTTGATCCATATGGGATGAGATACAATCAATAATGGCCATTCCTGGCTGCAAGTGTGCAAGTGTGATATTGGCAAGAGGATGAAAGAATCCAAAGACAAAGAAAGACTTTACGAGTTCCTTAGTTCCTTATGGGACTTGATGGCGAGTATTACACCATCAAGACCCATATTTTGGCCATGAAACCTATACCAATCATGGGAGTAGCTTACCACCTGGTGTCAGATGACAAGTACCAACAGGCCATCACCACTCCAAAGAAACCCATAAATAAAGCTACAACTTTCCTAGCTTTCGTTCATAGAAGAAAGGACATTGGCGGCGATCACAAGCAACAAAACAAAAAGGTAGTTCAAAGGGATACTAAACGAGGGAATACCGAGGAGTCAGAATGTACCTTCTGTGGAAGAAAGGTTCACAAAAAGGATGGTTGTTTCAAATACATCGAATATCCAGATTGGTGGTCGGGTAAAGGAAAACAAGAAAAATGAAAGGCAAGGGAAGCTTACGCAAACACGGAACCTAGTCCCATACTAGGATTATCTTCTAGGTAGTATCAAAGACTCCTAAAACACTTTTCAAAGGATGAAGAGCCCAATCCTTCTCCTACTATTAACGTGGATGGTAAGAATGATCATGATGAGGTCTGGGTCGTTGACTCAGGAGTGAATGAACACATAACTTGCAATCAAAGGTTACTTGAGAATGTCACTAAAAACACCTTCAAGCCTCCTGTCACCATACCTAATGGTGATTCCATAAATGTTGAAGAGGGAGGAGATTGTAAATTCCAAAACAATATCACCATTGATAAAGTTTTGCACATACCTGATTTTAATTGCAACTTATTATATGTTAGCAGACTTACCACAAACTTGCAATGTGCCATAACGTTTCTTCTTGATTTTTGTAACATGCAGGACTTACTCTCGCAGAACCTTATTGGCATGGGTGAGTGCAAATAAGGTCTATATCGAATGGGGAAGGAAGTGGTGCAAAGAAGAGTGTTGGTGACAACAAGCTATGTGGATCTTTGGCACAAAAGGTTAGGTCACGCTTATGAGTCCAAGCTTAAACATATTAGTGTCTTCGGAAGCTTTTCTAGAGATTTTAAGAATAGAACTTGTGATTCATGTGTAAAAGAAAAGCACACTAGACTGTCTTTTTCCAAAAAGTTCAATAAAAACTAATAATTGATTTGATTTGATACATTATGATGTTTGGGGAAAGTATCGTACACCTACACATTCAGGGGCTAGTTATTTTCTCATTATAGTTGATGATTATAGTAGAGTTTTGTGGGTATAACTACAAAAATACAAGAGTGAGGCATGAAATAGTTTGATAAACTCTTATAATATGGTCAAAATGCAATTTGACAAGAATATCAAAAGAATAAGGAGTAACAATGATGGTGAGTTTGTACCACTTGAAACGACCTAGACACTGGTTTTTAAGTAAAGTTTCCCCCTTATTTTGACCATACATCATCGACATACGGTCAATTGGCTTCGACAGTACATGATCTTGCTAATTTGGTTTGTTATGATAACTTTACAGATTCGCACAAAGATTTTCTAGTAGCCATTAGGTCCCACAAAGAACCCAAAAATTTCAAACAGGGTATGCAATACATCAAGAGGAGAGAAGAAATGCAAATAGAAATATGAGCCCTTGAACAAAATGGAACTTGGTCTAATGAAGATCTACCTAAAAGAAAATGTGCTATTGACTCAAAGTGGATCTACAAGGTCAAGTACAAGCCAACTGGAGAGGTTGAAAGGTTTAAGGTTTGTTTTTTGGCCAAAGGTTATATGCAACAAGAAGGGGTGGACTATCATGATACTTTTGCACTGGTGACAAAACTTGTCATGGTTCGTACCTTGCTCGTAGTTGTTGTCAAGAAAGATCGGATCATTCATCAATTGGATGTCAATAACGCATTTGTACATGGAGACTTAGATGAAGACATCTATATGAAGACCCCACAAGGTTTCGCCAAGGAACGAGGGACAAAAGTATGCAAATTACGGAAGTCTCTCTATGGTTTACGATAAGCTTCACGAAATTGGTATCAAAAGTTCACTACGTCATTGTTGAGTGTTGGTTTTAAGCAATCCTATGCTGACCATTCCCTTTTCGTTTACAAGCAACAAGAGAGCTTCATTGTTTCTATTATTTATGTTGATGATGTAGTGATAGTTGACAATGATTTTAAAAAGATTCAGGAGATGAAAATGTATCTAAACAAGGAGTTTAGTATCAAGGATCTTGGACCATTGAAATATTTTCTTGGCATAGAAGTTGCAAGAATTGCTGATGCTCTAGTGTTAAGTCAACAAAAATACACATTGGATATTCTTGAAGATTGTGGAATGATTGGCTATCATCCTAGCACGTTACCCATGGAACAAAATCTAAAGCTTTATCACGGTGACAATAGTTCCAATGTTTATCCACATCAGTATAGGCGACTTATAGGAAGGTTTATCTATCTTCAAGCTACAAAGCCATATATAATTTACTTAGTGAATGTATTAAGACAGTTTGTGTTAGATCCACATCAAATACACTTGGATGAAGCTTTACGTGTCTTACATTATTTGAACTCTTCACCATGTCAATGTATACTTCTTCCTAAAGATGGAGGAATGAATCTTGTTGCATATTATGATGATGACTGGCTTAGCTGTCTTGTTACAAGAAGTTCGAGGACCGGGTACTTGGTACTACTAGGAGGAGCTCCCATCTCTTGGAAGACAAAGAAATAATCGGTTGTTTCTCGGTCTTCTACTGAAGCAGAGTATCGAGCCATGGCATCAACTGTGAGTGAAGTTTTGTGGTTGCCTTGGTTGCTTAAAGATCTTGGTGTGCATGCAAATAGGCCTATGTCTTTGTTTTGCGATAATCAAGATGCATGTCACATTTCCAACAATATTGTGTACCATGAGCGTACGAAGCACGTGGAAATGGACTGTTATTTTGTCCATGAACGAGTTATGTCCAAAGAAATTTTTCCTCTTTGCATTCATACGACTCACCAAGTGGCTGATTTGTTTACAAAAGCTTCAGGGGCACCACGACTACGGTTTGTGACTTATACGCTCCATCTTGAGGGGGAGTAAAGAAAACGATGTAATCATATCATAGCAGATTGCTATGACTTGTTTCCTTTTATCTTTTACTGTTTTATAGGCTTTTGTTTAGAGTTTATTTTTGATAAGGATTGCTATCCTTGCTGTGCACGTTTTTCTAGTGTATATATACCAATATCATTTATTGAATAAAAGTAATCTTTTGAGCCATTAATTTGTTTAGTATTTTGGGTGAATAATCCTAGCTTGATACCATGTATGGAGTATATTTATATATGAGAAAGTTACATTGGGGTCCTTATACTATACAAACATATAAAAGTAATGTATACTATAAACTAGCACCAACGATTATATGGTTCTTTTTTTGTTGTGTTTCATATTAGTGTGTTAATGAAATATAAACTAGACGGGACAAGAATGAGGTGAACCCATCACTTGTGACTACTATCAAGTGATATGGGTATTACGTTTGGTCTCGATCCATCTGAGGGGAAATTGATTTTGAGTTGAGATGTTACTTTTGCCGAGAGGTTTATAGCCGACCAAAGTTCTGTCATGAAGGTGAATCATGCCTCGAAATAGATGGATGATGTAGCTTAATTTTCCCATTTGTGGGTGATCTCCGATAGAAGAAACATTGTATTTCCATAGTTGTTGGAGTTTTCCTCCGACCAAAACATCTCACGTGAAACTTGGCCTTGACAAGTCGTGTTACACGTCAAAAAACCAACCATTCCGTATAGCCTTACACGGATACAAGTTCTAGAACATGTGAACATCCAACAAAGCATTCATTCCCATATACTATACCAAAGTGTGACATGGACTATACGGCTTCTTTTGGTACTGGCTAGTTGGCTGAAGCTCAAAAACTTTACCTTTTTCTTTCAAACTTTTACTTGTATCACCACCTGCATCACCAACAACGCCACCACCAACGCCATCACCACTGACCAACACCACCTGAATAATTAAAATGCTAAATGGATAAGTCAAACGCTTAATGGTTACAATGTTTGCAGGCTAAAATCATTTCAAATACACTTTTAGGCTTCACAAAAAGATATGATGAATTCCATGCTTTTGATACTTTTCCTTTTACAAAATAAAAGGTTTCTTTTAGATGTTGAACTATGTACAGTTGTTATTAAATGCGAAAACATACTGTGTCCACCTGTCTTCGCTGTAGCTAGAATCACAAATTGACCATTTTACAAATCAATACTATATGCATTGGGGCTTACTACAATTTCTTTACAATTACAGGCTCCACAAATGCTTTACAAAAGTATATATGTTCAACAAGGCTTGACAAATCATTTAAGCATATTATAAGATAATGGAATGTGTCATGCTATGCATTTCTCACACATATACATACATGGATCTTGATGTGCTTTTAAAATAACTATACTTACTGTCCATTGAAATATTTGAAAATATCCTTATACTCCCCTCCACAGAAAATGGTTAACTGATCCGCACACATGCGTTGTCAGTATGTATAGTTATTTTAAAAGCACGGGTAGGAGGGAGAGGGTGGGGTGGGTGATTGGACAATATGAATTTCTATATTAATATAAACCAATTAATAAAAATACAAGATAACGGGTAAAAGAGTCATTGCATATGAGTTACATGATGAGAGACACAGATAAAAAGTTGAGCGATGGTACGAGTAAAAAACAAAAAAAAACTGAACTAGATCCATAGGCAGAGTCAAACCACAGAGATGATTTATGTATTTTACTCTGAATTGTATCATGTACAATGCAAACTTCTAAGAGAATGCCTTGTCTTCTTTCACTTTAGATGTAAAATTTTGTTTCTGTCTTATATAATTTTAAGATTGATTCTTGTTGCATAATGCCTAGTATTTTATGATGTAACTATCGTTGTGTTAACTGCAAATTTTGATTAAAAAAAGACAATTTATGAAAAACAGAGGAAATACCTGTTGCAATAGTTCTCAGTGAATTGGTTCCTTAATCCCGTCTTGGTCTCGGTGCCTGTGTTATCCAAGGCTTGTGAGAAGGTTTCAGTTTCTGAGGTCTGTATCTCAGTAGCAGTTGCTAAAGCACACGACTGAAGAAGTGACTCGGATCCAACAATACGCAGATCTTTCAACAAAAAAATGCTACGTGGAAGATGATTTATTCCTGTACAGTTTATATCCAACTCTTCTAAACACTCTAGACTTCCAAGTTCCTCCGGCAATTTCTGGACTCGACTACAAAAAGGGAGATAGAAATATCTCAAACATTTCATCTTACAGATGCTGTTTGGAATATCTTCTAAAGATGCACATTTTTTCAGGTTCAGCTCCTCTAAACATTCTAATTGCCCAATATCCTCGGGTAACTTCTCAAGAAGCTGACAAGATTCAAGGTTAAGATATTGCAGATGTTTTAACATGCAAATGCTATCTGGAAGACTTCTAATACCTGTAGACAACAAATTTAGCTTCTCCAAACAGTCTAACTGGCCAAGATCATTGGGTAACTCTTGAAGAAGCAGACAGGATTTAAGTTTGAGAGATAATAGCTGTTTCAACATACATATGCTATCTGGAAGACGTCTAATACTTGTAGACGACAAACTCAGTTCCTCTAAATGTTCTAACAAACCAAGATTCTCTGGTAACTCTTCAAGATACCGGCAATCTTTAAGTTTGAGAGATTTTAGATGTTCCAACATACAAACACTATCTGGAAGACATATGACATGTGTAGAGTACAAAGTTAGCTCTTCTAAGCATTTTAACTGGTCAATGTCCTTGGGCACCTCTGGAATACAGCCATCCAATGTAAGGCGCCTTATGTGTTGTAAACCACAAATGCTTTCTGAAACACTCTCAAGCTTTGTGCAAGGCTGGAGATCTAGTAAGACACACTCGAGACTAGTTCCATTTGATGAGGATTGGTCTTTAGAATAATCAAATATGAACCGTAGCTTTGGCAGTTTGTTGCGGGAGTACCTTGGGAATTCCTCCAAGCACACCGCAGACACCAATAAGTCAGGTAAACTAAGAAGCTCAAGTGATTCCAATTGTTTGATAAACGAAAAAGATACAGACGATGAGCACCAAAGTAAATCTAAGTAGACAAGCCTTTTTAGACATCCAGGAGGCACATGAAGTTGTATCAAATCATGACATCCTCTAAGCTCTAACCTCTCAAGATTAGGAGTCATCCCAAAGTCAAAAGTCCTCACCTTTGAACAACTAAGGTCTAGGAACTTGAGCTTCTTAAGAACCTGTTATACGCAAAAAGAACAAAAATTAGACGAGTATTGATGTATCAACTAACAAATAGATGAAAAGCATTACAATGAATCAACCATTGTACCTTTCTTTCTCTTCCTTCCCAAAGTTGCACGATTCTGCTATCAGGCAATTGAAGTGCAACAAGATTATTTGCTTGAAATGTTTGGGGTAAAAACGGACCAGGGTAACCATTCCAATTCAATAACTGCAACGAATTCGGAAAGTATTGTTTTTCCTTATCAAACTTCCAGTCGCTAGGGAAGCGGTCATCGTCACTCCCAGTAAGAAAAAGATATCTAAGTTTCTTCAGGTTTCCAAGGCCTTTTATAATAATTTCAGGACTCACTTCGGTCAGCTCCAGCTCCAGTCCAGTACATGTTGACGCTTCAGTACCCTACAATCCAAAAGCAGTCACCATGAAACTTGTGTCATATATGTAATGAAAATTTGTTAGTTTTAGTAAAGCTGATCCTTACCACATTATCTGTGAATAATTCTTCAATTTCCTCGCGAATCCAGAGTCGGCTATGTTTGTTTGGCTCACGAGGGTGCGACCGCCGAACAATATTCTTGCCCAATTCTTCTATTCTATCATGCATACCCAATCCATTATGGAAAATTGTTATGAGTGATTTTTGCTCAAGAACTCTTAAACCGTAGATACCACGAAATCCACAGCTATCGATTGCTCTGATTGCATCATCTTTAGGAAAACCAACCATGAAGCATGCAACATCTAGGAATATTTCCTTGAGATCATCCTCCAGGCCGTCATAGCTTATTTCCAATACCTCTAGAGTTTCCAACGATGGAATTGTTTCTAGTCTTTTTAGTGCATCTATCCATAAAACCTCCTCTTCACCACAAAGATGGGAACCCAAAACTTTGATCGTTAAGGGCAGACCAGCAGAATAACGTACTACTTCTGATGACAGCTTTTCAAACCCTTGATCTGGAATATATCTCTTAAATGCATACCTACTAAACAGGCTCATTGCTTCCTCATCCGACAAGAAATCGACATCATGAATCCACTTCGCATTCACTCCGTGTGCTAGCAGCACTTTCTCGTCTCTTGTTGTAATGATGATTCTACTTCCGTCCTTAAACCAATCACCAGCTAACGCCTCAAGCTGCTTTGGATTATCCACATCGTCTAGAACAAGAAGAACCTTTATATAGCGTAGTCTCATTCTCATGATTTTTTCCCCATCTAAAACACTTCCTCTGTGTTCAATGTTCAGGACATCTGAAAGGACTCGTTTTTGCAATGACCGCAAACCCTTCTTTTTTGAAACTTCCCTTACATCATCAACAAAGCAACTACCTTCAAAAAGGGAAGACACTTTATTAAATATAGATCTAGCCAATGTTGTCTTCCCAATGCCTCCCATACCCTTGATCCCTATGATTCGCACTTTATCGTTCAAACCAATCCCCAAAGACGACTCCAGCTCTTGCATCCGGCGGTCCATGCCTATCAGATTTTCATCATTGCTCAAATGAATGGAACGTAACTTGAGTGAAATCTCCTCACCAATTTTTTTGATGGCTTCAGTTTCATGCCTGCAGATCAAACAAGATTCATGTGGCTTGATCAAGAATATCCCACACGATCAATTAGTTAACATACACATATTTCCTGTGTCTAGGGTGTTGGAAATAAGAAGATCAATGTATGCGGCTGTGTTTTCAAGTTAAATTGAGGAAAATTGTGATTTTTGCTGTTGTGGAAACATGGGAAAACAGAAGAAAGAAGGGCTTGAGGAGCTGTTGCAATAAAGGTAAATATTACTCTCAAAACTGAAGGAAACGGTTACAATGGATTGCAAGACAAAGCAAGGAAATAGGTAATACTTAAAAGCCCAAATTGAAGTACAAAAGTACTATCTACAAATCAAAGTCATGCTTGATAAATCAAGGGCGGACTGGTGTATACCAAAAAAAAAAAAAAAAAAAAGTCAGATCTGGTGAAGTGATGGCAAAAATATATTTCAATTTGTTGATGAGTTTAAGGAGGTTCAATCATCACATAGAAGACTCAAATTTGAGTTAAAAATTTACAATATAACAATTGTACAATGAAAGAGCCTTCTACATCCCCACAGACCTAGATTACAGATACAAAAATGAAAGAGTAATTTTGCAGAGATATGATGAAGGAATTTATACCCATTAGCAATGTTTTTCAGATCCCACCCAACCAGATTGCCTGCACTTTCAAGAGCCCTTTCCCATTTGTTAATCTGTTCGTTAGACTTATGTTTGGCGATTGCTCTTCCAACTGGCCCACTTCGTTTGCGGATGTCACTGGGCTCCACATCATAAAAGAGCGGGTAAGCAATCTGCTCATTCTATCCTGGCACTCCATAATCTTCGCAAGTTCCTTCAGGCACCAAGAAGAAGATGCATAGTTTTTGGAGAAGACAATGATAAAGAACTTTGACTCTTCAATAGCTTTGAAGAGCTCATCGATCCGTTTTCCTTTCTTGAGTTCCTCGTTGTCCCTGAAGGTGTGAATACCTTTTTGCTTAAGATAAGCGTAAAGATGATCAACAAAGGTCTTACGTGTGTCTTCACCTCCAAAGCTTAAAAATACATGATACTTAAAACTCTTTTGATGGGGTGAAGTTGAAGAAGACGCCATTCAAGGTTTTCTTGATGGATCTTCTATGAATCAAATCGTTCTTGAGAGAGATTCTTAAGAAATAATTGCAAAGAAATTAGAGATGCATGTGAACCACGCACAACCCAATGATCGGCAAGATCTAGTAATTTCAACAAAGTGAAGACATAAATTTCTAAATAATAAAGTCAAGGAAGAATTTTCAAATGCCCCTACCAAATAAAAAAAATTAAAAAATTAAAGAACTAAAAAAGTCAACTGATCAACCAAGCTTTTTGTATTGTCAGCGATTGCAAGTTGCAATGGTTAAATGACAAAGTCAACCAAACTTTTGTATTAATTGTTAGAGTAAATTACAAGTTTCGTCCTTGTGGATTAAAAATATAACAGGTTTAGTCCTCAAGATTTATTTATTACAGTTTTTTTTTCTATTTTGTAGTTTCATTGCTCTTTTGGTCCCTTGATCTAACACTGTAGTTTGGTAATGTTAAAAGAATTTTGATCAATTCACCTATCCATTTTAAGTAACTCCCACAGATCCAACAAATACTATTTAAGGGGAAATGATACAAATTTCTTACAAACTTTTCAAAGTTGGTACATATATAGACACACGTTCTCTCAACCCATGATACTTTCAAAAGTCTAAGGTTTCCTTGACCAGTCTAATTTTGAGCTATTCGTTCATGTACCCATTTCTCCATTTTAACATCTTCAAATCAAATTTATTTACTTTTTTTTTTGGAAGTAAAACATGTTTTTTCATTAATTGAAATATCATCGTACAATGAATGAATGGTAAACGGGCAACAAGCTGCGCCGCTAAGCGTTTTTGTTAATTACAAGAGTGTGTATCAAGAGGAAGACGAACAAAAGTTCAACCCCTCGATTCCCTAAATCTCTCTCCAATCGATCAAAACCCCCTTCTTTTTCGCGTTTTTTTTTTATTTTTATTTTCCAAGTTGCCGGTTGCCAAGGGGAAGAGCAGCAGGTGTTGTTTAATTGTGTGAGATATGATGATAAATATATGACTCTAAGATGGAGATCGTGAGGCTGATCTATGGTGATGGAGTCGGTATGGTGAAGATCGATTGAAGGCTTAGTGTGGCTAGATAGTTAAATCCCTCTCTCTTCTTTATATTCCTTCCCCAACATCTGCCATGAATGACTTTCTTCCTTCTCTCAAATGAAATTTCATCCTTGTTATCTTACAATTTTCTATTGCAGTTGGGACACATACCTTCCTTTTTCAGGGTTAGGAAAACCCATCATTGTTTTTTCTTCAAACAAAAACCTGTTAACTAACAAGACCAGTTAAGTTAGAGTTAGTTAGAACTTTTTATGTTAGAAAGGGCATTTTTTGTAATTTTGTTAATTATTCAGTTAGATTTGTTTCTTCAGTATATGTATCATAGCTTGTAGTCTGTATTGATTCAGTTGAAGAAATAAGAACAGGAAGTCATGAATCTCTCTCTCTCTCTCTCACATCTCTAACATGGTATCAGATTTATTGATCCGTTTTTCTGCATTCGTTTTTCAATCAATCATTCGTTCTTGATTCTTCAATCAATTCTTATCTTCATCAATTGTTACTCGGTTCATTGATTCAATTTGGGGATTTTTTTTGAAACGATGTCTCAATCGGGTAATGCGTCAATTCAATCCACTATCATTGATATTTCAAGTCCTTTTATGTTGTATCATCTTACAATCCAAGCAATGCTCTTATTACTAATGTGTTTAATGGAACTGTTTTTTCTGCTTGGAATCGTTCCATGACTATTGATCTCTCTACGAAGAAAAGATTAACTTTTGTTAATGGAACAACACCAAAACCTCCTGCTGATTCATCATTATTTGCGAACTGGTCAGAGTAAACTCCATGGTGATCAGCTGGATACTCAATTCACTTCATCACAATATTGTTGAAAGCTTAATTTTCCTTCCAACAACTGCTGACATTTGGAAAGAACTCAATCATCGTTATGAGCAAGCAGATGGAGTTCTCAACTATCAAATTCGACGACTGTATTCTCTATCACAAGGATCAGATGATTTCTCCACATATTTCACGAAATTAAGCAAAATTTAGGATGAACTTCGAATTGTTCAAAGCATTCATAACTGTTCATGTGTTGTTGCTTCAGGTATTGCTAAATACCTTGATGATCAACGATGGATTCAACTCCTCATGGGATTGAATGATACTTTTAAAATACTTCATGGTCAAATATTGATGATGAAACCACTTCCAATCTTTTCCGCTGTTTATTCTATGATTATTCAAGAGGAACGACAAAGAGAAATGAATACTCTTTCAACTATTAATCATGAGATGATTGTTATGAATGTTTCACATGATTCTTCTTCCAATTTTTCTAAGAAGGCTTTAACTTGCACTCATTGTAAGAAGACAGGACACTCAATGTTACTAATTAATTGGATTTCCATCTAATTTCAAGTTCACAAAAGCAAAGAAAGAGGAGCCAATATCTACTGCTCAATTTGCTACTACCAATCCTTCTCCTACTATATCTCAAGAAAGTATCATCAACTCTTGCAACTTCTCAATCAACATAATCTGCTATCATCCAACCAAGCAAATTATTTTATTCTTCAAGAAGCAATGACATCTGATGGTAATGATTTCTCTTACACTCATTTTGTTGCAAATGTATACAAGTCTTCTAGATTTCTTAAACCACATCTTTCATTTATCATAGACACAGGTGCAACTGACCATATGTGTTCTAATCCTCAACTTTTCTTGAATCTAACTCCTTTTACACAACCACATTCGTTTGGGATTCCTAATGGCCATTCCTTGTTCATCACACATTATGGTGATATTCAAATTCATGCATCAATCATTCTCAAAAATGTATTGTATGTTCCATCCTTCAGATACAATCTTGTATCAATCTCCAAGTTAACTTGAAAATCAAAAACTTTTGTCTTATTTATTGATGAGACATGTCTCATGCATGACCCATAGTTGAAGAATAGATTAGCTCTTGGAGTCATTGGCAAATGAATAAACAATCTCTATGTGATTAAGTATCAAGAACTCAAACAACATCTATCTTACAATTTTCTGTTTTCAGTCCCCTTTTATCATCTGTTTCTCATGTTTCTCATATAATTGATAATCAGTCTGATTCAAATGTTATGTTGTGACATAAATATTTAGGACACATTGCTATAGATAAACTCAAGCAGTTCTTGAATTTTCCTTGGAAATACACTAAATATGATATTGCATCTTGTTTAACTTGTGCTCAAGCTAAACAAACACGATTGTCATCTCTTGATAGTACTTCAGTTTCCAAGGATTCCTTTGATCTTATTCATGTTGATGTGTGGGGTCCTCATAAACATAACACATATGTTGGTTACAAATACTTTATCACCATTATTGATGATTTCACAAGACACACTTGGATTCATTTGTTAAACAACAAGAGTTAAGCCTTTTCTATAATCCAAGCCTTTGTCAATTTTGTTAAAACTTAGTTTCATAAAACCATCAAGTGCATTCGAAGTGACAATGCTAAAGAACTTGGTTCTAGACATGATGGGGTTGCTTATTTCAAAGAACAAGGTATTATTCATCAAAAGTCAACACCACATACACGTCAGCAAAATGGGCTTGTTGAAAGGAAGCATAGGCACATTTTGGAAGTGGCTAGAGCATTTTTTTTCAATCAAGAATAGGAGTACAATATTAGGGAGAGTATGCTAAACCCGATATGCATATGTTAAAAGCCTTTGGATGCTTATGTTTTGTTTCTTCAACAACAATTGTTAGGGATAAGTTCATTTCTAGAGCTCATACATGCATATTCCTTGGATATCCATTCAGATAAAAAGCTTACAAAGTTCTGAATATTGTCACTCAAAAAGTACATATTTCACTAGATGTTAAGTTTTTTTAACATCTTTTTCCCTTACACGCTCTAAAATCTGTTGAAAATTTTTTCCCCAACACTTCATACATTCTAAACATTTCAACAGAATATTATATTTCAAATGAATTTCCTTCCCATTCGGTCCCAATTCAACCATTAAATCCTTCATTTCCATCAAATTCCCAATATACCCCTGTCCTACCCGTACAACTCAGAAGATCTTCAAGGAATCATAAACCTCCTGCACATCTCCATGATTATGTGTGTAATGCTGGAATATCTTTTGATCCGAATTTCCCTCATACCATTACAAATTTTTGCATTAACAATTCCCCAGGTTATGCAACTTGTAATTTGGTTCTCCATGATTCGTATGCTTTTCATGTGGAAAATAATATAACCAAACCAACTTTTTATCATCAAGCCAAGGGCATACCTGAATGGGAACAAACTATGCAACATGAATTAGTTATTTTAAAAGAAAATGAGACATAGGACATTGTCAAGCTTCCAAAAGGAAAAAAGGCAGTTGCTTGTTAGTGGCTCTACAAAATTAAGTAATGATGAGATGGATCTATAGAAAGATATAAGGCTCATTTGGTATCCAAAGGATTTACTCAAAGACATTGGATAGATTTTCATGAGACTTTTTCTCATGTGGTCAAATTCACCACTATTAGATGTCTTGTTGCTATTCCGGTCAAACGAAAATAGGACATACATCGGTTTGGTGTAAACAACTCCTTTTTACATGGAAAATTACATGAAGAAGTTTATATATGATTACCACCTGGTCATGAAGCTTCTTTTTCCTCTTCTCTTGTTTGTAGATTAAAAAAGTCTCTTTATGGGTTAAGACAAGCATCAAGGTTGTGGTATGCTAAACTGTCCACTAATTGAGATCTAAAGGACACTCTCGTTCCCCAAATGATTATTCTCTTTTCTTAAAGAAATCAAATTCATCAATTACTATTATTACAACTTACTTTGATGACGTTCTTGTCACTAGTGATAACATTGGAGAAATACAAAGCTTAAAAGAGTTCTTACATCATGAGTTCAAAAGTAAAGACTTAGGTCTTTTACACTTCTTTCTTGGGATAGAATTTGAAAAATTTGATCATGGCATGGTCATACATCAAACCATATTCATCAAACAATTAGTCAAAGATTATCATTTGGATGATGTGTGACAACCGTCAATTTTGGTCAACAAAAGTCAACCAAGTCAACTCAAATCGTATTAGAATTTTAGGATAAATGTGATATTCCCTAATATTTCTACTGTACTATTGACAAGCTATAATCCAAAGTATCTCTCTGGTTTCCAATTATCGATTACAAACCCTAATTAGGGTTAGTAACGTAACAACTCGATAATTCAATTATATAGTATTTGGGTATAAATAATATTCATAACATAATGTAGTGGAGTTCATAAACCTTACACTACATGAAAAATTCGTAACAAAGGTTACATATACAATTTTTTGGTGAATTCATCACCGAATGTGATAGATTCTATACCCGTATTTGAAAGATCTAGTATGCTCAAGAGTCATATTAAAGTGATATTGCTAAATAACATATGATACTAATGGTACACACTAACAACTTGATGCAATTGATTATTTATTAGAAATGATTTTAATAAGTATTCAATAAAACTCTTATAATTAAATTGGAAATTATTTATTTCATGGAAATAATAATTTTCATTAGCAAGTAACATAATATATCATATGGTATGATGTATAAGTCATGTACAAACTTTTGGACTAGTTTAATCCTTTTGTCTTTTTCCTAAAAGACAAGGTTTATATTTTATAAAAGAATTTATAAAAGTTTGACTTTCTTTCTTCTTCTTTATGCAATTTTTGAGATATGCATAAAAAGAAGAAGTGTATGACTTGTCTAATCATGCTTTAAAGGCATGGGAGACATGATTATGACAAGGGGACATATTTTTCTAAAGTTGAAAAAACTAATGGGTAAAGACTTCACTTTGAGGCACTATAAATATGAGGCTTCCACTCATGAAGTTCTTGCCCTTTCTTCTTGCTTGTAGTCGAGAGCATCTTATCTCTTCTTCTCTTCTCTTGCTTTGAGCATTTGTAGATTTGATGCTCGCATTTTGCTCTCTTTGAACCAAACTTGGGTTTGGTTTGAAACTTAAGAGTTTTATACAAAGAACTAGCATTCTATATCAAGTTGAGTCATTTTTAGGTTCCATATTCTTCATCAACTTCCAAGACTCCCAAGAGCACCCAAAGAACTACAAAGGTTGTTATTTATTCATCCTTCCTTTGATTGGTTTTTAATCTTTCTCTAACTTTCAAGAAGATCCTTGGTAGGTATAAAATGTTTATGTTATTTCAAAAATCAAATTCTTCTGTTGCCATATCTTTCAAGTTTATAAAACTATTTTTGAACTAAAACCTAACAATTGGTATCAGATCTATCTTGCAAGTTCGGTTAGATTTTTTTTGATTTTTGGAAATCTTAGTTTTTGGAGAATATGGATAACTTGTTTTTGTATAAAAGTAAGTTCATACATATTTTTTATTACAACTTTTTTGTTAATTTTATGTGACAAAAGTTTCATGCATCTTTTTTCATTTAAAGTTATCTTAGAAAAACAAAGGTTGTTTGATGTGTATATTGATGTATATGATGTGCATAAACTAGCCAAGGACCAATGTGTTGTTATGTTGTTGTGTTGGTTATTTTTTTATAAAATGGTTTTAATAATTTTTTTATTCATATGGTATGTAATAAATTTAATATATTAGTTTTCGTGTTTATTTTTGTAAAGTAATATATTAGTTTTTACAAATAATTTATATTTACAACGATGTAACAAGAAATGAAGTTTGAAACAGTTTTTCAAGACAAAAGAAAAAAATTTCGAGTTCAACATGTGCTGGAAAGTGTCATGAATGCTACACATATGTTGAAAATGTCTTAACAGAAAGATGACACTTTCTGAAAAGTGTCATGAAAGCTGTAGTTTTTCCTTTGAAGAAGCCCTTCAAATCTTTTGTAAGCAATGAGTGTTTACTCAAGTGGACGCTTCTTCAACAACATTACAAGAAGTTTTTGGTCCCTTTAGGAATGGAATTGGCATTTTTGTGGTGGCTCATAAAAATGTCATTAGTTGGTTGTGTTTATGCACATGTCTTTTTATGCATGTTTTGTGTTGTTTATTTAATGCATTATTTTTTGTGGTTGATAAAATTAGTTTTTCACATACTAAAATAATCTTGCACAAAATAAACATCACATGGAGTTTGGGTTTTTCAAAATTGGACATAAGATGTAACAAGTTATTACTTTAAAATAAAACTCGGTTTTATAAAATCGTTAATAATGGCAAATTTTGAAATACTCCATTATAAGTTTTTAAATGGTGATTTTTATAACTTATACAAACTCCAAACATATAAGTAATAAAATGAAGTTTTATTAAAGGTATAGAAGCTTCAAATGCATTGAAACTTAATACCGCTTATTAAAACTGATATGCGTCTAATTATATAAAAACTAACTTTTATATAGAACCTTTAAAATTGATTTTCTTTTGAAAATTGATACCATGGTTTATTATATGTATGTAATAACCATGATATCATATGTTTTTAAACTAGAATTATAAACCATATAAAGACCCTTTTAACAAACCTCAAATTTATGCAATCTTTTTGAAAAACACTCGCACGTCTCTTGTATGCACTAGTGGGATAAATGATACCTAACCGCTTAATGTTATCTTTTGATGGACGGAGTGACTTTGCGATTTCTATAACCAATTTATAGGCCGATTACACATGTGTTTTAAATTGGACGATTTAATCGATAATCTTTTGTGATAAAGGATACCTAAGCAAGAGAGTTGCGAGGTATAGATGGATCAAACATGTCTAATTAAATTTGTTATTAGCGATCCCATAAATCTAGGAATTATATAGTGAGATATAATTGATAATCGATATCGACCGAGTTGAATTCAAATGGATGGGATAATGGATACCTAACCATTTATTTGTTTTGCAACTTGGATCCTAAACTTTGATAATTAATGATTTTGGAGACTAAAAGGGTATTAAATATTGAAGATTAAATATTTAAAATACTAAATGAATTTTATTGAAATTTTGTAGTTAAATAATTCATTCTCATTATCATGAATTGTCATTTTCTTTAATGACTAAATGAAACAATAACATTCAATAGATACAACTTCAATGAATGGATTCATGTCTTAAGAGACAATCTTGTGAGAGATATGAAATATTTTACACCTAAAGGTCCTAGTCCTAAACTATTTTCTTTGAGCAATGAGACTGAACATGATACCTAGTAAAGGCGTCACCATGATGCTAAAGATATTTCTAACGTCAAGCTAGGAATAGTTATTCATAACTTCTAGGAAGTATTGGATAATTTAAACATATATATATATATATATATATATATATATATATATATATATATATATATATATCATGATATAACAGGTCAAGCAATATTCCAATAAATACAGTGATATTTTATTTAAAGCTAGTTTAAACATTAGAATAATGAAAGGCTAAAAGAATCACCTTGTGTGATCCGGGAGGCCCATGTTTTATGGACTAAACACCTTTAAGCCCAAGAAACCTAATAAACCCCACATAGATGGATCTTGTTTCTTTTGTGAAGAAACTGGACACTGGAAGAGGATTTACTCCTCTTATTAGGAAAGAAAGTCTGGAAGATACTAGTATTTCTTATATCTACTAGACAGAACTCATACTTTTCATATAACACTTAGGTACTTGGTACTTAAATGTTAATTTAATATTTGTAAATGGCTTGCAAATATTTATTAAAGAGTAACCAAGCTGAGCACAATCAAGTTGGAACTACACTATAGGAGTTTAGTTTATTATTTATGATTAGAATATAAATTACTTGTGATGTAAAAAAATATTTGTTTTGGAAAATGTATGTTTTAATTTAGCATGTCTAAATTTATGTCTCAGTTGTTTTATTCAAATGTTTGATCATTTACTTAATCGTTTTTCATAACGTAATATTCATATTCTGAAATGATTAACTTCTATTTATGAGGCCAGATCTCTTAATAGAGTTGTGAAGTAAATATCAACATTTCATAAATAAAATTAAGTTCTATATGAAAACACTTTTGACTTAAACTTATTTTAAATCAAACTCATCTTTGACATTGTTATCTTTATCATATAAATGACATTCACATATTGCAACTTCAAGAAAGGGATATTTGAAGGAAAATAACGTAGTTTATTTGACATATGTGAACTTTATTTATATGTAAAGGATTCCTAATGACATTTTCACTAAGGTGTAGAGAAAATGATTAAGGAAATATACACTTTGATGTATGACTTCCTTTCTAATGAGTATATGAGATCAAGTACAAGATACCAAATCAACTTTGTTAACAACTATAGTAGTCTCAACTATATTTTACGTGGTAAAACATAATTATGAAATTTTGATTGAAGGTTTCAAAAGTTGAGATACAAACCAGTAATAACCATCTAAGGCCTTAATGATAATAAAGGATAAATTAAATTTTACTTGGTATGATTTACTTTCTAATCAGTAGAAATATCCTCCTTTAATCTTGTTGGGATAATACTTCAGTCACTGTTAATTGTATCATGATACAAATACCAACTAATAAGTAGATTAAACATTTTATAAGATTAAGTATGGAAAGGCTCCATCCTCATCTTACTTAATGTTTTATGGATTTGAAGCCTATGTTGGACTAAAGCTTCTAAACCCAAAATCTACTAAATATATATTTGTATAATACTCTAAATGTGGCTTAGATTGTACTATGAAAACCCACCAAGAATAGGTTCTCTTATTCTTGTGAAAGCTAAGTTAGTAGAAAGCAAGGTTCTAATAACAAAGCAAGTGGGAGGTACATGGAACTTAAAGCAGCTCAAGAACCATAACCTTATGTTGTAATAGTTGTACTAGTTTTAACAAGGATTGTTAAACTTGAATAATAGCTATTCACAAACACAAATTGTTCGCATTAATGGTAGAAATCATCTATGACTTGAGAAATGTGTAATCTCTTAATGATGAGCTTTTATTGATGGTTTCTGGAAAATCCATCAAATACTAGGATGCTATGTCAGATCTCGAATTTGATAAATGACTTAGAGTCATGAACATGAGTTGTAATCCATGTATGAGAATCACGTGTGGGCTCGATTAAATTTTATCCCTATATCAAGGCTATAAGGAGTAAATAATTCTTCTAGAAAGAATAATTTACATGGATAACAATGTGTTGGATTAATGTCTAAGTCCATAACTATAATTGGTAAGACTTGACCCGACCCGACATGGTCCATTTGGGTTGCATGGCATCATGCATTTGGATAGACTATAATGAGAGAAATAACACTTAAGGTTTATTAATATATTATAAGTTCTAATATATTAATAAGGTTATTTAATTAGTATTGATCAAGAATTAATTTGGAATTAATTAAGTGATCAAAAGGAGACTAATTAAATATATGGGTTGATTGTGTAAATCATTCATTCTTATATATGTGGGCTTGTGATCCAAGATTCCTTATGTTGGACTAAGTCCATGGGGTGACCCATGGATACTCCATGGAGGTTAAAATCCATGGAGCATAAGGAATGGGTAAAGTTATGAGTTACATGGTGTAACCCTAATAGCCACCATATAAAAGAATCCCATGGCTCAAGAAATCGTGCACTATGTGTGAATATGAGGGCTAGACGATTTCAAGGAGTGTTCCAATTTCTCTCAAGTCATTCCATGTGTATTTGGTGTTGTGTGAACCATTTGAGGTGTCACACTTGGGGCACTAGGCACTCAAGCTTCATGAAGACTTTCGACATCAAAGATGTATGTAATTCTAACTTAATATATTCATATGAATCAATGTTATTATGCTAGTTAGGATGAATACCTTGGAAAGTTCATATTTGCATGTATAATAGAGAAAACATAGATCCAAGGTATTTAGGGTTGCATGTACACTTAGGTTTGTTAGAATGCTCAAAACCCAACAGTGGTATCAGAGCCTAGGCTTGTTTTCTTGTTATACTTGCAAAATTGGCTGAAAAATCGAGTTTTTATGCTGTCTGCTCAGCAGACTCGCCGAGTCCACTGATGGACTCGCCAAGTCCAAGACAAAAAAGCATCCAAATCGCCGAGTGGGTTCGTGCACTCGACGAGTTGGACCCCCAGGCAACATATATTCGATTGTTTTGGCTGGAATTGGACTAGGAACATTACCCTAAGATGTTTTTGGACTTATAAACTTGTTTTTTGATGTGGTAATGTTCATGCTAATCCAATTTCAAAGATAATTGTCAATAGATTCATGTTTTGTATTAGTTTAATGTTTAGACTAATTACATGAAAAAGTTTGATTTGAATTATCTTGTTCTTATGAGTTGCTTAGATTAATAGGAAGTTATGTGAAATTGTTGTTTTCAATCCAAATTAATCTAAGAGTTGATTCTAAAATGTGTTTTTGTAACTTGTCCTCAAGTTATATGAAAAGTCACATTTAAGTTTCATAAAACTCATAAAAGTTGGCAATGGTTACAAAAAATGAATAGTCTTGTCCACAAGTTATGGAGGTTCAAGAGTCACTTCATTAAGTAATAAAATGTGTAACCTTAATTAATTCCATAAGTTACAAAATAAAGAAAAGTTACATTCTTTTATTAGTTTAAAGTCTTCCATAACTTGTCCTCAAGTTATGGAACTTGAAGAGTCTTTTAATTAAAACTACCTTAGACACAAAAGTTATGGTATTAATTAGTTTTGAATAGTTTCAAAACTTGCCCTCAAGTTTTGGAATTTGAAAAGTTTTCACTTATGAATACTTTAATTCCAAGTTAGCCCTTAGAATTTTAAAAGTTAAAATTCAACCCTTATACTTTATAATATTATAAGTTAATAATATTTATATATATGTATAAGAGTAAAGTCAGTCTTACCGTTAGTAGGCCTCATTCACGAAGCTAGTCTATAAGGGGGATATAAGGTTATTGCCTATAAAATGGCAGTTTAATGGGTGTCCACTCTCACCCACCGCTTCCTTGATCGGTGGAGGGTCGTTAGCTGAACGGGTAGGACAAGGAATAGAATTCTCCCTTCATTAAAAGTATTAATGATAAATACTAAGTAACTAAACTCTTATTAATACCCAATCTTAGTTACTTAGGAAAATGTGAATTTGGTGCTAACCCATGAAATTACACTTTTCACTTTGCTTAAGTCGTTAGTGGAGCGTGTGTGGTTAACCGGCACACTAACCTGGACTTAACAAGGTAGGCAAATGGTAACTTAATATTTGTCATAGTATCAGTGGAGCGTGTGTGGTTAACCGGCACATCGATTAAGGTTTAAATAATTAAGGGTACCAAGTATATTTGCATGGTTATTTACACCTTGTTTTGTGATCCTTGGCATCCCGGTCACAAAACCTGAAGGGCACACTCGAGATTGAAACATGCCATTGAACAGTTCAATGAATCTCAAAAAGAATCTAGGAGTTTTAAAAACCAATTAAAACCTAATAATACATTTCGTTTATCTTGGTGGAAATTGGTGAAGTGTCATTCACCTACCTTCAAATGTTTTATAGCTTGGATTACGGCATCCCTCTTCCGAGTTATAAAATAGTTTGTAGGGTCCTAGCCTTAATATTTCATATTGGGTGTTATATTAAGGACTTTTAATCAACTATCTTGAATGTCTCATAAAATATGTCTAGTTCAGACATCTATGATCCTCCCAAATCTCTTGGAACTTCACTTCCTCCACCTCCTCCAATTATTCTCCCTAACCCACAAAGTTCAAGGTCACTCAAGCCTTATTGGCAAGGCAAGGTCTAGGTGTGATCACATCTTGGAGATGAAGTCACATATTGACAAGCCGGGAGAGTTGGGTATCAAAGTCTTAAGAAAGTTGGTGGTTCAATCACTTTCTAAGTCACATAGTGAGTTCCTTTGGGACTCCTATGAAACAGACTATGACAAGACCCTTAATGATCTTATCTATTTGATAAGATCAACTTCCTAAAACTTTATGGACATTGACAATGAAGACACTGGATATCCAGTAAAGCTCTCTCTTCCCAATGGAAAGTGATCGGCCATAGTCAACTCAGTTGACCAAATGGTAACGAGAAAAGCTAAGTCTGTGATAGTACCGGTACCATTACCAAAGGGTCCATATGTTTATATTTCCAAAGGAAGGGGCATTAGTTGCGAAGCTGCCAAAATTTACCTAAGGATATTAAAGTCAATAAGTTCAACTCTACTTCAGGTAAAGTCCACTATCTAACTCTGCTAAGTTTCTATTATGAGATTCTTGATACATGATGTGACTGGGTCACATGTTGATGTTTTAAGAATCAAAGAAAAGTGAAGAAACTTAAAGAAAGAATATGTTGAATCTGATCGCGTAGATGGATTTCTATCGCATAGTTTGAAGATCGAATTCTTGAGCTACTTCTTAGGAGTTATGAGATATTGCTTAGGAATAGATAACAACAAAGTTTTCATGTGCTTTTGCACTGTAAGGATAGTTTTTCCACAAAGTTTTTAAAATAAAAGGAAAAATGATGTTTTTATTTATTTTAAAATATCCTTACAATGGCATTTGAGGAAAAATTGTTGCTTATATGATTCCATTAATAGCAAGAGTGTAAATATGAAATTGATTCTTTCATTTGTGGTAATGTCTAAATGTACCAAATAAGGAAAGATCCTCATCACCCAAGTTTCAATTGGACCGAAACTTGGAATCATGCAAGTTGTATAGGATGATGAATGAGAATCTTTTCATCTTTGGAAAATTAAGACTAGTTCCTTGTTCACATGTATATGTGAGTCAAGTGAAGCACTAAGGGATCGAGTATACATTTTTGTGCGCTGGTCAAGTCCACCACAAAAGATCGATAAGATTGTTCATCATAATTTACTAAAGCTCGGTAAATAGGGTTACACTTACAAGCTTAAGTGTAATTCTGAGACATTGGAAAAGGTTCCAATGTATGGAAGAGCGAATAAGAAGAATCAAATTAGGTAGAAGGATAAAAGTTTCTAAAATCTAAAAAGATGGGAGAGTACTTTAGTATCATGTCATATGATCATCTTAATGATTAAGAGACCTTATCGTAATTTATTCTCTAAGTGCATTCTGATAGCTAAGAATAGGAGCTATGAATTGTTGAAGTGGTTAAATCAAGAAGATGAGTCATATTTCATTCCAAAACAATTCTTAGAGTCATACTCCAATATTGTAACTTGAGTGACATATCTTAAAGGAAGGTTTCTTAACACTAGTCAAATGTAAGAGTAAAAGTTTCCTACACTTGTACATTTGAAATTGGTAAGTTGTGATGTTTTGGATAAAACAAAGACCAACTAAGGCTAATTGTGTAAAGTGTTTGTCTTGATAAAGAATCCAAACTATCTCTTGAATATTTGGCAAGTAAGTTTTATATGTCAAGAGGACAGTGGGAGTCTTAAAGTCTCAAGAACTAATCAATAATAAAACCTGAAGTTCTTCACTAGCACACGACTTGAGGTTTATAACCTATCGTGTTGACATATTTTGTGCTCATTCCAGTTAAAGTTGGCTTGGCATATGAGTTCTTAGAGTTCTCAATTGGTTGCATAACAACTTGGAAGCAATGGCAGGCCCTTGAGCTGCCAGATGGCAAGAAATTAAGATTAAGTTCAGTCCATATGAGTTTGGATTTGTCATTATCCTTGTCTTGTGACTATGGTTTTGACAATTCACATGGATAAGAACACATACACCATTAAATCTAAGTGTCACAAGATTTCTCTCCGATTCATGAAAATGATGGTGAGGAAACACTTTCACTAAGTAGATTTTAACTAGATAGCAATTGTGATATTTGCATTCTCAAAGTCGTTAGTGGAGCGTGTGTGGTTAACCGACACACTAACCTAGACTTGTGAGAAGTGGCAAAGGTCTAAACAATTGAGACTATGATTACGACATCCCTTTTCATAGCTCTTAAATTGTTTAGACACACCTGTGAGCTATCTAATGAAAGGTGTATGATTTTGATAAAGTCTTATCAAAGCAATCTAGTATCAGAAATCTGAGCTTTCGTAAGAAGTCCAGCTGATTTCTGAGTACATGTCAAAGCTAGTGGGAGCATAAGTGTTATGCTAATAATCATCATGTTAGTGAGAGCATGATAATTATGATAAAGGTTGCAAGTTAGCAGTGTTAATTATTGAAAACAAAAGGTTTCAATTGGGAAAAAGTTGTTTTGCTATAATTAAGGGAGAGAAAATTATACTTCATTTCAATTCTAAAAGCTTAGATTGAGATTTTAATCAAATTTAGTCAAGGATATATATATATATATATATATATATATATATATATATATATATATATATATATATATATATATATATGGATTTCATGTTGGAATGGCTCAACATAAAGAAATTCTATATATGGGTTCATTATTTGCGTTCTAAAATTCGATTATGATTACGGCATCCCTTTTCATAATCTGAATTATGAGAACTTGGCAAATAGAAATGAAAATATTATAGCAAAAGACTGGTTTAGTCTTTATGTGAGACATCATGAATCTTTTCCCATATGCTTCGGATATAGGATCGATTACATGTGCTATATTCATCCTTTCTAAAATTTTCCAAATGCCTGGGGCATTAAGAAGGGAAAAGGTCTAGAACTGGATATGACTAAAACGATTAAGCAATTGTTGAGGACAATCTAAGCTTTACCAAAGATTGGTTGCTCAGGGACAGTTGGAAGTATAGTGTTAATTTTTGGAAGGACCATATTGACATATTCTGAAAAAAAGAGGCAACTCATGTTCAGAAGTGATAGTCAAAAGGGGAATGTGGAAATGATCCCATTGGTGGAAGTTGTTCAAGCAATCTGTGTAAGATTAGGAAACTTAATGCAAGAAGGATGTTTCCAAGGAGTTGATCTCCTTTGGAACACTCTGTAATGGTTGTTGTCAAGTCTTTGTGACTGTGTGCATAATCACTACAAGAGAATCATTGCATATAAGTTTAGAATCTAACATATTTCAGTAAAATGGCATGAATTTGGAATTCCTGGATTTGCCATAAGAATTCGGGAGTGTGAAATTAGAATCATTGAAAGTTTGGTCAATTGGTTTATTTCACAAAGTAAGGATCATAGACAAACATAGTATGCATACTTGGTGTGTGGCATGACTAGTGTTTAGAAAAACATAGTGTATATGCTCGGAGCATGGGACAACTATTGTTTAATTCAAGAATAAAGTTGATAGCTGAAACAGTATGCAATGAATAATGTGTAATCATATGGTGATAAATAAAAGGTGTTTTATTTATGTTCATAGGTTTTGATACCATATTAGATTCAATTATTCTTGTGTTTCATTTTGCATGTTTTGACTTCCAGAATAAAGTAGGTTATTCTTCCGGAATGACTAAGTTATTCAAACCATCCACAGTCGGTCATATTTTGGAAGTAGATATGAATCAAGACTGTCATGGGTTGGCTTGTAGAGGTCCAAGTTGGTGGACAAAGTTGTGCTACAACACTCATGAGTGCTCATAAGTTCTGAGTATTGGATTCAACCCGCGCTCATTAGAATCACTTCATGGATTTTATCACGAGTGATCATGAGACAATAATATCTTATATTCTTCAAACCTAGAGATATGAGTTGTTATTATGAGTTGGTTGTACATTGATTGCATGAAAACGCATTCGGTAACTCGATGTTATAAAACATGTCTTTGTGTATGATTCAACAAGTAGTAGAACAAGCCATATGAGTCGAAGTTTATCTGATAAGTTAAAAACTAACTTGAAGATCGATTAGATCTATAAAACAGGTAAAGAAATAAACAAGTAAACAGCAAGAACACTAGAATGGATCAAGAGTGTCGAATGATTAATAATCAATCCTCAGAAGAGCTCGATAAAGAACTTCTACTGTAGAGGATTAGGGTTTACAAGAACGATGAAAGAAATTTGTAATCTCTCGTAAAATGTTATCTATCGCTCTATCTAATATGCATGCAAGCATATCATTATATACTAAACCCTATCAGCTCACGGTTGGACAGGCCCAAACCGGAGATCAAAACATGGACTATTAACCGAGCCCAATAGACGCAATATACAAAATGCTATGCTACCCAACAATCTCCCCCTTTGCATCAAATTGGAGCGAGATCACTTTGTCTTCTTACTTGGGCCAGCGGCAGCAGGAACCTTCTTCTTTATAGTCTCAAACAGACGAGAGATGAGCGCAAGGATTGTCTGTCTGAATCGGATATACCACTTTATCATATCGTCAAAGTATTTGATATCATCCGCTGTATTTTCCTTGCACCTGTGGATGATCACCAGCACATGCTCGAGACAAGCAGTGGTATAAAGATGTTTATCAGCTAAGGCAAAGAGACACTTCTGGCCTTCACTCCTGGTGAACATGACGGAGTTTCGCCTTGGGTCAATATTTCCCATCTTCATCTGGTTCAGATCACTGGCCGAGCCAACAGGAGATATCTTCGGTTTCTTCTTGAAGACATTTGCAATCTCCTGATCCATCAGGGCGACCTCCATGATATAGCACACCAACATCCTTTTAAGATGGTCAACTATCAGACCATCTTCAGCTTCATTAGTCAGAAGGATGTTATGCAGAACAATCCAGTCATGGGGGTTGAGGTTCGGTAGATCTGCTAATGATATGGCATGTTTGGTTTTTGCAGATCCTCTGAGCACTTTGAACCGAACGTTGATAAATCTCCCTTCAGTGTATGGCTTCAGAACCCGAACGTTGATTATCTTCTGAGCGCTCCAGGTTTGGTACTAGGGTTGAGCAGCCTTCAGATAGAAGTCAATCAATTCCTGATCAACCTCCGGATGAGGATGAGGAATCTCAGCAACGTTGGCGAAGGCGTGAAAAATGAACGCCTTTCGGGTTAAGGGCATGTCGAACTGAGAGTCGACAGAGTTATAGCAGTCAAAGGAGATTACCGGTTCAAGCCATAAGATACTCGGAGTATCGATTGCCTCTTTAATCATCCTCTCGAGAGTCCAAGCAGGGAAAAGAGTCTTCCTGCTCTCGAGAAGGTCATGTGCTTCCTTCTGCTTTCGCTCAGCTTCTTCTGCTTCTCTAGCAAGGCGAGCACTATCATCGGACACATTGCGTCGACTTTTATGGTGCAACAAGTCGGCAATGGTTTCATTGTCTTCATCCTCTTCTTCCTCAGCAAGTTTCTTGCCTTTATCCTTCACACCCGAACCAGAGGCTTGACCTGCAGGAGGAGGTTCGGTTGTGTGAGTTGCCTTTGAGGAATGAGGGGGTTGCGATCCGGACTCCTTTTCTCCCCCTTGTTTCGGAGTGGACACGAAACTAGGTAGCCCTTCCAATTTACTGAGCAGATCCAGGGCAGGAGCGAGTTTCTCTGCAAGGGTTCGCCTCACAGAATGGTTCAGGATCGGATCGTGCGCTTCTAGGATCTTGGATATAGCTGAGTGTACATCCGAAACACATGTCTTGATAACTTCCCGTTCGGATCGAAGAGCGTCAAGCTGTTGTTGAGAATTGAAAAGTTGAGCACTCTTGACCTTGAGGGCAGTGGTCTTTCTCGCCAGAACATCCATCAACGAGTTTTCAGCGGCCAGATCTACTTGGCGTTTAGAGAGGTGCTCGTCAATAGATGTACGGAAGGCGGAGTTGTCGTCTGTCAAAGATTGACGAAGAGTAGCAAAGGACGTCAACTCTATGGAGACGAACGTGGCCAACTGTTGAACAATTGGTTCCAACGTTGTCTTGGTAGCAGCAGCACTCTCCTGGAAAGATTGTAACAGGGTAGAGGCGTCAGAGAATAGTTTATCGACTTTTTCGGTCGCTGCCTCACAAGCATTCGTCGAGGCTGGTGAGATTGAAATTTAATCTTGAAGATCGATTAGATCTTAAACAGGTAAATAAATATTAAACAGCAAGAACACGAAAATAAAGAACAAGTCAAGAATGAATCAAACGAGTCGAATGATTATAAAATAACCCTCAGAAGAGCTCGATCAAGAACATCAACTGTAGAGGGTTGGAAGGTTTACAAGAACGATAAAGAAAATTAAAGCTATCGTAATTTTCTATCTTGTAATCTAGATCGTTAACCTAATTATGCATGCAAGCATATACTTATATAATAAACATAACAGGCTCTCGGTTGGACAGGCCCAAACCGGAGTACAAAATAAATAGACTAACAGTCGAGCCCAATGACACAATCTTCAAAAGAATCTTTATCCCAACAATCTCCCCCTTTGTGTCAATTGGAGCGAGATCTTCACTTGTTACTTGGGCCAGTAGCAGTAGGTACCTTCTTCTTCACAGTCTGAAACAGACGAGAGATCAGAGCAAGAATCGTCTGCCTGAATCTGATGTACCATTGGATCATGTCGTTAAAGTACTTGACATCATCTGCTGCATTCTCTTTACACCTTCGGATGATCGACAACACGTGCTCTAGACAAGCAGTGGTGTAAAGATTTTTGTCAGCTAAAGCAAAGAGACATTTTTGTCCTTCTGCTCTAGTGAACATGACCGAATTACGTCTCGGGTCGATCTTGCCCATTTTCATTTGATTGAGATCACTGGCCGATCCCACAGGAGCTATCTTTGGTTTCTTCTTGAAGACTGTGGCTACCTCCTGATCCATTAGGGCTACCTCCATGATGTAACAGACTAACATCCTTTTGATATGGTCTATAATTGGACCATATTCAGTTTCATTTGTCAAGAGGATGTTATGCAAGACGATCCAATCATGAGGATTTAAATTCGGTAGATCTGCCAGGGATATAAGATGTTCAGTTCTTGCAGACCCTCGAATCACCTTGAACCGAACATTGATAAATCTTCCTTCGGTATAAGGCTTCAATACCCGAACATTCACTATCTTCTGGGTGCTCCATGTTTGATACTGAGGATGAGCAGCCTTCAGATAGAATTCGATTAGCTCCCTATCAACCTCAGGGTTCGGATGAGGGACTTCAAAAATATTTGAGAAGGCATGGAAGATAAATGCCTTTCGAGTCAACGGCATGTCGAACTGCGAATCGACAGAGTTAAAGCAGTCGAAGGAGATCACCGGATCGAGCCATAGGATGCTAGGAGTATCTATGGCCTCCTTAATCATTCGTTCCCGAGTCCAGGCAGGGAAGAGAGTCTTCCTGCTCTCAAGGAGATCGTGGGCTTTTTTCTTCTTGCGTTCGGCTTCTTCAGCCTCTCGCGCCACACGATTGATATCATCATCAACATTGCGACTGTTTTTACGTTTCAGCATGTCCGCAATGGTTTCTGTATCTTCATCTTCATCTTCTTCCTCAGCTATGTGCTTCCCTTTATCCTTCACACCCGAACCCGAAGTTTGACCAGTCGGAGGTGGTTCGGTTGTGTGAGTAGCTTTGGAGGAAGGAGGTGGTTTCGATCCGGTCTTCCCTTCTCCCCCTTGTTTCGGATCGGACACCAAACTAGGTAAGCCTTCGATTTTGCTGAGAAGGTCCATGGCAGGAGAAAGTTTTTCAGCAAGGGTTCGCCTCACCGAATGATTGAGAATCAGATCGTGTGCTTCTAGGATGTTAGATAGGGCAGCGTGTACATCCGAAACACAAGTTTTTATAACCTCCCGTTCGGATCGAAGAGCTTCAAGCTGTTGCTGCGAGTTTGAAAGTTGAGTGCTCTTGACCTTGAGGTCGGTGGTTTTTCTTGCCAAAACGTCCATTAATGAGTTTTCAGCTGCGAGATCCTCTTGAAGCTTAACGAGGCGCTCATCAATGGAGGCACGAAGGGCCGAGTTGTCATCGCTGATTGATTGGCAAAGTGTAGCGAATGACTGTAACTCTGTTGAGACGAACTTGGCCAATTGCTGAACGATTGGTTCCAAAGTTGTCTTGGTGGCATCAGCGCTCTCCTGTAAGGACTTCAACAGGGAAGAGGCGTCTGAGAATAGTTTATCGACTTTTGCGGTCGCTGCCTCACATGCTTTTGTGGAGGCGTCTATGGCGGCTGTGGCTGAAGCTACCGAATCATGCTGAGCCCTGGAGAAGGCATCAACAAGCTTCTGAAGAGCGACTTCAGAGAGAGAGAGGACTGAGAGTTGGTGGATGACGCAAGAAGTAAGTCAACCTTCTCGTTGAGCTCCTTAAGATGCTTCTTTGTCACTGGAGCATCGTCCTCTTTGTCACTTTGAACCTGAAACGGACTAAAGTAGACCGAATCGAAGGTCATGTGTTCACCTCCAAGGAACGGGTTCTCTCCATCAGAGGCATGATCTGGAGATGGTGGGGGTGGTGAAGCTGGGGGTGTGGTGGTTTTTGTAGGTTCAGGTTGAGTGTTGCTTGGGGTAGTTTCAGGTGGTGGTTGAGTGTGGGTAGGTTCGGTTGTATGCTGAGTTTCGGTTTGAGGTGGTTCGGTTACAGGTGGGGTTTCGGTTACAGGTGGTGTTTCGGTTACAGGTGGTGTTTTGGTTGCATCGGTATGAACCCCCGTATCAGATACGTTGGTTGGAACCTTTGCGGTTGTTGTTGTAGTTGTATAAGTGAAAATGGGTGGTGGTATAGGGAAAGAGGTTGGAGGAATAGTGGTAGTGGGGGTTATGGTGGGAATGGAAGTAGGGATGGTTTGAGTGGGTGAAGGAATGGGTGAATTATGGATTTCCATATATGGGGTAGGAGATCGGGCTGGGGTGTTGCCTCTTGGAGGGGTTTCGCCTCGTTGAGAGCCGTCCGAATCCGAACGCTCGCCTTCTGAGTCACTCGAAGAGGAAGGGATGATAAGCTTTCGCTTCGGTTGAGTCTTCCTTCTCTTCGGCTGCGGGGATGTTGCAGGTTTGGTTGGTTTCCTCTTCCTGGGAGAAGGACCTTTAGCAGCTTTGGTCACTTGCTTCCCTTTTTCCGCCTTTTTACCCCTAGGAATAGGTTTGTCAGCATCATGGATGGACTTGAGCATTTCCTGTGTGAGTTCCCTCGGTCCTGACTGTTTGAACTCCTTAATCGTCCTGATGATCCTGCTGTCAGAAGGAACATCGTCGTACATTGTCTCCGGAATAGAGCCAATGAAAGAAAACTTGGATGCATCGGAGACGATGATCTTCGTGGTATGAAAAGTACCAACCGAAGACATCGATGCACCAGCAGCAGTGGGGACGTCGAACTTATCCATCGCCCACTTTGTGATGAGAGTCCAGAACCGGGCATACGACACCTCAGAATGTCGTGAAGAAGAAAAGAGGCTCTGGATGAGTTGTTTCCAGAGAACGAACCCATAGTCAAGATTGACTCCGTTGTAGACGCCATACATAATCGACAAGAACAGTCGACTAGAACCATCGGATCCTGAGCTCCGTTTAGATAAGCCCTTGAAGAGGACTGTAAACATGTCGTTCCACTGTGGCGGCAAGCAGGATTTCTTGAACTTTGCGACGGAGGTGAGCACCTCCGAGTACCCCATATTGTAAAACATGTTGTAATGATGGCCCACCGGAATCGTCTCCGGATTGATTCGTGAAGGGTCAATAGCAAACCCTAGCAGTGTACCAAATCGTTGCCTTGAAATCGAGGTCTTGCGATCAGACACCTCGAAGAACACCCTGTCGACTGCTTTATCGTAATGAGCAGTCGCATACACCTGCGACAGGAGCACCATGGGCACAGACTCAACCCGAGATAATGCAGGAGCGATTTGCGAGTACCTCAGGCACTCGATGATCGGAAACATGTAAGAATCATACGCCTGGGGTGTTAGGTCAATCACCAAGCACTGTTGAGGACGAATGGGAAGGATGTGTGAGGTGGCATGGACGGAAGATGATTCTGCCATTGTTGAAGGTAGAAGAAGAAGATGAACAGTGAAGCGTTTGGGAGTGTTTGCTCTCTTGGAAATTCCGGATGCAGTAAAGAGGTAAATGAGAGTAGAGACTGCCTTTTATAGTGATTGTAAGGAGAGAGAAAAATCTGTTCAAATCTTCTATGGAAATACGAAAAGGTTTCCTGGAATGACAGATGCGTGACATTTAAGGCATGCGATGATCACGTAGGAGAGAGTGTGTCAGATTCCTAGGAACACGCCGCCCAACAAGTGCCGTTTCAGAACAAACCGTTTCAAATCCTCACGCGCCTTTAAGTGCCAGAGAGGAATCGCTTGAAATTCGCACACGCGTCCATTATGTCAGTAAAAGAGTGGGCGTTTCAAATTCACACGCGCCCCTTTTTACCACCGGTTGAAATTCAATCCTTTTATATTCCCGCCTGAGTCAGCAACCCTTCGTCTTATCTTTTGAATCGCATCTTTTGAATAAATTGCCCACATGGAGGATTGTTGAGCACGTCTTATTAATTAACCCCCAATGCAATAAATCAGCCTGAAATTATTAGAACCAGATTTTTGGAAAATCAAAGATTTTCGTGCTAAGAGTGTAAAAGGAAAAGAAATAAAGCAACTCTTTGTAGGAAGAAATGTGATGTCAATAATGACACGAAACAAATGATCCCGGGCACGAATCTCTTTCTTCAAGGTCAAGAGAGACCTTAAAGTGTTAATGTGGATTCCCGTTGAATTACGATCAAACACTTATTAATAAATGTTGAAAGGCTTCTTTTAATTAGGCTAATTCAGGGTGGCTTTCGTTTTGATGCAACAATTCTAATCTTGAAATAAGAAAGAAAGTGATCAAAGTACTTGTGAGACCGGTGTAGTTTGTTGAACAAGTAGGTAGGAATTAATTTTAAATTGGCTTGGAAAATATGAAATCTGAAAAAAAAAATTAAAAACTGGATCCCAAGGGAAGAAATGTTATGGTGTTTAACAATTTCATAGGAATCACACAAAATAAAAGTTGAGATTTCATGAAGGTACATCCGTCAATTCTTTGGTGAAAACTTGAGCAAATTAATTGTTCACCGTCAATTCAAATTTGGTGTTGAATTTTGGGTTTCACTCAGCTCGTAGTGGCACGAAACTAAGATCATAAACACAGTTGTTGTGTAACCATAAACCTCAGTGGTATTTTCTGAGAGTCTCAAGGGTTACGTTGATGAAACGAATGTAATGGAGATGGTGTAAGAAAATAAAGTACCTCAGCTGCAAAAAGAAGGACCAAGCAGAAAACTCTCAACTCATGTGAGAAGAGAGTGAGGTAGCTCACGATTAGAATAAATGTGGTAGCCTAATTGGGAAGACAAGGTTTGTTTATACCAAGTCATTAAGGCGATTATTCAGAATCTTATGAGGCTTGGGACACATACAGCAGCATGCTTCTAGGGACACTTAAGTAATCCAACAATTATATCCCCATAAACGAACGAGTACAAGTAAAATTAAAAGAGAAAAATATTTTTGGATTTTTTGAAATAGATAATAAAAAAAAATTAAAAGATAAAAAGTAAGCAAAGAAAATAAGACTCGGAAAAAAAACTTTGGAAAATATTGAAAAACCGAACCCGAACGTTCGGTTGGATTCGGTTGGGAAAAATTTGAAAAACCGAACCCGAGCGTTCGGTTGGTTTCGGTTGAAGATTTTGAAAAACCGAACCCGAGCGTTCGGTTGGTTTCGGTTTAAGAAAATTTTGAAAAATCGAACCCGAGCGTTCGGTTGGTTTCGGTTTAAGAAAATTTTGAAAAACCAATGAATTGAGACAAGCAATCAGAATATACTTTTGACAATAAGATAAACAACTTTGTACAAGAAATATACAACCAAGAAAACTACCTTTGTAGTGATGATCGAGTCAGATTATGTAACCGAACCTGAACGTTCGGTTAAGTTCGCTTCTTACGTTTGAGGTTGAGAGGTAGTTTGAGGTACTGATTCTGCTTCCATCATACCTAGCCCTTGTAAAATTTTGTTGAATGATGCTTCAGGAAGAGCTTTGGTAAAGATGTTAGCCAGTTGATCAGTGGTTCTGACAAAGTGTACTTCGACGTTTCCATCTTCCACGTGATCTTTGATGAAGTGATACCTCAGTGCTATGTGTTTGGTTTTAGAGTGTTGCACTGGGTTATGACAGATCCGAATTGCGCTTTCAGAGTCACAATATAATGGGATCTTCTTCATATTGATTCCATAGTCTCGAAGTTGACTCTGGATCCAAATCACTTGAGAGGTGCAGGATGCAGCGGCTATGTATTCTGCTTCAGCAGTAGACAGCGACACGCACGTTTGTTTCTTGGATTGCCAGCTAACCAACTTCCCGTCAAGGAATTGACAGCCACCAGTGGTGCTTTTTCTGTCGAGTCCACATCCTCCAAGGTCAGCATCTGAATAAGCTTGAACAAAGAAGCCTGAGTTGGAAGGATACCATAGACCTAAGGAGGTGGTTCGCTTGAGATAGCGTAAAATGTTCTTCACTGCAAGCATGTGAGGTTCGCGTGGGTTTGCCTGAAATCGAGCACAATAACATACAGAAAACATGATGTCAGGCCTGCTAGCAGTAAGATACATTAGTGAGCCTATCATTTGACGATAGAGCGTGATATCAACAGCCGGTTTGTCTAGAGATGGAGTTAGCTTGGTGCCGAATGCCATTGGGACTTTGACTTTGGAGTCTCCCATCATACCAAACTTTGCTAGGAGAGTCTTCGTGTAAGCTTCCTGATTGATAAAGATGCCTTCGGGTCCCTGTCTAATATTTAAACCAAGGAAAAAGTTAACAGGACCCATTGAGCTCATTTCAAATTTAGTCTCCATCAGCTTTCTGAATTCAGCTGTTAGGCTGGGATTCGTAGAGCCAAAGATGATGTCATCGACATAAATTTGAACTATCATAAGATGGTTACCTTCCTTTTTGCGAAAGAAGGTTGGGTCAACCGAACCTTGTTTGAATTTAGACATCTTTAAGAATTTAGTTAGCGTTTCATACCAGGCTCTTGGAGCTTGTTTGAGGCCATACACAGCTTTATCCAAAATGTAGCAATGATTTGGATACTTTTCGTTCACAAACCCAGGAGGTTGCTCCACATACACGGTTTCTTCGAGTTCTCCATTAAGAAATGCACACTTGACGTCCATTTGGAAAACTTCAAAGTTTTTGTGGGCAGCGTAAGCAAGAAATATTCTAACAGATTCCAGCCTAGCTACAGGAGCGAAAGTCTCTTCATAATCAATCCCTTCCTCCTGACAATATCCCTTTACTACCAGACGAGCTTTGTTCCTTATTACATTCCCTTCCTTGCCCATTTTATTCCTAAAGACCCATTTGAGACCAACAACCGAGGCATCTGGAGGGGTTGGAATGAGACGCCAGACTTTGTTCCTTTCAAATTCGTTCAGTTCATCTTGCATCGCTTGAACCCAATCGGAGTGATCGAGAGCAGTATTAACTGTCTTCGGTTCAACTTTTGATACGAATGAGTTAAACATACAAAACTCAACCTTTGAAAATAAGGATGTCTGTTTTGCCTTCAGTTGTGATCGGGTCAGAACCTTTTCGGAGACATCACCAACCACTTGAGAGATAGGGTGATCTCTGGTCCATTTGGTAAGAGGAGGATAGTTTGGATCAAAGGTTGGGTCTAGTTCAGCATTGATCATTTCTTCTGGCTCGGATTGGCTTTTGTAGTCAAGTGACATATCACCATGCTCCCCCTCAATTGATGAGCTATGAGAAACTTGAGGTTCAGAGGTTTCTTGTGGTGCTGGACTTTCAGGCATTGATGCACCTTCGGTTGGAGAAGCACTTTCGGTTGCAGGTGGACTTTTGGTAGCAGTTGTAGTGCTTGGCTCCCCCTCAACATGTGAGCTTGGCTCCCCCTCGACTGAAGCATCGTTGGATGGAGGTCCATCAGAATTCGATCCTCCTTCATTCATTCTCCTGGCAGCTTCTCCAACAATTTGCTTCATGTGGTCTACCTTGATGTCTGTTGCGCCTGCTTCTGAGAGAGTAGCTTTCTCTGGTTCGTCAAATAGCTCCAGAAACTTCTCGTATAGATTAGCGATCGAGACTATGACTTGGCTAGTTTGAGGAAAGATGTCCCCAGCTGTGTCATCTTTGGCCTGTAGCTTTTTGACATAGCTATCGTCAAAAGTCACGTAATAGGTCTCTTCGATTTTTCTCGAACGCTTGTTCAGAACTCTGTATGCTTTGGAAGTGAGAGAGTAACCCAGAAAGATTCCCTCGTCGGCTTTGACATCGAACTTGTTGTGGTGTTCTTTAGAGTTAAAGATGAAACACCGTGAGCCGAACACATGGAAAAATTTCACATTGGGCTTTTTGTTGTTGAGAATCTCGTATGGTGTGAGCGTGAATCGTTTGTTGAGATAAGACCTGTTCTGTGTAAAACAAGCAGCAGAAATTGCATCAGCCCAAAAATAAAGAGGTAAGGAAGCGAAACTTAGCATTGTTCGGGCAGCTTCACACAAAGATCGGTTTCGTCTTTCGACAATTCCGTTCTGTTGAGGTGTGTAGGGAGCTGAGAAGTTGTGACTTATTCCCTTTTCTGCTAGAAATTCTTCAAATTCCCTGTTCTTGAATTCCAGACCATTGTCGCTTCTGATGTTGCGAACGACCTTCTTGAGCTGTACTTCAATCTGCTTGATGAACACTTTCAGCTTATGAGTCGCTTCAGATTTGAGCTTTAGAAAGAACACCCATGTAAATCGTGAAAAGTCATCAACAATAACAAGAATATACTTGCTACCACCGATTCTTTCGATAGATGATGGACCACACAAATCAATATGAAGTAATTCGAGTGGTTCAACAACTTTTGTATTAATTATAGATGGATGACTTTGACGACTCTGCTTCCCCATTTCACATGCAGCACACAAATGATCTCTGTCAAATTTGAGCAATGGAAGGCCTCGAACATGACCTCCAGTGACAAGTTTGTTGATATCTTTAAAGTTGAGATGAGAGAGTCTTCGGTGCCACAACCAGCTTTCGTCAGATTGAGCTTTTGATAACAAGCATATAGCTGGGTTTCCTTTGATGGGTTTAAGGTTTAGAGGAAACATTTCACCCTTACGCTCCAATTTGAGAATTACTTTCTTCGTCTTCTTTTCAATAATTTCAGAACCTTCATCGTCGAATGAGACTTTGAGACTTGTACCTCCAACAAGCTGAGATACACTGATGAGGTTGTGTTGTAGTCCTTCCACATAAGCCACCTTCCTTATAGTAAAATCACCATTAGTTATCACTCCGTATCCCTTTATGGTGCCGAAAGAGTTGTTTCCGAACTTGACGTTGCCACCGTTTGAAAGAGATCTGTATTCCCTGAGCTCTTCTTTCCTTCCTGTCATGTGACGCGAGCAGCCACTATCGATATACCATTCTTCGTCGAACTGCTCGTCACTTATAACCTGCAAAAATTAAGTAGATTTAGGAACCCAAAGTTTCTTGGGTCCACGTGAGCTTTTCATAGGAACAGGAACAGTAAGAGAGATGTCAACAAGATATGTTCGTTTTATAAGTGTTGTTTCATCTTTCTTTTTGATGGTAAAGACTTTTATTTTATTAGGATTAGGTGCGTTCGGTTTAGACTCTGGATTGGATGCATTAACCTTCTGTTTGCCTTTTTGTTCAGCTGACGAATGAGATTTTTGAGATCGAACAGAATGAGCTTTAGAGCAAGATGGAGATGAATTGGAAGAATTAGAAGAATTAGATGAATGAGAAGGAGTGGGCTTAGACTGAGATGACTTCTTGGCCGGAGACTCTAGGTGACCCTTTTGCTTTTGATCATTGGTGGGACTGACCTTGGAGTTTTGATCTCTTTTGACTTCTGAAACGAACCTTTGCTTTCGGTTGGAGCAGTTCTCTGAACCAAACCTATGCTTTTGGTTGGTATTCTCTTCTGAACCGAACCTTGGCTTTCGGTTGGAGTCATTCTCAGAACCAAGCCTTTGCTTTCGGTTGGTATTCTCTTCTGAACCGAACCTTGGCTTTCGGTTGTTGTGGCTTTCATGCTTTTTGACAGGATTGTTCCCAAACTTCAGATTCTTGTCTTGATGTGAGAAATATGCATTTTGGGATTGCCAGAATTGTTTCCTTTCAGAGAGATTCTTCCTGTATCTCTGGTTCCTTTCACGTTTCTTATTTTTCATCTGCTTCGGTTGATGATGAATATTGGCTTTCATTTTTGGTTTCTCCTTGGTTGGTTCACTTTGAACTGTGGGAGTTTCACTTTAAACTGAGGAACTAGAGGGAATGTCTTCTTTTGCCGAACCTCCACTCTCTTGAGGAATGTCTTTCATACCACTAGTACTTGGCACATCGAAATTATCTGGCTTGTTCAAGGGTTCTGGTACGTATCGTCCTTTACTTTTCCATGAGGTCCTTTCAGATAACCCTACCGTTTCATCAGCATTATCGATTGGAGCTGTCCAGAAGAACTCACCACATCCATCAGCATTGTCTTCGTTTACAATAGCCGTGAGTTCAGCAGTTTGATGTTCGGTTACTCCAGTGACCTTGTACACTTGATTTGGAGTGGTCCAGACCTTTTGATATACAACCGCTTTTTCTGCTAAGATCGGGGACTTTTGTTGGGACAATCGAGCGAATTCCACTAAATTTTCAGAAATTAGATTCTTGTGGTTTTCAGGTTCGTTTTTTACAAATTCTGAGCAGTCAACCGTGTCCTCTACAGAAATTTCACTCATGTTGTCGTCCTCATTAAGCTCAGATGCATTTTCAACATCAATTTTGTTTTCTGAGCTCAATTTGGCGTTTAAAGAGTCAAAATTTTGTATGGTTTCGGTTCGCAGTTTAAGTCTATCATTTTCATCCAAAAGGTTTTTAAGCATGTCCTTGTGGTCCTTGGATTTAATGAAAGATTCTATTTTGTCCAGTCCATACATGTAGGTCGGATTAATGTCATCAGATGATATCATACTCTCACAATTATAAGCTTCAGCATTGATTTCATCCTCCTTAAACTCAAGGAAGGGCAATATCATGCGATGGATCTTTTGGCCTATTTCACAGTCCAAGTGAAGCTGAGTAATATTAGAATAAAGACGTTTTGCAATTAAACGAAAAACATTCCGCTGTTGTAACAACTTTAAATTGTCTCTTTGTAAATAAATGTTTTCGTCTTTAATTTTAACTAATTCAGACTCCTTCAACTCGATCCACATGCGCCGCTCCTTACTCTTCGAAGACGCCCTGCTTAATTGATCAGTTAGGTTAGAATTGGTGACTCGAGTTTGAGTTAAACTACTATCTAGATGAGAAATTCTTGTATTAACATTTTTTAGTTCTTTCTCATATGAGGATTGTGGTACTTTAAACGAAACGAAAACCGATTGTACCTTCTTGATCAGTTCATCGAGCTCGTTGAACTGCACGCTGAGAGGTTTGGCCTTAAAGCACATATCATGCTGCTCCTTCGGTTCATTGCTTCCACCATCAGTGTTGTATCCCCTCATCTGAGATACATTGGACACCATGAAGCACCTTCCTCCACTGCTCTCCTCCTTTTCCATGTAAGCCTTTCCATGAGAAGGCTTTCTCACTTCATCGTCTTCAGAGTCGGTTGACCAAACTTGCATTCCACCGAACTCGTCATCAGCAACCGAACCCTGCACAATAAGAGCATTCATGGAAGGGTTAGCGGTAGATTTCTTCTTCCTCATCTCATCAAGCTTTTTCTGTAGCAAAGCTTCCTCATCTTTTTCAACCATCTTTTTGAGGACACAATCCTTAGCATAGTGATTTTTCCCTCCACAGTAGTAACAGCTTACTCCAGAATCACCATCTGCTTTCGCTTCCTTCTTGGGCTCTTCAACCTTCGGTTCATTACTAACCTTTTCTGAACTATAACTCCCCTGCCAGTTTCGGTTTTTGTTGCTGGGGAATCTCTTCTTAATGAACCTCTTGGGGTTAGACACCATCATAGCATAGTCCTTAGACGTGAGGTCATACTCCTCCAAGTTGAGATCTTCATCCTCCATCACAGCTTTACTTTTTGACAGGAGGGCCAGCGAACCTAGGCTTGAAACAACGTTCTTTTCCTGCAGCACAATCTTCTCCTGGGACTTGAGAATACCCACAAGTTTCGCCAAAGAATATGATTTAAACTGCTCATGGGCTTTAACTGTAGACACCACTGCTCTCCATTCTGACCTTAGACCATTTAAGAACGTAACTTTCTGCTCGATAAGCTTCCTTTCGATGTCATGTTTGATCATCCTGCTGAGAAGATGATTGAAGCGATCGAACGTCTGGGTCACAGTTTCTTCGGCTCCTTGCCTGAATTCTCCAAACTCAGATAAAAGCAAAGTTTGGATAGAATGTTCAAGATCCTCGTCTGTAGAGTACAGTTCACGAAGTCTATCCCAAACTTCCTTTGCCGTCGTGCATGAGCTTACCAACCTGAAAATGTCGGACTGAAGGGCGAATCTGATCAATCTTAACGCCTTGATATTGCACTGGAATTTATCCTTTTCATCTTGCGCAATATCTTTAACATCCTTCAGCAGATCATTGTACTCCTTTTGAGTTTTGACAATCCTCGACGTTGCAGAGTGAGAAAACGGTCCATTAATGATTGCTTCCCATATGAGGTATCCATTATCCTCAGATCCTATAACGTAGTCTTCAAAGTGATGCGCCCAGACTTCATAATCATGGGTATATAGGATTGGAATCTTCGTGGTTGAACCGATGCTATTGGAAATATTGATGGGATTCGATTGCGACTCATCCATAATGATCGAATAACCTGTTTAAAGATCAGACTTGTAATAAATCAGATTAGGGCAAAACAATAAATATCAAGATACGTCAATAATGAGATGACGACTCAATAAATATCATTAATTGCGGAAAAACCCTAATTGAAACCTTTTCACAGAAAAAATGTGTATCGATTACACAGCCTCCTGCTCTGATACCAATTGATGAGATTGAAATTTAATTTTGAAGATCGATTAGATCTTAAACAGGTAAATAAATATTAAGCAGCAAGAACACGAAAATAAAGAACAAGTCAAGAATGAATCAAACGAGTCGAATGATTATAAAATAACCCTCAGAAGAGCTCGATCAAGAACATCAACTGTAGAGGGTTGGAAGGTTTACAAGAACAATAAAGAAAATTAAAGCTATCGTAATTTTCTATCTTGTAATCTAGATCGTTAACCTAATTATGCATGCAAGCATATACTTATATAATAAACATAACAGGCTCTCGGTTGGACAGGCCCAAACCGGAGTACAAAATAAATAGACTAACAGTCGAGCCCAATGACGCAATCTTCAAAAGAATCTTTAACCCAATAGAGGCGTCTATGGCGGCAGTGGCAGAAGCAATGGAATCTTGCTGAGCCCTAGAGAAGGCGTCAACAATTTTCTGAAGAGCAGCTTTAGAGAGAGATGATTGTGAAGTGGATGAAGAGGCGATGAGCAAATCAATCTTCTCATTAAGCTCCTTGAGGTGTTTCTTTGTGACCGGAGCGTCATCATCGTCGTCGCTCTGCACTTGAAACGGACTAAAATAGACCGAATCAAATGTCATGTTTTCCCCGCCAAGGAAAGGTTCTTCTCCCTCAGACGCGTGACCGGGAGATGGTGGTGATGGTGAAATAGGTGGTGAAGCTGGTGGTGAGGTATGAGTATGTTCGGGTTGAGTTGGTTCGGGTGTAGGTGTAGGGGTAGGTTCGGTTGTGTGTATAGGTTCGGTTACTAGTGGTGGTTCGGTTGCATCGGTATGAACCCCCGTATCAGATACATTGGTTGTAACCTTTGCAGTGGTTGTTGTTTGTGAAGTAGGGTTTATGGTGGGAATGGAAATAGGAATAGTTGGAGATGGAATTGGAGAAGGAGGGATTGGAATCTCAGGGGTAGGAGATCTTGGTGGAGTGTTGCCTCTTGCAGAGTCTTCAGAATCTGAGCTCTCACCATCCGACTCACTCGAAGAGGAAGCGATAATGAGTTTTCACTTGGGTTGAGTCTTTCGCCTCTTCTGCTGCGGGGACTGAGCAGCTTTCGTTGATTTCCTCTTCCTAGGAGAAGGGCCTTTAGCCCCTTTCGCCACCTGCTTGCCTTTATCTGCCTTTTTGCCTCTCGGAGCAGGCTTATCGGCATCGTGAATGGACTTTAGCATCTCCGGCGTGAGATCCCTTGGACCAGACTGCTGGAACTCCTTGTAGGTCCGGATGATCCTGCTTTCAGCAGGAACATCAGCGTACATGGTCTCCGGAATGGAACCATTGAAAGGGAATTTCGATGCATCGGAGACGATGATCTTCGTGGTGTGGAACGTACCAATCGAAGACATCGATGCACCGACGACAGTGGGAATACTGTACTTGTCCATAACCCACTTCGTTATCAGGGTCCAAAACCTCGCATACGACACCTCAGAATGTCGTGAAGAAGAGGATAAGCTTTGAATGAGTTGTTGCCAGAGAACCAACCCATAGTCGACATTGACACCATTGTAAACTCCGTACAGAATGGACAGGAATAGTCGACTGGAGCCATCTGAACCTGAGCTCCGTTCTGAAAGACCCTTGAATAGCACAGTGAACAATCCGTTCCACTGTGGCGGTAAACATGACTTTTTGAACTTTGCAATGGAGGTAAGCACCTCCGTGTACCCCATATTGTAGAACATATTGAAGAGATGCCCCATCGGAATAGTCTCCGGATTAACCCTTGAAGGGTCAGTTTCAAACCCTAGCAGTGAGCTAAATCGTTGCTTGGAAATTGAGGCTTTGTGATGAGCAACTTTGAAGAAGATCCTATCGACAACTTTATCGTAATGCGCCGTCGCGTAGATCTGTGAGAGAAACTCCATGGGTACAGACTCCACCCTAGAAAGTGCAGGTGCAATCGGCGAATATTTCAAGCACTCGATGATTGGGAACATGTAGGAATCATAGGCCTGAGGGGTTAAGTCAATGATGAGACACTGTTGAGGGCGAACGGGCAGGATGTGAGAAGTAGCGTGAACGGAGGATGAATCTGCCATTGTTGAGGAGAGGGAAGAAGATGATGAACAGTTAGGGTTCAGGGAATTCTTTTGCTCCAGAAATTCTGATTGCAGTAAAGAGGTAAATGGTAGATGCCAACGCCTTTTTATACTGAGGTTGAAGGTGAGAGAAAGATCTTCCCAAATCTTCTATCGAAATACCAAGAGTTTTTCGGAGTGACTGATGCGTGACAGTTGTGGAACCGATGATCACGCATGAGAGAGAATGTCAGATTCCGAAGAACACGCCTCCCATCAAGCGCCGTTTCTGATAAGCTGTTTCAAATTCACACGCGCCTTTCTGTGCCAGAGAAGAATCCTTTCGAATTCGCACACGTGTCTGCGACGTCAGTTAGAGATTAGACGCTTCAAATTCGCACGCTTTCCCTGTTCCGCCGTTTGAAATCAAATGAATTAATCTCCCGCCTGAGTCAGCAACTCCTCATCTTATCTCATTTAAGTGTAACGGCATCTTTTGAATAATATGTCCACGTGGATTAAAATTGACCGCATCTTATAATTAATCACCAATCCAAAGAAAAAGCCTGTAATTCTTAGTACCATAATTTTGGAAAATCAAAGATTTTCGTGCTAAGAGTGTAAAAGAAAAGAAATAAAGCAAATCTTTTTGGGAATAATTGTGATGTCCTTAAAGACACGAAACAAATGATCCCGGGCACAAATCTCTTCCTTCAAAGTCAAGAGAGACCTTAAAGTGTTAGTGTGGTTTCCCGTTGAATAACGATCAAACACTTATTAAGAAGTGTTGAAAGGCTTCTTTTGATTAGGCTTCTTAGGGTGGCTATTGCTTTGATTCAACAGTTCTAATCTTGAAATAAGATAGAAAGTGAACAAAGTACTTGTGAGACCGGTGTAGTCTGTTAAACAAGTAGGATGGTAATAATTTTAAAGTGACTGGGAAAGATAAAATCTCAACAAAAATTAAAACTGGATCCCAAGGGAAGAAATGTTATGGTGTTTAATAATTTCATAGGAATCACACAAAATAAAAATTTGAGATTTCATGAAGATACATCCGTCAATTCATTAGTGAAAACTTGAGCAAATTAATTGTTCACCGTCAATTCAGATTTGGTATTGAATTTTGGGTTTCACTCAGCTCGTAGTGGCACGAAACTAAGATCATAAACACAGTTGTTGAGTAACCATAAACCTCAGTGGTAATTTCTGAGAGTCTCAAGGGTTACGTTGGTGAAACGAATTTAATGGAGAAATATAATAGAGATGGTGTTAAGAAACCAAAGTACCTCTGCTGCGAAAAGTAGGACCAAGCAGAAAACTCTTATCTCATGTGAGAAGAGAGTCAGGTAGCTCACGATTAGAATAAGTGTGGTAGCCTAATTGGGAAGACAATGTTTGTGTATACCAAGTCATTAAGGCTATTATTCAGAATCTGAGGAGGCTTTGGGCACATACAGCAGCATGCTTCTAGGGACACTTAACTAATTCAACAATTTCCCCATTAACAGCCACACATAAAAAATTAAAATGAAAGACAAAAAGCAAATAAATAACAAAATATTTTTGGAGATTTTGATATTAGAAGAAAAAATATTTTTGGAATTTTTGATATATAAAAAAAATAAATAAAAAGACTGAGAAAGAAAATAAAATAAAATAAACTTTGGAAACAAAGAGAAAAAACTTTGGAACATTTGAACCGAACCCGAGCGTTCGGTTGATTTCGGTTGTGAAAAATTTTGAAAAACCGAACCCGAGCGTTCGGTTGGTTTGGTTTTGAAAAATTTTGAAAAACTGAACCCGAGCGTTCGGTTGGTTTCGGTTTTGAAAAATTTTGAAAAACCGAACCCGAACCTTCGGTTGGTTTCGGTTTTGAAAAATTTTGAAAAATCGAACCCGAGCGTTCGGTTGGTTTCGGTTTTGAAAAAATTTTGAAAAACCGAACCCGAGCGTTCGGTTGGTTTCGGTTTTGAAAAATTTTGAAAAACCGAACCCGAACCTTCAGTTGGTTTCGGTTTTGAAAAATTTTGAAAAACCGAACCCGAGCGTTCGGTTGGTTTCGGTTTTGAAAAATTTTGAAAAACCGAACCCGAGCGTTCGGTTGGTTTCGGTTTTGAAAAAATTTTGAAAAACCGAACCCGAGCGTTCGGTTGGTTTCGGTTTTGAAAAATTTTGAAAAACCGAACCCGAGCGTTCGGTTGGTTTCGGTTTTGAAAAATTTTGAAAAACCGAACCCGAGCGTTCGGTTGGTTTCGGTTTTGAAAAATTTTGAAAAACCGAACCCGAGCGTTCGGTTGGTTTCGGTTTTGAAAAAATTTTGAAAAACCGAACCCGAACCTTCGGTTGGTTTCGGTTTTGAAAAATTTTGAAAAACCGAACCCGAGCGTTCGGTCTATTTCGGTTATCGAAGAAATTAGATTTTCAGAAAGGAAATACTTTTGACAATAAAAGAAATGAAACAGAAACAATTATACATGAAATTTACAACCAAGAAAGCTACCTTTAGTTGATGAGCGAAAGCCAGATTATTCAACCGAACCCGAACGTTCGGTCGAGTTCGCTTCTTACGTTTGAGTTTGAGAGGTAGTCTGTGGTACTGACTCTGATTCCATCATACCTAGCCCTTGTAAAATTTTGTTGAATGACGCTTCAGGAAGAGCTTTGGTAAAGATATCAGTCAGTTGATCAGTGGTTCTAACAAAGTGTACTTCAACGTTTCCATCTTCCACATGATCTTTGATGAAGTGATACCTCAGTGCTATGTGCTTAGTCTTGGAGTGTTGCACTGAGTTATGACAGATCCTAATTGCACTTTCAGAGTCACAATATAATGGGATCTTTTTCATATTGAGTCCATAGTCTCGGAGTTGACTCTGGATCCAAATCACTTGAGAGGTGCAGGATGCAGCTGCAATGTATTCTGCTTCAGCTGTAGACAAGGACACGCACGTTTATTTCTTTGATTGCCAGCTAACCAACTTGCCGTCAAGGAATTGGCAGCCGCCAGTGGTGCTTTTCCTGTCTAGTCCACATCCTCCAAGGTCTGCATCTGAGTAGGCTTGAACGAAGAAGCCTGAGTTGGAAGGATACCATAGACCTAAAGAGGTAGTTCGCTTGAGATATCGTAGAATGTTCTTTACTGCAAGCATGTGAGGTTCGCGTGGGTTGGCCTGGAATCTAGCACAGTAACAAACAGAGAACATTATGTCAGGCCTGCTAGCAGTAAGATACATCAGAGAACCTATCATCTGGCAATAAAGCGTAATATCAACAGCCGGTTTATCCAAGGATGGAGTAAGCTTTGTGCCAAACGCCATTGGAACTTTGACTTTTGAATCTCCCATCATGCCAAATTTTGCAAGGAGAGTCTTCGTGTAAGCTTCCTAATTAATAAAGATGCCTTCGGGTCCCTGTCTAATATTTAAACCAAGGAAAAAGTTAATTGGACCCATTGAGCTCATTTCAAATTTAGTCTCCATCAGCTTTCTAAATTCAGCTGTTAAGCTAGGATTCGTTGAGCCAAAGATGATATCATCGACGTAAATTTGAACGATCATAAGGTGGTTACCTTCCTTCTTACGAAAGAAGGTTGGGTCAACCGAACCTTGTTTGAATTTGGACATCTTTAAAAATTTTGTCAGCGTTTCGTACCAGGCTCTCGGAGCTTGTTTCAGTCCATACACGGCTTTGTCCAAAATGTAACAATGATTAGGATACCTTTCATTCACGAATCCAGGAGGTTGTTCCACGTACACAGTTTCTTCGAGTTCAACATTAAGAAATGCACAGTTGACGTCCATTTGGTAGACCTCAAAGTTTTTGTGTGTAGCATAGGCGAGAAATATTCTAACTGGTTCCAGCCTAGCGACAGGAGCAAAAGTCTCTTCATAGTCAATTCCTTCCTCCTGACAGTATCCTTTCACTACCAGACGTGCTTTGTTTCGTATCACGTTTCCTTCCTTGTCCACTTTGTTTCTGAATACCCATTTGAGACCAACAACTGAGGCATCTGGAGGAGTTGGAATGAGGCGCCAGACTTTGTTCCTTTCGAATTCGTTCAGTTCATCTTGCATAGCTTGAACCCAATCGGAGTGATCAAGAGCAACGTTAACTGTCTTTGGTTCAACTTTTGATACGAAGGAGTTAAACATGCAAAATTCTACTTTTGAGAACAAGGAAGCCTATTTTGCCTTGAGTTGTGATCGAGTCAGAACTTTTTCAGATACATCACCAACAACTTGAGAGATAGGATGATCTCTGGTCCATTTGGTGAGAGGAGGGTATTTTGGATCACAAGTTGGATCTAATTCAGCGTTTATCATTTCTTCCGGTTTGGACTGGCTTTCAGTGTCGTAAGACATATCGGCTTGCTCGCCCTCGATAGATGAGCTTTCAGGAATGTCTTGAGAATCTTGAGCTACAGAGGTTTCTTGTGGTGCGGAGCTTTTGGGCGATGATGCACCTTCGGATGGTGAGGCACATTCGGTTGATGAAGTGCTTTCAGATTCAGTTTGAGACCTTAGCTCCCCCTCAACATGTGAGCTTGGCTGTGATGATGATGGCGAATCCTCCCCCTCGACTGAAGCGTTGTGTGGTGGAGATTCTCCTTCATGCATTCTTCTTGCAGCATCTTCGACGATTTTCTTCATATGGTCTACCTTGTTGTCTGCTGCGCTGGCTTCGGAGAGAGTGGCCTTCTCTGGTTCATCAAATAGCTCCATGAACTTTTCGAATAGATTAGCGATTGAGGCTGTGACTTGGCCAGTTTGAGGAAAGATTTCTCCAGCTGTGTCTTCGTTGGCCTTTAGCTTTTTGACATAGCTATCATCGAAAGTCACGTAGTAAGTTTCTTCTATTTTCTTCGAATGCTTGTTTAATACCCTGTATGCTTTAGAAGTGAGAGAATAGCCCAGAAATATCCCTTCGTCGGCTTTGACATCAAACTTGTTGCGGTGTTCTTTAGAATTAAAGATGAAACACCATGAACCGAACACATGAAAAAACTTCACATTTTGGCTTCCTGTTGTTGAGGATCTCATAAGGAGTGAGCGTGAATCGCTTGTTGAGATATGACCTGTTCTGTGTAAAACAAGCAGCAGAAATAGCATCAGCCCAAAAATATAAAGGTAAGGAAGCGAAACTTAGCATAGTTCGGGCTGCTTCACACAAAGAGCGGTTTCGTCTTTCGACAATTCTGTTTTGTTGAGGTGTGTAGGGAGTTGAGAAGTTGTGACTGGTTCCTCTTTCTGCCAAGAATTCTTCGAATTCTTTATTTTTGAACTCCATTCCATTGTCGCTCCTGATGTTGCGAACGACCTTCTTCAGCTGTACTTCAATCTGCTTGATGAACACCTTTAGCTTGTGACTCGCTTCAGATTTAAGCTTCAGAAAGAACACCCATGTAAAACGCAAAAAATCATCTATAATAACAAGAATGTACTTGCTACCACCGATGCTTTCGATAGATGATGGACCACATAAATCAATATGAAGTAATTCAAGTGGTTCAACAACTTTAGTATTTATGATTGATGGATGACTTTGACGACTCTGCTTCCCCATTTCACATGCATCACACAAATGATCTCTATCGAACTTAAGCAATGGAAGACCTCGAACATGACCTCCAGTGACAAGTTTGTTGATATCCTTGAAGTTGAGATGAGAGAGTCTTCGGTACCACATCCAGCTTTCGTCAGATTGTGCTTTTGATAACAAGCAGATTGCTGGATTTCCTTTGATGGGTTTGAGGTTTAGGGGAAACATTTCACCCTTGCGTTTTGATTTAAGAATAACTCTATTTGTTTTCTTCTCAATTATTTCTGAACCCTCATCGTCGAATGACACTTTGAGACCGGTACCTCCAACAAGTTGAGATACACTGATGAGGTTGTGTTGTAGTCCTACCACGTATGCAACCTTCCTTATCGTGAAATCACCGTTTGTAATCATTCCATATCCTTTTATGGTGCCGAAGGAGTTGTTCCCGAACTTGACGTTTCCACGATTTGAAAGAGACCTGTATTCCCTTAGCTCTTCCTTCCTCCCTGTCATGTGACGCGAGCAGCCACTGTCAATGTACCATTCTTCGTCAAACTGCTCGTCACTGATAACCTGTAAAAATTAAGCAGATTTAGGAACCCAAAGTTTCTTGGGTCCTCGTGAGCCTTTCACAGGAACAGGAATAGTTAGAGAGATGTCAACAAGATATGTTCGTTTTATTAGTGTTGTTTCATCTTTCCTTTTGATAGTGAAAACTTTAATTTTATTGGGATTTGGTGCTTTCGGTTTTGATTCTTGTTTAACCGCTTAAACCTTTTGTTTTCCTTTTTGTTCAGTTGATGATTGAGATTTTTGAGAATTAACAGAATGGGATTTAGGATGGGGTTTATAGAAATTAGAGGAGTTTGAAGAATTGGAAGAATTAGAATGAGAGAGCTTAGACTGAGATGATTTATTGACTTGATATTCTAGGTGACTCTTTCGATTTTGATCATCAGGGGAACCGAATCTAGAATTTTGGTCTCTTTTGTTCTCAGAAACGAACCTCTGCTTTCGGTTGGAATCATTCTCTGAACCGAACCTTTGCTTTCGTTTGATGTTTTTCTCTAAACCGAACTTCTGCTTTCGGTTGGAATCATTTTCTGAACCGAACCTTTGCTTTCGGTTGATGTTTTTCTCTGAACCGAACTTCTGCTTTCGGTTGTTGTTGCTCTCTTGCGATTCAACAGGACTTTTCTCTGACTTTAAGTTCCTGTCTTGATGTGAGAAATAGGCATTCTGAGATTGCCAAAACTGTTTTCTTTCAGAGAGATTCTTCCTGTATCTCTGATTCCTTTGACGTTTTTTATTTCTCATCTGCTTCGGTTGATGATGAATATTAGCTTTCGGTTTCGGTTTTTCTTTAGCTGGTTCACTCTGAATTGATGATGTTTCACTTGAAGAAGTGACTTCTTTTGCAGGAATTCCTTTTTCTTGAGGAGCATCTTTTGTACCACTAGTACTTGGCACATCAAAGCTGTCAGGTTTATTCAAAGGTTCTGGCACATATCTGCCTTTGCTTTTCCATGAAGTCCTTTCAGACAAGCCTACCGTTTCATCAGCGTTGTCGATGGGAGCGGACCAGAAGAACTCGTCGCAGCCATCAGCTTTGTCTTCGTTTACAATTGCTGTAAGTTCAGCAGTCTGATGTTTGGTTACGCCTGTGACCTTATACACCTGATTTGGAGTGGTTCTTACTTTTTGGTATACTACTGCCTTCTCTGCAAGAATCGGGGACTTTTGTTGGGACATACGAGCGAACTCCACTGAATTTTCTGAAATGAGATTCTTGTGGTTTTCGGGTTCGCTCTTGACAAATTCTGAACAGTCAACTGTATCCTCTACAGAAATTTCACTCATATTGTCATCCTCATTAAACTCAGATACATTTTCAACATCAATTTTATTTTCTGAGCTCAAGTTAGAGTTTAAGGAGTCAAATTTGTGTATAGTTTCGGTTCTCAGTTTCAGTTTATCATTTTCATCCAAAAGGTTTTTAAGCATGTCCTTACGGTCCTTAGACTTAATAAAAGATTCGATTTTGTCCAGTCCATACATATAGGTCGGATTGACGTCCTCAGATGAAATAACACTCTCACAATTATACGCTTCAGCATCAATTTCATCCTCCTTAAATTCAAGGAAGGGTAAAATCATGCGATGAATCTTTTGTCCTATTTCACAATCCAAATGAAGCTGAGTAATATTAGTATAAAGACGTTTAGCAATCAAACAAAACACATTTCATTGTTTTAAAAGCTTTAAATTGTCTCTTTGTAAATAAATGTTTTCATCTTTCGTTTTGATTAACTCCGACTCCTTCAGTTCGATCCACATCCGCCGTTCCTCACTCTTCGAAGACACCCTGCTTAATTGGTCAGTTAGGTTAGAATTGGTGACTCGAGTTTGAGTTAAGCTACTATCTAGATGAGAAATTCTTGAATTAACATTTTTTAGTTCTTTTTCGTATGAGCATTGTGGGACTTTAAATGAGACAAAGATGGATTGTACCTTCTTGATCAGTTCGTCAAGCTCGTTGAACTGCACGCTGAGCGATTTAGCTGTAAAGCACATATCCTGTTGCTCCTTCGTGTCTTCCTTCCCACCATCTGTGTTGTATCCCCTCATCTGAGATACGTCGGACACCATCAAGCACCTTCCTCCACTGCTTTCTTCTTTCGCCACATAAGCCTTTCCATGAGAAGGCTTCCTCACTTCATCATCTTCGGAGTCGGATGACCAGACCTCCACGCCACCGAACTCATCATTGGCTACCGAACCCTGCACAATTAATGCATTCATAGAAGGGTTAGCAGTAGATTTCTTCTTCCTGATTTCATCCAACCTTTTCTGCAGCACAGCTTCTTCATCCTTATCATCATCCTTTTCTGCCATCTTCTTGAGGACGCAGTCTTTTGCATAGTGGTTCTTTCCTCCACAATAATAGCAGCTTACTCCAGAATCACCCTCAGCCTTCGGTTCCTTCTTTGATTCTTCAGCCTTCGGTTGATCTTTAACCTTTTCAGAACTGTAGCTCCCCTGCCAATTTCGGTTTTTGTTGGTGGGGAATCTTTTCTTGATGAACCTCTTGGGGTTTGACACCATCATGGCATAGTCCTCAAAAGTGAGGTCATAATCTTCTAAGTTGATGTCTTCTTCATCCATCACAATCTTACTTTTGGACAGGAGAGCCAACGAACCCAGGCTTGAAACCATATTCTTCTCCTGTAACACGATCTTCTCTTGAGATTTCAGGATGCCCACCAGTTTTGCCAAAGAATAGGATTTAAATTACTCGTGCGCTTTAACTGTGGACACAACTGCTCTCCACTCGGATCTGAGTCCGTTCATAAACGTAACCTTCTGCTCAATAAGCTTCCTTTCGATGTCGTGTTTGATCATCTTGCTAAGAAGATGATTGAAGCGATCGAACGTTTGGGTCATAGTTTCTTCGGCTCCTTGCTTGAATTCACCAAACTTGGACAAGAGTAAGGTTTGAATGGAGTGTTCAAGATCTTCGTCTGTAGAGTACAATTCTCGTAACCTGTCCCATATTTCTTTTGCAGTCGTGCATGAACTCACCAGCCTAAAAGTATCTAATTGAAGAGCAAATCTGATCAATCTCAACGCTTTGATATTGCACTGAAATTTATCTTTTTCGTCTTGCGAAATATCTTTGACATCTTTTAGAAGATCATTATACTCCTTTTGAGTTTTAATAATCCTTGAAGTTGCTGAATGAGAAAAGGGTCCAAAAACGATTGCTTCCCAGATGAGGTATCCATTATCCTCAGATCCTATAACATAGTCTTCAAAGTGATGCGCCCAGACTTCATAATCATGGGTGTACAGGATAGGAATCTTCGTTGTTGATCCAATGTTGTTCGAAATATTAATAGGATTGGATTGCGACTCGTCCATAATTGATCGAATAACCTGTTCAACGATCAGACTTGTAATAAATAAAATTAGGGCAAAACAATAAATATCGAGATACATCAATTATGAGATGACGGCTCAATAAATATCAGTAAATGCGGAATAACCCTAATTGAAACCTTTTTCACAGAAAAAAAAGTGTATCGATTACACAGCCTCCTGCTCTGATACCAATTGATAAGTTAAAAACTAACTTGAAGATCGATTAAATCTATAAAACAGGTAAAGAAATAAACAAGTAAACAGCAAGAACACTAGAATGGATCAAGAGTGTCGAATGATTAATAATCAATCCTCAGAAGAGCTCGATAAAGAACTTCTACTGTAGAGGATTAGGGTTTACAAGAACGATGAAAGAAATCTGTAATCTCTCGTAAAATGTTATCTATCTCTCTATCTAATATGCATGCAAGCATATCATTATATACTAAACCCTATCAGCTCACGGTTGGACAGGCCCAAACCAGAGATCAAAACATGGACTATTAACCGAGCCCAATAGACGCAATATACAAAATGCTACGCTACCCAACATTATCCATTCCTTTTACCTTCGGGATAGAAGCGATATATGTGGGCCCCTCGATGATTTAATGATGATACATGTGAGTGCTTGGCCAAGCCAGGACTGATTTGATCTGTTCAATTAGTCAGTCATCATGAATCGGAAAATGGGAAACAATAAATGGACAGAGAGAATGATATTAATCCATGTCTTAGTCTATATGATATCTAGAATGGAGGAATATATGATCCCTTATCTAATGGACAAGTCATTGACAAAGGTCAGAGATCATCGGCAAGGTCAGAGTTCGACAGAAGCTTTTGAGAGCTACGATTTCCAGTCGGTTCTTGAAGTCATACGCAATAATAGTTTTAGATTTATCCAAGTGGGAGACTGTTGGATTAATGTCTAAGTCCATAACTATAATTGGTAAGACTTGACCCGACCCGACATGGTCCATTTAGGTTGCATGGCATCATGCATTTGGATAGACTATAATGAGAGAAATAACACTTAAGGTTTATTAATATATTATAAGTTCTAATATATTAATAATGTTATTTAATTAGTATTGATCAAGAATTAATTTGGAATTAATTAAGTGATCAAAAGGAGACTAATTAAATATATGGGTTGATTGTGTAAATCATTCATTCTTATATATGTGGGCTTGTGATCCAATATTCCTTATGTTGGACTAAGTCCATGGGGTGACCCATGGATACTCCATGGAGGTTAAAATCCATGGAGCATAAGGAATGGGTAAAGTTATGAGTTACATGGTGTAACCCTAATATCCACCATATAAAAGAATCCCATGGCTCAAGAAATCGTGCACTATGTGTGAATATGAGAGCTAGACGATTTCAAGGAGTGTTCCAATTTCTCTCATGCCATTCCATGTGTATTTGGTGTTGTGTGAACCATTTGAGGTGTCACACTTGGGGCACTAGGCACTCAAGCTTCATGAAGACTTTCGACATCAAAGAGGTATGTAATTCTAACTTAATATATATTCATATGAATCAGTGTTATTATGCTAGTTAGGATGAATACCTTGGAAAGTTCATATTTGCATGTATAATAGAGAAAACATAGATCCAATGTATTTAGGGTTGCATGTACACTTAGGTGTGTTAGAATGCTCAAAACCCAACACCATACACATTTAAAGCAAGGCTTGTAGTAAAAGGATTTGCTCATACTCATGTCAGTGACTATGGTCCTCATCATACTCATAACATTGACTACGATCAAACCTTTTTCACAAGTAGCTATGACTAGATCAATAAGGATATTGTTTAATATAAATTTATATTCTTAATATGAGATATAGTAAAATAGATTTCAAGAAAGACCGTTTTTTCTTAATAGACATCAACAAGAAGATATCTATATAGATTAGCCGGGAGGTTTTCTTAATCTATGTTATCCTAATAAAACGTGTAGAGCTTGAGATCCACTTATGGATACAAAGCAAACATCTCAATGTTGCAATCATCATTTCAATATAAAACCACAAAGTATCTTTTTTATATCAAAATGAATAGAACATGTGTGTGTTTAGTTAGAACTAGTGGGAGCATAGTGAAATTCATTAATCATGTATTAATGAGACATACTTAATCATTTTGAAATCACATTCTGAGTAAGCAAGGTCGTTTTCACCTTAAATCGAAAAGTGTTTCTAAAATGAAAGACTTTGGAAGGAGAAGATACATTCTTGGAATGTAAAATCTATAAGGGATTGATAAAATGAATGTTAAAAGTTTAATGTCCTTATACATATATTGGCAATATCTTGAAAGGGATCAAGACACAAGATTCTTTTGGAGAATTCTTGGCATTGTTATATGGCATCATTTTGAGCTAGCTTCAAAAGTACATAGCTCATAGGCTTGAACTAGAAGAAATGATTTATATTCTATTTGCTTAGCAAATGAATTCATCATTTACATCATATTATGCGTAGGACATGGTATTTGAACATGTTGTAAGCATGTCATAGGATACTAATTGAATATATATGGTTAAGTCACTGGATGACTAAGAGAGCATTCTAAGAGTACTTTAGAAGTACTAAGAGAATGAATATGAGGCAATCAGTTTAGAAAGGATCTTTTTGGAAAGGTCTACACAAGATGTTAATTTCTAAGCAGATATAAACAATTATGAATTATAATTTGATTTTTGACTTCATTATGGAATGAAGAGTAAGTTTTGTTGGAATGAGGTCCAAGCAAAACATAATGACACAATCTACTACAAAAATAAGAATACACTACTTTAGAAGTTGAATTCAAATATGATTGGATGAATGGAATCATTGAAAAACTATGTTGATTTCTTCTATTCGAGGATCACATAAAAATCTTTGTGACTTTGAGAGCATACTTAATCAAGCTAAGAGAATCTATGTCACCAAAGAACACCAATCATAGATATTTAACTATACTAAGAGTAAAGTTAAGTATGGAGATGATAGTATTCACAAAATTCACACAAATTAAATTTTGTCAGATCCATTGATAAAGTCATTCTTTTGAGCTAAGTACGATTGGTCACACTTCAACTATTAGACTTTATTATTCTAGAAATGGGTTTTTAATTTGGATTTAGTATTTGGATATCGGAACATTATAACAACAACTATTAGAAAATGTTATCATATATTAGGATATAGTCATTACATTAATACTTGTTGTGTTGTATATTAACATGTTTTATCCATGAATAATGTTATTATTCTATAAGTTCATAGTCGGTTATAATTGTGGGAGCAATTATGAAGTAAGACTAATATGAATTGGATTGGTTGACTCTCACCAGATGAAAGTAGGCAAGTGGTTGTAATCAAGTTTCATATGTACTTGTCAGAGAACTAGTATTGAACTGACCCGCATCAAGATCATCTCATGGATCACTATCGTGAATGATACTTGACTAAAAGGTACTATCTTTGTATCCTTAAAACCTGAGATACATAGTGGGACTTAAGTGTAAGGAGTACTATGCTTTGATAATGGTCAAATGTACTTCCTTAACCAGGGAGTTATAAAAGTCATTTTCAGGTATGGTGTGAACTATGCAAGAGGCTTATGTTGTCAAGATGGGACTTGTTCCTATTATGTGTTGAGAGTTAGACATCTAAGGTGCCTTACCAAAAAGTTGAACAACTAATGAGATTGATCGCGATCCGAATCTCATGTTTTCATGATATCTATAGCAAAGGGATAACTGATAAACTTACCTTATACACCAATTGTAACTTTAAGGTTTTTGGGAATTGGGTGTTTATAGAATGGCACAAACACTCGTATGGTCATAAGGGCAGTGAAATGTTTCTAGACGTTCACCACTGTCTATATCAGTCTAATATAAGTCTTGTGCAAGCAGGATATTGAAAGATCTAGTATGCTCAAGAGTCATATTAAAGTGATATTGCTAAATAACATATGATACTAATGGTACACACTAACAACAACTTGATACAATTGATTATTTATTAGAAATGATTTTAATAAGTATTCAATAAAACTCTTATAATTAAACTGGAAATTATTTATTTCATGGAAATAATAATTTTCATTAGCAAGTAACATAATATATCATATGGTATGATTTATAAGTCATGTACAAACTTTTGGACTAGTTTAATCCTTTTATCTTTTTCCTAAAAGACAAGGTTTATATTTTATGAAAGAGTTTATAAAAGTTCGACTTTCTTTCTTCTTCTTTATACAATTTTCGAGATATGCATAAAAAGAAGAAGTGTATGACTTGTCTAATCATACTTTAAAGGGATGGAAGACATGATTATGATAAGGGACCATATTTGTCTAAAGTTGAAATACCTAATGGGTAAAGACTTCACTTTAAGGCACTTTAAATATGAGGCTTACACTCTTGAAGTTCTTGCCCTTTCTTCTTGCTTGTAGCCGATAGCATCTTCCCTCTCTTCTTCTATTCTCCTGCTTTGAAAATTTGAAGATTTGATGCTTGCATTTTGCTCTCTTTGAACCATACTTGGGTTTGGTTCAAAACTTAAGAGTTTTATACAAAGAACTAGCATTATACATCAAGTTGAGTCATTGTTGGTGTCTCAAAGGTTCCACATTCTTCATCAACTTCCAACCCTCTGAAGAGGACTCAAAGAACAACAAAGGTTGTTATTTCTTCATCCTTCCTTTGGTTGGTTTTTAATCTTTCTCTAACTTGCAAGAAGATCCTTGGTGGGTATAAAATGTTTATTTTATTTCAAAAATTAAATTATTTTGTTTCCATATCTTTCAATTTTATGAAACTATTTTTGAACTAAAACCCAACAGTCTTAAACACTCAAACATTGACAAAAAGAATTAGGAAGTATCCTAACCATCGTGTAAAGTGTTATTATCTTTGATAAAGATGATTTTTATAATTAGTTGAATTTAGATGATTCAAATTAAGTGATTATACTTCATTTTACCACACTTTATATAAAAATCAACAAATTTTATAAAATTACCCATTCTTTTATTAAAAAAAAAAAAAAAAAGAAACAATTTTCTCCTATAAGGTGTTGACACCTTTTATAAAGAAATATTATTTTAATCAAAAGAAGTCAACCCCTACCCTACTCCCACTACCCAGCCAGCCCACCTCACTCTCTCCCCCTCCCCCTTTAACTTATGGCCGAAGCCTCTCTCTCTCTCTCTCTCTCTCTCTTCATCTTCTTCATCTCTTCATTTCCTCTCAATAACAACCTCTTCTTCTTAAGGTTAATTCTCTATAATTTGATTCTTCATCTTTTGGTACGCTTTTCCTTACTAATCTAGTGATTATACACATAAATAGACTAGTTTTGTTACAATTACACATATTAATGTGTTAATATCCATAGGTTAATTCAACCTTAAAGTGTTTCTTCAAGTGTCTTCAAGTGTTCTTAGCTTGAAAACCTTCATCTTCACCTCTTTATCCACCAAGAAACACAGTCAGTGTTAGTTCATACCCCTCATTTTTGTTTTTATCCAAGCTTTAGGGGTGGGGGATACAAGTAAACTTGTATAATAACACTAGTTGTTATACATGTTTTCTCTTCAAGTTGTGTAAAAGTATTATTATTCACATGAAATAATGTTGTTACCTAGTATTATGAACATTTATATGTGGTATGTTGTTTAAAATGCAAATCTATGAAAAAATGAGTTTAAACATGCTACATGTTCTTGAGAAAAAGTCACAAAGACAAAGCTATAAAAACTATGGTTTTTATGAACATAACATGACTTTTCTAGTAAAATGGTTTTAAACAAGTTATTACAGCATTTTGTGGGATACAAATCAAAATATGTTATTTTGTACATGTGTTATGAATCTAGTTAAAAATACCAAGGATTTGGTTCTACAAAAAACAAAAAAACAAACAAACAAACAAAAATAAACCTAAAAACCCACCATTTTTATTTAAAACTAGGGTTTTTCTATCAAAAATTGTCATGGCTAGGTTATGGTACCATTTTTGTGAGATTTGACCTAAAATATGTTATTTTAAACATACAATGTTAGTTTGACTTGATATCCACAAAAAAGGTAAAAATAAAATTTACCAAGTTTATTGATGGGATATGAGCATATTTACAATCCTATGTGATCATGCAACCCTAATTGCTTTAGATCTAAGTTTTTCAATAATTGAACATGTAAATTGAAAACCAAAGAAATAGCCCTAGAAACTATCATATAAATTGAAATTCATAAAGAAATTAGGGTTAGAAGATTACCTTACTTGTTATGTAGTAATAACAAGACAATCTTGAAGATCCTTGACTCTTGAAAGCTTAGTGCCCCAATTGTTGCACCTCTAATGGTTCACAAACACCCGATGCAAGAGGATGAGAGGAGAGTCTTAGAAAATCGGCTAGGGTTAGGAACCATATGCTTATGCCAAAATTCTAAGGGTTTGGGAGACTTTATATAGGGTTAGGTTGCTTAATCTTAAAGTTGGACTTAAATAAGGAAACCCTAATTCCCATCCAAAAATCTAAGCAACCGATGGACCTCCTTATGGAATCCCTTTGACGAAATCTTATAGGGTCATCCTATAAATTTCATCCACTCCATTTCATGGAATCCTAAGCCCAGTTTCACAAATATCAATGATTTGCAAAATAGCCTCTCCATTATTAATCAGTTCCTTTAATCCCAAAATTAATCCCAGACTAATTTTTGATTAATCACTAATTAATAATATGATTTCCAAATAATATATTAGTCTTGTAATGTATTAATAAAATCATTTGAGTACCAAATTATTATTTCTAATTATAAATTCTACTCTTATTCTCCACTAATCATCCTCTCAAGTTGCATGGGTGAAGGAAACCCAAAAGGACCACGCGACTATCAAATCAAGTACATACCAATCATAGTTATGGGCTTAGACACCTAATTCAACAGTCTCCTACTTGGATAAGTCTAATAACTATGATTGCAAGTATGACCTCAAAATTTGACTAGCAACCATAGCTTTCAAAAGCCATTGTCGAACTCTGATCTAGTCAGTTACGAGTCCTTTATATAAGTGATCAAATATCCCACCATTCTACAACATATCGTATGGACATGAGAGATAGATACTAATCATTCTCTTTATCCAAGAATTGTTTCACGATTTCTGATTTATGATGACTGACTACAATCGAACACATCAATTTAGTCCAGGCTTGGCCAAGCGCTTAAGATGTCATCAGTAAATCATCAAGGGGCCCACAAATATCGCTTTTATCCTATTTAGGGTAAAAGGAATGGATAAACTTTGACTATATGCTTATACTATTCACTCATCAAATCATACACAAAAATACATTTTATAACATCAATTTATGATGCGTTTACGTATTATCAATACACAACTGACTTGTAAACAACGAGTCATATATCTCCGTCTGGAAAATATAAAAACATTGTTTCTATGAACATTACATGAATTTTCTAGCAAAAATGGTTTTAACCAAGTTATTACATCATTTTAATTGTGACATGGTTTCTTAATCATTAAGATGATCATAAAACATGATACTAAAGTACTCTCCTTTCCTTTCAGATTAGAAAAACTTTTATCTTTCTACCGAATAGTAAATCATGACGAAAAGAGTTTATCATCCTTTGTGGTAGATCTAACCACATCAATGTGTACTAGATCCTTTGGTCCTTCACTTGACTCACATATACATGTGAACAAGGAATTAGTCCTAGTTTTCCCAAGTATCAAGATTCTCATACATCACACAATTTAAATTGCATGACTCCAAGTTTCTGTCCAATTAAAGCTTGGGTGATGAGAATCCTTCCTCACTTGGTAAATTATGAAACTACCACAAGCGATATAACTAAGAATCAAATCCATTTTCAACATTGCTAATAATAGAAATATAAATACCAATTTTCATAAATGGCATTGCAAGTAATAATAAAGAAAATAAGATAAAACCACAAATTACTTTATTGATAATGTACGGAAAACTTGTCCTTACAAAGCAAATACATTTGAAAAGTATGTTTCTAGATATTTCTAAGAAATCTATCATAACTTTAAAGAGCATGTCAAAAATCAGATCATCGAACCATGCGACCGAAATCCATTTCTCATGATTAGACTCAGCTTACTCCTATTTTAAGCTTCCTTCTTTCTCTTCGATCCTGAAATAGAGTCAAACCATTTGACTTCACTTTCTCTAAGATCTCTCAGGTAGTCTGGGCAGCTTCGCTTCCAATGTTCCTTCCATTAGCAGTAGAAATAGATGGATTCTTTTGCATCCGCACATGGAACTATCTCAGAACTGGCATTTCTCTTATGGTCAAACTTTTTGACCTTTGCCGATTTCTTTCTCTTAGGAAGGGAAACGATTTCTAGACTATCATTGTTGCTATTACTAACGTAATCAATTCATCAATTCAACCACTTAAAACATTAAATTAACTTTATATCCCCTAACTTTTGACTTTTTCCCTCAAAAGCTAATCCAAACACATTTTAAAAAATAACTTTAGTAAAAAGTGCTTTTACAAAGGGTTGTGCTATAAGTACCCCCCTTAACTGATTTTACCCCCTAACATCAATCTAATCAACCTTTTACATTTGATTTGACATCATTTTATTTTATTTTCCTTTTTCTTTTTTTTTCTTTTTTTTCTGTTTTTGTTTTTGTGTTGTTTTTTCTTTTATTAATAATAATAATAATAATAATAATAACAACATTATTATTATTATTATTATTATAAATTTCGATAACCATATAAAATTCAGACAAAATTTTAAAATTCGGACGACATTATAAAATTTGAACGATTATATAAAATGGAACAAAAGTAAAGTTTGTTTTCAATCCGCATAACGCACCACGCAAATGTAAATAACGAACCAATTAATATATCTGTGATAAATAAAGACAAACTTTGCTTTTGTTCTGTTTTATATAGTCGTTTGAATTTTATTATGTTGTCCAAATTTATAATGTCGTACGAATTTTAAAATTTCATCTGAATTTATAATGTTATCCGATTTATAAAATATAAAATAAAAAAAAAAATTAAAAACCAATTTTATATAGTCGTTCGAATTTATAATGTCATCTGATATATAAAATGTTGTTCGAAATTTATAATAATAATAATAATAATAATAATAATAATAATAATAAATAATTAAATACAAATTTTATATAGCCGTTCGAATTTTATAACGTCGTTCGAATTATAAAATTTTGTTCGAAATCTATAATAATAATAATAACTAGATAGGAACCCCTGCTTTGCGGGGGTCAGATTCGCCGCTAATATCAAAGAAAACCGACTGAAGACATTATGTAAAAGATGGTGTCATCGTTTATCAGTCGTTCGTGATGGAAGTAGGATGCTATAGTTGGTTAACTATGAAAGTATGATGCCTAAAAATGAAATAAAGTATAAGTAAACTGAGATATATTCTCTTTTTAAAACACATATGTTGGATTCTTAAAGCTACACAGACAAACAAAAACACTTATTCAGAATTTAAGTATAATGATTAAATAAGGAATCATTTGAAAACATAGAAAAAAATCAGAGCATAACACGAAAACTTATGTTGACTTTTCATCTGCTTTTGCTCATGTTATCCTCTTGTTCTTCTATCCTTTTTGAGTCTTCTTAAAAAAATTCTCAGAAAGAAACAAATATGTGCCCAGATTGAATTTATGTTGTGTTTTAATATTCGATGTTTGTGAGTGATCTGTGATAGTTTAAATTCAGATCAAGCCCTATCATAGTCTTGAGTTTATGTGCTTTAGGACCAAACCATTGACCAACAAATTCTGCAATCTCTTTTGGTGACTTTGAAAATTTCCCATATCCATTTTCCACTACATAGGGTACATTTCCAACTTCCTGCACAATATCAGATTTCTAAGGTATTGAGATAAAAATGACATTTTTACCCTTACATTCTAAAATCAACTTTAATAAGAAAATTACCTAGTCAGCAATGTAATCGTTTAGAATGATGGGGAGACCTCGGATCATGGCGTCTGCAATTATGGCTGGACCATCCTATGAGACATGTAAAATTAACCAATAAAAAAATTAGAAATTTAACAATAGTGTGAGCGACAAAGAGTAAAAAAAGTTGAATATCTGAAATAATAAAAAAAGTAAAAAAATGAATATTGAATAAAGAGTGGTAACCTCACTTTCCACAACTGTTTTACTTATTAATCTTCCCCTGCTAAAATTGAATATCTAAAACAGTGAAAAAAAGTAAAAAATAATAATAATAAATTAATTTAAAGAAATAAAGAAGCAGTGAAGGATATGAATAAATTGTCGAGACTTACTTTTGTGCATTGCCAACTAAAACGAAGTTATTATTCACCTCTATTTATTAGGGAAAAAAGAATTACTGATTTTCATTCATAGATGGCTATTTGGCCTTTTTTTCCTAACTCCTCTGACGTGAATACTGTGAAATTTTTTTTAAATGCAATGGTAAAATGGTCATTTAGTCTCGTTCAGACATTTTATTCGGCCTACGATGTGTATTTTATTCGGTCTACGATGTGTATACATCACTTTATCCATACCTACATCATTACTCATTCAGGGAAAAAAGAGAAACATCTCCTAAGTTTATTATGTTGGTTACAAATAAAGGAATAAGAACATAAATATAAGTAAGAGAAAGTTATATTTGATGTGAACTTTGAGGATGAAAACGAATACAAAGCTGAGAAGTAACTCCATATATTACTCGAATGCAAAGCCCATTAAACCCTCACAATTTTATCCGATAAAGACGATGCGACATATCATTCAATGAAAAGTCAAAACCTGGAAAAATGAGATTATAGATGAAAAAAAAGACATCAACACATGACTTATAGCCCATTTCAATCAAAAGATATTAAAGGAAAGATTAGAGAGCCAGTACCAGTTGATCAAACCCATGACATCTTTTGTGTGCCTAGTCAATTTGTTCATGATTGAAGGTAGATCAGAGAAGGTTTCTCATAGGTCAAACCCATTTGTTACTTCAAATTTCACATAGCATTTTAAGGAAATTAGAAATTGACAATCAAGATTAGTAAATAGAACCTGTTTAATATCCATCCGAAGCATGTTCACCACCATTGGTCAAAGAACTGCACAAAAATCTCTGTAAACCTGCAAACAACGAATTATCACTTCTTTTTAGTTGTATGAACAAACAAACACCACCATAGCCTGTAATCAATTTACTTTTTATATTGGATGTTAAAAAGGTAATAAATTAAAATGTAAAACAGGAATTTGAATTATTTACCATATCTGGTTAAAAACAAAATAAATTTGATTTAAAAACAACTAAATGTAACTGTTGGAAAATATTTATATGTGATTGTCACTTGAAATAAGTTGATTCATTTTATATATCTTTCTAACAAACATTATCAGAATGTTTCAGGTTGGAAAGATGTTGAAGATTCAACAAGTGTTTGAAGAATCATATGTTGGAGCACTTGAAGCTTACATGGAGCACCTGCTGTTGACATGGAGCACTTGAAGAAAGCTAGTTGGATCATCATGATCTCAGATGGCACATCCAGATCATATGTGGAGCATCAAGACACTGATGGATCATTTGGAATATTGATGGCTCATCAGAAACATTGTTGACTCATCCATAACTCTATGGCTCAACAAGAGTTGATGGCTCAACAGGAACACTTGGTGGCTCAACTCAAGTCAATGGATCAACATGATCACATTGATGGCTCAACAAAACTACACATGACACATCATGTACAATGAAGGCACGTCCAAATGCTCAAAGGAACATGAATTTCGTCCATGGTCCATCATGAACATGTGGTGGTACATCTTTAAGTTCAAGACACAGTCCAACATTCAAGAAACTACTCAACATGATCAACAACACTTCTGGAAGTTGATGACGTCTAAGAAGACAATTGAGCAACATGATGCTCATGTTGCTCATCACTTTTTCAATGTTGATCAAGAAGGTTCAAGAATTATGAAGACTCATAACTTGGATGGAACTCTAACATAATACTAACAAAATTGGAATATTCCATCCATTCTCTGTTAAGTAGGGAAAAGGTGTCAACTGATGACTAAGTCATGATGACGTGTCAAAACCAAATTGGTCAAGCCATGTCATGGGCTTTTCCAAAGCCTATAAATAGGCCCCTTAGGATCCATTATAAAGTGGCTCTTCCTGGCTCTTCCTTGCACATTTCAGATCATTCTGCACAATTGTTGTTTAGATTAGTCTTCAGAGAGCCATTTGAGTGTTTTAGCTTGTCTATCATTCAAACACTTGTAACTGAATTTTGATGAATATGAGACACTTTTGAATCATTGATTTTGAACATATAAAAAACGTTTTTATCATTAACTTTGTGATTCACAACTCTTTATTTTCCGCATTACTTGCCACTTGACGATTTTGAAACTCTGTTTCAGTATTTTCAACACTTGGACTACTCTAGTCTAGGTTTACTGAATTTTTGTCATTTCTTCAGTTGGTATCAGAGCAACTGTTTTTCTTTTTCTTCAGTTGGTATCAGAGCTCGAGTGATCGACTTTGAGACTTATAAAACTTTTCACAAATTTTTATCAAGTTTCAAACTAGTATCACCTATTCTCAATGGCAAGTGTGAATCAAAACCAAAATGTTCTCTATTCAGTTTCAGTTGCAAACAGTCTTGGAGCAGGAAATTGTGCACCTATCCTTGTGCCTAGTGAATACACTTCTTGGGAAGATCGCATCAAGTACTACCTGGAAGGTCATGACTCTGACATCTGGACCTTTATCTCCACTGGGAAACATACTCCAAAATTTTTGAAGGACATCAGAGTTCCTGAAGCTGATGTCTCTCTTGAAACCTCTAAAGTTATCTCTGGATCTGTTTCCTCTGCTGCTCAACTTCGTGACAAGAAAATCAAGAAGTTTGAGGCTAAGGCAATGCAAGAGCTGTTATCTAGAATTCCTCATGATATCTATGAGCAACTTCCCGATGAAGACAAGAGTTCACCCTTCAATGTCCGAAATGCACTCAAGAAACAATTTGAGGGAGCTGATAAGATTCTTGCAAATAGGAAGAAAGTTGCATTGACAAACATGGACAACTTCAAGATGTTACCCCATGAAACTCTCTTTGATGCATATTCTAGGTACAACATTGTTGTCAACAGAGTGAAGAAACTCAAAGGAGAAAGATCGCAAGAGGATTTCAATCTGAAATTCTTGAACAGTTTTTCTCCAAAATGGGATACAGTGCATATGATCATACTACAAACTATAATCAATCTAGACACCATGTCCCTGTTTGATCTGTATGCTAAACTACAACAACATGAGCCAAAGGTCAATAAGCTAGCTCAAGCAACTCCTTTTGATAATCAAGGACTTGCCCTAGGAAATTCAGCACCCATGGCAAATCATTCTCAAAACTTGATTGCACATCACAATCCAATCCCAAACGACTTTGCTAATCAGTTTTCCAACCAAGGATATGGAGCATATCCTTATCAAAGTTCGATTATGGCTCAACAGTACAACCAGAATCCGTACATGTCAACTCAACAACCTCTTCAGATCGCAAATGGATACATGGCTAATCATCAAGCTTTCATTGGAACTACAATGGAATCTCCTCAAATCAATGAGGAAAAATAGTATAAAGAATGCTTGGCACTCCTAACCAAGTTCAATCCAAACTTCAAGAAGTTTGTGAACAAGCCAACTGGGAACTTTAGAGCACAAAGTTATCAGCAACCCCAACATTATCATCGGAACTTTAGAAACTTCCAAGGAGGAAGCAACAGTCAACAAAGCTTCAACTCTCAAAATTCAAATTCTGAAAGTTACAATTCTCAAAGGATGAACACAAGGGTTCAAGATAACAAGTTAAAGTCCCATGAAGATAATGAAGTAATCAAGTGCCACAAGTGTCAAGGTGAAAATCATTTTGCCAAGGATTGCAAAATGAAAACCAAGAAGGTCAAAGATGAAGCATACTACCTTCAAAAAGTGGAGCAGATCAAGAAGCAGTCAATAGACAAAGCCTTCATGGTCATGGAAACTCCAAGTGTGGAAGTCTGGGAAACAGATGATGAAGTAGGTCAAATAGAAGAAACTGAAGCCTACAAGAACTACTTTTGCTTCATGGTTGATGATGAAGTAGGTCAAATAGGCGATCTAGATTCTGGAGTAGTGACTCGTTCAGCAACCAAGAATGAATGTCTATATACAAGCTTTTTATCCATGATAGAGCCTAAAGGAATCAAAGAGGCTCTACAAGATGCAGATTGGGTAAAAGCAATGCAAGAAGAGTTAGCTGAATTTGAACCCATCAATGTGTGGGACTTAGTGCCAACACCAGAAGGAGTATCAGTTGTTGGTTCATGATGGGTCTACAGGAACAAAAGTGATGAAGATGGAGTCATCATCAGGAACAAAGCCAGACTAGTTGTCAAAGGCTACTCGCAACAAGAAGAAATAGACTATGATGAAACCTTTGCACCTGTTGCAAGGATAGAAACCATTAGGATTTTCTTGACATTTGTTGCACACAAGAATTTTAAGGTCTACTAAATGGACGTGCAGTGTGCATTCTTGAAAAAGAATGTGACATCCCCAATTTCACGGCCAGAAAAGACCGATTTGTTTATGCTTTGTTTTTAAAATCAGAGTAATATTTTAAAGAAAACAGTTGCGGAATTTGTTCCCAAAACAAAATATGATAAGAATTTATCAAAGCATTTCTTTAAAGAAATGTATTTTCGTTATATAACAAAATCTCAGGATGTCATGTTCAATACAGACCAAAAGCATAAACAGAACAAAAATAGACCTTACAACAGTTATTCATAACTACTGACCCATAATCCAAAATCTCTCGTTATGTCAGCCAACTTATGCTCTCGTACCATAACCTGTAATACAAAGAAAACTGAGAGGGTCAAGCTTGGGAGCCTGGTGAGCATATAGGGTTTTCAACCCACAATAATATAATTATTATATTCAATTATCAAACAATCAATCCAATTACCCACCCCCCATTATCTCCATTTATTTCTTAAAGATTTATCCTAAGAACCGATTACCCTTCTCCCATTCATTCCTAAGGATTGCCCTAAGGAACTGGCACAAAGTCTAGTGCTGTCGAGGTTCTTAGATTACCTCTGGTGAACATGCAGTTCACAATAATTAATGAACACCTAGTTCAAGAACACCTAATGAACACTTAGTTCCAATATTACCCAATGAACACCTAGTTCACAAACACTTAATGAACACTTAGTTCAAATATCCCTGATGAACACTAAGTTCAAATATCTAATGAACACTTAGTTTGAATATCCCTTGTGAACCCAATCACCTAACGAACACGGAGTACGAAAGCTCTTAGTTCAAACAATGTGATAATAAAGTATATCTCGATCCTGCAAAACCACTAATATTATAAACACATATAAATCATATTTCTAAAACAATATATCCCATCCCGTCGATCCCCACATATTGACCCTATACAATGATCTTACAAGATCTAGCCTAAGGAATCGATATGAAAAACAAACTGACGAAGTTGCTTCAGAAATTCCCTGGCAGCAAACAAGGATCAATAAAGACATAAAATGAGGGGAATGGAATAAGTTTCACCACGAACCTTCGTTCGTAAAAGAAAGAACCACAAGACAATTAAGTCAGGGGTAGTTATCTAGATAACAATGTCTAGGCGTGGTCCGACAATCATGAGGTATTATACCCCCAGACTCTACCTATCCCAACATCGAACTTTGCCTAGCAGTGGCCTAAATACATGAGGTATTTCACCCCCAGACGCACCCTATCCAGCAATATAACACCAGACATGCCTAAAAGTGGTCTATTACCGACACACTTTATTAGGAAGTCTATGAAGTTCCCTTAATTACTTCGTGAAAGAAAATGCTGACATATGAAGCTCGGTCGATCACTTTATAAAAGAAACGCTGACTCCAAAGCTCTCTCAAAATAAAAGTATGGGGAAATACAACTAGAGTACTCTCGTACACTCTCGTAGCCGACACACAAAATTGTCAAAAGACTTTGTACATGATAGTACTTCTGGCACATTCTAGTACTCTGGTATGCAAAAGACTTGTACCTGAGAACATAATAGTACCCTGGCACAAGCAGAACCCAAGATACAGAGCTTTGAAAAGGACTTCGGACATAAAATGTACTTCTATACATAGGACGTACTCCACCGATCATCAATCTCACCCCACACATACTCTTAATAAGAGACTACCCAAAGTCCAATCTTAATTGAACTAAACATCCATATTTAAGTCTTAACTCATCACTTGGCAAGCCTACAATGCCTATAATCAATTTTTGATACTATCCCCGTTTAGGCTACGCCAACTAGTGTATACTTAACACAATGTTTTAAGTAATAATGTCATATATACACATCTTAACACATATTGAACCATATCTGATTCGCACGTTGTATATCATCAAATATATCTAACATGTATTTTGGACAATAACAAATACTTCACATACATATGTATATTTCATACTTTAATCAGTACTCTTATTAAAATCACGTTCCTAAAAGGGACTATACACATGATACCTTATCGAATGAACACGTAGTTCAAAAATACATAATCCGTACTCCCAGATCTTAAATTTGCCTGATTACCTAATCCATACTCTCGGATCTAAAACTAACCTCTTGATCTAATCCATACTCTCGGATCTAAAACTAACCTCTTTATCTGATCCATACTCTCGAATCTAAAACTAACCTCCTAATTTGATCCATACATCCAGATCTAAAACAAGTTTATCTCTTTATCCTTTTATCTCATGGTCCAACCTATCTTTTATCACCTACCAACAACCTCATCTACCCATGTTCTACCCAACATGTTTTTAGATACAAAATACATATATAGTTTAACTCATTAACACTTATATAATTCATCCATTCCACAATCATCTCAAATAAACAACAATATATTATACACATAGCACATATTTCATAGCAAATACTTAATATTTATGTGTTAGAAGAAAGTGAATACACACTCACTTGATCAGAAGATGATCGGGCAGCACTACGGCTTGTAGAAGTAGTATCCTTCGGTGAAACTGTGATCTCTTCACACACCGGACTTCTCGCGGGCAGAGCTTCGCCTCGGAAACTCTTTTCTTCTCGGGATCTTCGGGCTTCGGGACTTGCTTTGGGTCTCAGGGTTGATATAGGTGCTTCGGGGGGTTAAAATAGGGCTTAGAGAGAGTATCGGGAGTGAGAGAGAAGAGACATAGCAACCAAAATCGGCTGACCCTTGATTTCTATTCATATGGTAAAATTTCTGCACTCACGTCGTGAGTTTTAAGTGTTCATGTCATGAGCATAGTAGGTCACTGCGTTCGTCACTCATCCACTTGCTCTGGAGGCTCCAGAAGGCATCAGAAGTCAGTTCACGTCGTGAACACTGTTTTCACGTCGTGAACCCTGACAGTTTTGGGGTTTCGCGCCCGAACTTCAGAAATTTATAACTTTCGCATACGAACTCCGTTTTCGACGTTCTTTATATCGACGTGAAGGTGAGATTATGCTCTACAACTCTCGTTTAGACTCCGTTGGATAATTTTGACTTTAATTTTAATATATTATTAATATATTATTTTTAGTAGGTCGGGACAGGAAAACTCCGTTCGAAATTCATAACTCCTTCATCTGAACTCTGTTTTCGTGTGTCTTTTTATCGTTGGACTACTATTGATGAGATCTTCAATTCTCATTTAGAAATTTTGGCTAAATATCAGTTGACCTCAATCTCGAGTTTCGGGCTACATACTGCTAATGCTGAAACTTCGAAAAATCATAACTTCCTCATACGAAGTCAGATTTAGACATTCTATTTATGCACGTTCTCGGTTTAACGTATTCTACGACTTTCATTTAGATTGCTAATGCCAAATATCGCTCTAACGTAAATTCACTATTTAAGTCGCGTTGTGTCGTGTCGGTTCTGTCGCGAAACTTCGACAGGTCATAACTTATTCGTTATAACTCGGATTTCAGCGTTCTTTATATGTATGGAATCCTTGTAACACATACTATACCTTAGTTAAGATTAATCATTATAAATAATCTTCCATCAAAAAGTCATTCTTGATGCTTATCGTCTCTAAATTGACTGGCCCGGATCTACGGGCGTTATAGAGAAATCGATAGAGATGTCTATGGTCAACAACCCCCTGGGTTTGAAGATCCAAAGTTCCCTAACCATTGCTATAAGCTTCAAAAGGTCGTCTATGGATTCAAGCAAGCCCCAAGAGCATGGTATGGAACATTGTCTAAGTTCTTAGAAGATTCCAAGTTCATAGAGGTTCTATTGATCCCACCCTCTTTAGGAAAATCCACAACAATCATCTGATTGTCGTGCAGATCTATGTCGACAACATCATATTCGGTTCAACCAGAAAGGACCTTAGTGATGAGTTTGTTGAGTTGATGAAAAGCAAATTTAGAATGAGTATGATGGGTGAGCTCAACTACTTCCTAGGTCTACAAGTTCGTCAATCTCCTAAGGGAATCTTCATTGGTCAAGAGAAGTACATCAAAAACCTGTTGAAGAGATACTCCATGGAGAATGCATCAACTACAAAGACACCGATGTATACTTCCTACAAGCTCGATTCAGACCTTGATGGAAAATCTATAGATCAAAAGCACTACAGAGGAATGATTGGCTCATTACTGTATCTTACAGCTAGTCAACCAAACATCATGTTTTCAACATGTCTGTGTGCACGCTTTCAAGCATATCCCAAGGAATCACATCTCATTGCAGTCAAAAGAATTTTCAAATATCTGAAAAGAACTGCTTCTCTGGGTCTATTTTATCCTGCTAAAGGAAACTTCTATCTTTAAGCCTTTACTGACTCAGATTATGGAGGATGCAAGCTCGACAGGAAGAGCACTTCTAGTAGCTGTCAATTCTTAGGAGGAAGGTTGGTCAGTTGGACCTCAAAGCAGCAAACATGTGTTTCTACCTCTACTGCTGAAGTTGAGTATGTTGTTGCCGCCAGCTGTTGTTCTCAACTACTCTAGATGCAAACACAACTGAGAGATTATGGATTCAAAATGCAACAGATCCCAATTTATTGTGACTCTAAGAGTGCAATTGCAATCTCTCACAATCCAGTCAACCACCCAATGAATAAGTACATTGATATAAGGTATCATTTCCTTAAAGATAATATTCCAAAAGGTCATATTGAGCTTCATTTTGTTCCTACAGAATAAGAGACTGCAAATGTGTTCACAAAAGCTCTGGATGAATCCAAGTTCTTACACTTTCTATGACGACTTGGCATGCTTAATCCAGATTCTCTAGACATTTGAATTTTTTTCCATTTTTTTTTAAAAAGAGAAATCCAAAAATATTTTATTTTCTAACTTATTTTATTTTTTCTTTGCTATTCCACAAAAAAGGAGATTTTTTTTCTCTACATAAGAGAAAACTACAAAAAGATTTTATTTTCTGTATTTTTTCTTTACTTTAAACAAAAGAAAATACCAAAAATATTTTATCTTTATTTTTGTTAGAAAAATGCAAGTTGTTATCACAACTATGCAAATGAAGAAGGTTAGTTGCTCCACACTTTAATGATTTTTCAAAATACTAAATTTTGTGGCTCTTCAGTTTGCTTCAGTACACAACTAATATTGGTACTTCAGTGACCATTAACAAACTTCATGGTTATACTCTACTTAGAGTTATAACATACATCAAGTACTAATGTTATGTGGGATAATTTGAGGCGAACTCTAAGGTTTAGTTAAGCCAATGTGTTATAGTATATTTGTGGCTTCCCTGTCCTAGTGAACTCATGAGACAAAAACGCGAACTTGTGTAGTTTGAGGGACATAAAAAGTTTTGCTTCGTGAATATCTATACCCAATAAAAAGCTTCTTAGTTAAAACAAAACGAGTCAAGTTCCAAGTTTATTTGTTTTGCATTTTGAGTCTAGTTATATATTAAATAAATTATAGTTCAGGAGTGGAGTCAATCTGTAACCTATGAGAACTCGGCCAGTAAACCCCACGGGATATTGAAAATCTGTCCACCTGCAGTACATTAATGCAGATCGGACCAGGAAGAAGTCCACCACATGGGTTTTCATAGAAAGTCATGGACTCCATTAGTGACCTAAGAGATTCTGAGCACTCCAATGAATTTCTTAGAAAGTCACGAACTAAAGTACAAATAGAAGTAAAGCTAAGAATTATTTGCTTGTGTACTTTGTCAAAGTTAGAGTTATAAGAAAAGATTCAAAAAAAAATAAAAAAAAAATCTATATATATATATATATATATATATATATATAGTTATATTCTTAGGTCAACTATTATAAATATATTTTTTTAAAGTCGTGTCACTTGGATTTTGGCGATACCTTTTGAAAAAAAATGAGTAAATGAAAAGGTATAGGTGATAGGAATGCCAAAAATGAATGTTGTTCAAAATAAGTGGGGAACGTTTATGAAGATTGTCAGTATTTAGGGCTTGGGAAGTAACTAGGCCCTAGACACAAATATATGCATTGCGGTGAGACATAATTGGTGAGTACAAATCGGGTTATTCTGTGTAATGTTAAGGAATTCAAAACATAATAATCCACAAAGGAATTCTTTATAATGCGAAGTGAAGAATCAAACACATAATTTAGTTGCTTGATAAATCTACAAGTAACAGTAGATAATCCTCAATGTCTCTAATTCAGTCAATAAGTATTTCCTTAAAGTTCTTGTTTCAACATGCACACACTTCACTGCATTTTACTATTCCCTTCTCAGATTCTCTATCCATAAGCACACACATCACTTTCAAAGTTAGATTATTTAGTGTTTTCACTTTTATACTTTCTGTTTAACTCATGCCTTAGAATCTAGGTAAAGCAGCTAAGTTAGATAGAGAATATCACTTACTTGATCATGGAACGTCCTTAGCCAAGTGGAGCATCTTATGACAATGGATTGTCCTCTTCAAGAAAACTATATGTGTTTGTCTTGGTTTATGGAGCAATCTTGTATATTGTGAAGAAGGTCAAGATCAAAAGCTTTAAAGAACCATCTTGGAGCAACTGCATTCTCTTGGAACCACATGGACCAACTTTAGGTACATCAACTAACTTGGAGCAACTGCATGCTCTTGAACTATCTTGGACCATCTCCTCCTCTTTGGACCAATTGGATGAATGAATGAAGCATCTTCATTCATCTTGAGGCATGTTGGACCATCTTCATCAACTTGATCATCCTGAGGCATCGTGGAACATCTTCATCATCTCGATCAACTAGAAGAATCTTGGAGCAATTTCACCAACTTCAAGGATCTTGATCACTTTGACCAGCTTGAAGCATTGTCAGTCATTTGTAGCATGTTCAAAAACATTCGACCATGTTCAACAACATTGGAGCATGATCAAGAAGATGGACACATGATCAACAACTTAAGGCATCTTCAGCCACTTGATGCACCACGCCCATGTGGCTCATTAAGTCCACATAAAGCATAATAAATATGCCATGCACATTTTGGATAGGCCATACACGTTTTGGACCATGTTCAACAACATTGGAGCATGATCAAGAACATGGACACATGATCAACAACTTGAGGCATCTTCATCCACTTGATGCACCACACCCATGTGGCTCATTAAGTCCACATAAAGCATAATAAATGTGTCATGCACGTTTTGGATAGGCCATACACGTTTTTTTAATGAGCCATTCACGTTTCAAGTGAGCCATGCACGTTTTATGTAGACCATGCACATCTCAAGTAGTCCATGCACCTGTCACATATGTCATGCACATTTCGAGTAGATTTTTCCTTAGGTCTCATGCACGTCTCAAAGATATCATCCATATGTGCACCACCTTTTCTTTCTTGCTTTTCAAGGTATCATTCTCGCGCTCGCGACTCAAGTTGAAATACTTCTATTTATACTTGAGTACCATCCAAGCCTTATGGGCCCACATGTTGGCACATGCAAGCCCTATTTCGACCCGTTGAGAAACCCTAGAACCCATCAACTATAAATACCTCATTTCTACTTCTCGTTCTTGCTTTTTCACTCTCTCACAAATTCTTACCTTCATACTCACTTGGAACAACAAGGCACCGTGAGCAATAGTTGCGGATGCAACATGCAACTTAAGTTGGTGAGAAGCAAGAAGCAGCCTTGGCACAACAACAAGTTTGCCTCAACAACAAACCCATTTTCAAAAAACCTCTCTTGAGCCATAAGTTTGTTGTTGCAAAATCCTTAGTTGGCTCAACAATCTCCGTATTTTTGAAAATCCCATCTTGAGCCACAAGTTTATCTCAAAACCCTAGTTTGGCTCAACAACAACCTTATTTTCGAAAATCCATTCTTGAGCCACAAGTTTCTCTCAAAACACTAGTTTGGCTCAACAACCCTAGTTTGGCTCAACAACAACCTTATTTTCGAAAATCTCTCTTAAGCCACAAGTTTCTCTCAAAACACTAGTTTGGCTCAACAACCCTAGTTTGGCTCAACAACCCTAGTTTGGCTCAACAACAACCTTATTTTCGAAAATCCCTTCTTAAGCCACAAGTTTCTCTCAAAACACTAGTTTGGCTCAACAAACCCTAATTGTGATCAACAAGGATTTTGGATGTCCTCTTGAGTCATTACTTATTTTGAAATCCTTCTTGATCCTCAACAACACTCTCTTGAGCCATCACCAATTTCGAAATTCCTCTTGAGCCATCACTAATTTCGAAATTCCTCTTTAGCCATTGATGATCAACAAGGTTTTTGTGTTCTTTTGAGCCATTCATTATCAACAAGGTTTTTGTGTTGTCTTGAGCCATTCATGATAAACAAGGATTTCTTGTACCCTTTTGAGCCATTAGTGATCAACAAGGACTACTTGTGCCCTCTTAAGCCATTAGTGATCAACAAGGATTTCTTGTACCCTCTTGATCCATTAGTGATCAACAAGGATTTTATACCCCCCCCCCCTCTTGAGCACTCCTTATTTTCGAAATCCTTCTTGAGCCATCACTAATTTCGATCAATAAGGATTTTGTACCCCCCCCCCTCTTAAGCATCAAGTAATTTCGAAATTCCCTCTTGAGCATTACTTATGTCGAATTCCTTCTTGATCCTCAACAACCTTCTCTTGCTCATCAAGTACGTTCAAAACCCTTCTTGAGTCAATCACTAATTTCGAAATTCTTCTTGATCCTCAACAACCCTCTCTTGATCATCAAGTAATTTCGAAATTACCTCTTGAGCATCAATAATTTTAGAATCCCTCTTGAGCCATTCATGATCAACAAGGTTTTTGTGCCCTCTTGAGCCATTAAGTAATTTCGAAATCCCTTTTGAGCCATTCATGATCAACGAGGTTTTTGTGCCCTCTTGAGCCATCAAGTAATTTCGAAACCCTTCTTGAGCCATCACTAATTTCAAAATCTCTCTTGAGCATTCCTTATTTCAAAATCCTTCTTGACCATCAACAACCCTCTTGATCATCAACAAGATCTTTGTGATCATCAACTAATTTTGAAATTCCTTCTTGAGCAAACCCTAATTTCAAAAAATCCTCTTGATCATCAACAACCTTATCTTGATCATCAAGAAAATTTCGAAATTCCTTCTTGAGAAAACCCTATTTTCGAAAAACCCCTCTTGATCATCAACAACCTTATCTTGATCATCAAGTAAATTCGAAATCTCTTCTTGAACCTAACCCTAATTTTCGAAATTCTCTCTTGATCATCAACAACCTTATCTTGATCATCAAGTAAATTCGAAAATCCTTTTTCAGCCAACCCTATTTTCGAAACTCTCTCTTGATCATCAACAACCTTATCTTGATCATCAAGTAAATTCAAAATTCCTTCTTGAGCCAACCATATTTTCGAAACTCTCTCTTGATCATCAACAACCTTATCTTGATCATCAAGTAAATTCGAAATTCCTTCTTGATCCAACCCTATTTTTGAAATTCCCTCTTGATCTCATTTTCTTGTGCATCACTCAATCTTCAAAACCCTAGACGTGTGCTATATGTACTCATTGCACCATCCTCTTGATCATCAACAAGCTCTGGTGTTCACCAACAAGGGAATTCACCACTCTTGAGCCAAAAATCTGCTTGATCATCAACAAGATTTTGTGATCACCTCTTGATCCACATTCAAGTTGCGAATCCCTTCTTAATCCACATCTAAGTTTTGATACCTTCTTGATCTACCTTCAAGTTACAAAACCCTTCTTCATCAAACCTAAGTTTCGATACATTCTTGATCTTCCTTCAAGTTGCGAAACCCTTCTTGATCCACACCTAAGTTTCGATACCTTCTTGATCTACCCTCAAATTTCGAAATCCTACTTGATCAAGACTCAAATTTCGAAACCCTACTTGAGCCACACTCAAATTTCAAAACCCTACTTGAGCCACCCTCAAATTTCGAAACCCCTACTTGAGCTACCTTCAAGTTTCGAAACCCTAGTGAACATCAAAGTCTTAGAGCAACATCAATTGATCTGCTCATCACCTCTTGAGCCAATCACAACCCTAGGTGAGCATTTTTTTTAAAAAAAAAACCCTAATTCACGTTTTTTTTTCTCTTTTAACCCTAGACCTTTTTCTTTCTTTTTTTTTCTCTTTGTCTTGTACAAACCCTAGTTTTTTTTTGGATCATCATCAACTACTTGTTGGAGAATCATCATTCAACTTCTCTTGTGTGGATCATCTTCAAAATCTAGGTAAGCATCACTACTCTTTTGTGAAACCCTAGTTATCACAAATCCACCCATGAGCATTATCATATGCTACATGTGTATTCTTTTCTTTGTACATCATAGTCAACTTAACATTGATTATTGAATTGTCATGTGTTTAGTGTTTATCATCACGTGGTCTTTCATCATTTTATATTGAGCACCACATTCCTTGATCACTCTAGGTACGTGGTCATTCCTTTTCTTTACACTCTATGATGATCATGATGTACACCTTTTAAAGTTTTGTTTTTTCTTGACATAACATAGATTTGCACATCTCCTGTGTCATTTGTGTTGACTTATCTCTATGTCACTCACTGATTCAACAAGACATCAACTGGTAAGTAACTTCTCTCTCGCATGTGCACATATCCTCATATAATAAAGTTACCCCTCCTTTGGTTGATGATTCATGTCTATACATATGTTCCTATGGTCAGGTTCCCCTAGCATTGGCCTATCAATTCTTTTAAGTGAACATCTCTTCTTGTTGCAATCATATTGAGTGAGTAATTTTTTTTTCTTTCCATTTTTATTTTTATTTATTTCTTTTTGATCATTAACTCTTCTTCACACACCATGCTTAGGTTATTTAGTGTTGAGTATTTGATCAAATATTTCCTGTGAGCATTATACTTATTGGTGCATATCTTGCTTTTCATACTCACAAGTCCATTACCTACACCCATCTTCTTTAAGGTAATTTCTCTTCTCTTACTCTTCTGTGATCTTCAGTTTCATTTCATTATATGTAATTTTCGGATCAACATATATTTTTTTTATTTGTCAATTGTTGTCTCTACGATATCTAATTTTATGTTAGTTTCTAAAGACTTTTTCATTTGATGTGCAATAGTCATCATAGGTCATGACTTAGCAGTTTTACTTGATCTTTGCACTTTTGCTATGATTTAGTAACATCACTTTTTTTTGTATAGGACATCAATTTCTTTCTTTCTTATTCCAACTTGTCATGTAATTTGCTTTCTGGCCTATACTCAGTAAGAATGAATTTGCAGATTCTTCCTGTCCATAGTTGAATAAAAAATACTACTCAATTCACAACTTTGTTTAGTAAATGCAAATTCACACATTTCAATCCCCCATCCTCACTTCCCTCTTTTAGTTAAGATTATATGCTATTTTTTAGCTATATTTCTTTAACTAACAATTCCTTTTATTTATTTATTTATTTATTTATTTTTTGTTCTTTTTCTATTCTTTTTCAAGACATGGCTGACATAGAAGATGGCTAGACTTCTAAAGCAAAGTCTTCTCATAAGGCTTCACACTCTCATGCCACTGGACCTTCAACTGAGACACACTCATCATCACCTAAAGTTGAAATGGCTGCATCCAACTATACTGCAGTTCTCAACACTCAGGAACAACCCAAAGAATTTGGTGTCATAGTTGAGTATCTGCACAAATGCCTGTTGGCATATGCACTTCTTTCTACTTCTCCAACTCCACAATCTCTTATCACTGAAGTCTTTCTGTCAGCAGTCATCTCCACAAGAGCAAGGTCCAAACAACTTGCTGTTGAATTTAATCTTTTTCAAGCTACTTTGGTCCTCACTAAAGAAGAGTTCGCAGTCAGTTTAGGTCTAAGCGATATTCCTCCTACACCTCAAACATTTTCCACACCAACTTCTGCTCAATTATTGACAATGTTCAAGGAAATGGGGTATAAATTTGAAGACGAACAAGAACCATGTCTTTCAAGAATTCGGAAATCTTGCCTTCCCACACCATGGCACTTTCTCAGGTCCGTCCTCACTAGATGTCTATTCGGATCAGTTGGTGGACGCAGCAAAGGTAAAACAGACCTTTGGATTCTTATGTACGGGCTCTTCTACGACATCAATGTTGACTACACGTCTATTCTTTGGGAAGATTTCCTTAATTTTCTCCCTGCATCAAAGAATAAATTTTTGATTCATCATCCTTGTTGGTGGTCAATCATTATTTATGACGCCATCCATAACAGTAATCTTGTACCAGGATGGATTCCAGAAGGCCCAAAGCCACATTTCTCGTGTATGACGCCATATCGGATTCGTACGACATCTGAATCTGGGTCTTCACAACCAATCATCATTCCGGATTCTATACTAACAAAGTTGGATGAAAACAGTGATTCTCTTTGCTCATATCAGAAATACATCCAGGGAATTATTTCGCCTCCCAAAAAGAAGAGGAAGCATTCTGATCATGCATCCAAGAAGTCTGCAAAGAATAAGAAGTCTAAATCAAGTCAACCACCCCTATCTCATCTCCAGCCATCTCTGATGATAATCATGGAGCAGATTTAGAGGAACCCACATCTCTCCCTAAATCTGGTACAACCTCTAAGTCATTCTCTTTCATAGATTCCTTATTTCACGCTCCATCTGATTATGATAAACCATCCTCTTTAGCTCTAGTTTCACCAGCACACGTTCAGTCGGTTCTAGAAAGTCCAAACCATCATGGCTCCTTGGATTATGACTCACTTAAGGACGATAACCAAGATGATGATAAGCAATCCGAACCAGAAAATATTCCTCAAGATTCTCTAGTACAAGATAATCCCGATGACGATACTCCAATGCAGACGGTCGATATTCCTTCCAGTGAAGGACTAATAGTCGATGATGAGACCAATGACATGTCTATTGTTCTTTACTCCATTGTATCTGCCAGGACTTTCACCATTGATCTTGATGATTACTCTCCTCCAACTCCAAAAGAATCTCAAGAAAAAGATGTTAACGAACCAAATCTCTCATCCTTTTCACAAGATCCTCTTCAGGACAACAGTACTCCTAAAGACACAAATGAGGATAATACCATAGAAACAGAGCCTGCACGCATCAGACTTACCGCCCAAATGGTAGCTGATGGTATTGTAGAGATTCGCTTTCACACATCTTCTCACTCTGAATATCTGCAGAACTTTCAAGAATATCTTGAATGTATGGAAGAAAATATGTGTATACTCAATGAGAAAACAGAAGCATGGGTCAAAACACTTCAAGTCACTATTGAAGATTTTGAAGGCACAACTGCTTATATCAAAGGAAAAGTTGCTCGTAACATGCGGAGGATTGAAACTCTAGATCAGAAAATTCATAACACTATTGAAGCATGTCTCTCTCCGATGAATCAGAAGATAGATGACTTCATACAATCCTTATCCAATCTAGAGTCTGTTTATGAAGCCAAATTGGATCATATGCAAAATCATGTTACTGCTCAAGACCGCTATATCTCCACTCTTGAGAAGTCCATTGCTGAACTATCTAAAGCTTCTGCATCATCCTCTACCTCTCCCTTTCAGGCCTTCAGTGAGCAAGTTCAATGTCATTTGGATTCGTTAAGCTCTGACATAGCAAATTTATCAAAATCTAATTATGAGAAAATCAATAGCTCATCAGGTGACATATCTTCCCTTCAGAAGACTGTTCAGTTGCTAGTCGATGAAGTCAAGGCTATCAAGCAACAATCTTCCTCTTCAGATCTATGTGCTCTTCAACAAAAGGTTGCATCAACTGATTCCAAACTTGACTTGATCTTAGCAAATCTATATGGTTCAAATGAGAGGTTACCTGAACCAGAGGGGGGAAAGGTCCACAAGAACAGATCAAGTCAGTCTCCTATCATACACCAAATTCCAAACTCACTAAATGAGTTTGAGAAAAGGAGATATGAGAAAATACAGTCACTTGACAAAATCGCTGTTGATGCATGATTAAAGGCTCAACAGAACAAAGCCATGTTAGCTGAGAAAGAAAAGGAGCTCATTCATCAACAAGGGATCAAAGATCCATCTCTAAAAGTTCCAAGAAGGAAAGATGTCCAGTTCTCTAAACCGCTCATCATATCAGAACCAACCACTCAGTCAAAGCTTTCTCACAGTGATCCCAACGATAGGGGAAAGCAGAAGGTATATTCAAATCTAAAAAGGAATTAGCTAAAGAAACTCAAATGCAGATAAACGAAGGTTTAGCTAAGCAACTGAAGGCTAAGGAATTAAAGTCTAAACAATAGATGCTTCGAAAAAAGAAATCTCCAGAGATCTCGACTGAAGAAAGGAGTACATGGCATGATAAACAATTTAGAGTGTCTTCACTTAAAAGAACTATCTTCTTTAACCCTTATAAAGATTCCTATCAAAAGGTAAAGGTCATCAAGCCCACAAATTCCTTCACACCTCCTTCATACCTCACTAAAGAAAACTGGGATATTCCTGCACCCCCGAATGGTATGAAGTTTAACTTATGGCCAAGTGCAATTTATCCAGCTGAGGTTGATTTAGACATTGAAGACCTAAAGAAAAGATTCTTTCAGAAGAAATCAATCCAAGTTTTCCCTGTATGGTTAAAGTTCAAGATTGCTTTAATCAACAAAATTGACATACGGAAATTTAGAAAAATGCCATATGCATTCTTTCAAGGAAGAAGGACATACAACTCTGAGTTCATGTTTTATGAAGCTGATTTCCTAATAATAAACCAAGCTGATATCAGATCACTAATCATTTGGTTGAAACAAAGGGTGAGTACAGATAAAACTTATGCAGATGTTCTACAACGCCTAAGGCAATATGTGCTCGACATGGTTATTAATTTCAATGTTGACTGGGAGATTGGACAGCTAGGAGAAAAGGAAGCTGAGGAACCAAATGTGAATCTAAATATGGAGAATGAATCGCCTGGGAACATTCTAAATAAACCACATAGAGGTGTTGTATTCTCTTCTAAAGGTCGATTAAAATTCATGAGAATCTCCCAAAAACATCTATTCTCTTCTGAATTCATTGAAGGCATCATCAGTTTATTGAAGAGAACAGGAGATCAAGAAGAATCGCTGAGAGTGAAGATCGTTGAAGAACTTACATGGTTTTTGAGTTTCCGACAATGGTTAATAAACTTGAGAAACAAAGTTTAGATTATGTTTTTTTTTTTGTTTTGTTTGTTTTTTTTCTTGAACATATGGATGATGTTTTTGCTACTGGTAACTTATCATATTGCTAAAATTTATCTTGCGTGTTATTACTTTTATTTCTACTTTTATTTTTACTCCTTATTTCAGTAACCATCACATAGGGGGAAACTGTTGGAAAATATTTATATGTGATTGTCACTTGAAATAAGTTGAGTCCTTTTATATATCTTTCTAACAAACATTATCAGAATGTTTCAAGTTGGAAAGATGTTGAAGATTCAACAAGTGTTTGAAGAATCATATTTTGGAGCACTTGAAGCTTACATGGAGCACCTGCTGTTGACATGGAGCACTTGAAGAAAGCTAGTTGGATCATCATGATCTCAGATGGCACATCCAGATCATATGTGGAGCATCAAGACACTGATGGATCATTTGGAATATTTATGGCTCATCAGAAACATTGTTGACTCATCAATAACTCTATGGCTCAACAAGAGTTGATGGCTAAACAGGAACACTTGGTGGCTCAACTCAAGTCAATGGATCAACATGATCACATTGATGGTTTAACAAGACTACACATGACACATCATGTACGATGAAGGCACGTCCAAATGCTCAAAGGAACATGAATTTCGTCCATGGTCCATCATGAACATGTGGTGGTACATCTTTAAGTTCAAGACACAGTCCAACATTCAAGAAACTACTCAACATGATCAACAACACTTCTGGAAGTTGATGACGTCTAAGAAGACAATTGAGCAACATGATGCTCATGTTGCTCATCACTTTTTCAATGTTGATCAAGAAGGTTCAAGAATTACGAAGACTCATAACTTGGATGGAACCTAACATAATACTAACAGAATTGGAATATTCCATCCATTCTCTGTTAAGTAGGGCAAATGTGTCAACTGATGACTAAGTCATGATGACGTGTCAACACCTGATTGGTCAAGCCATGTCATGGGATTTTCCAAAGCCTATAAATAGGCCCCTTGGGATCCATTATAAAGTAGTTCTTCCTGGCTATTCCTTGCTCATTTCAGATCATTCTGCAAAATTGTTGTTTAGATTAGTCTTCAGAGAGCCATTTGAGTGTTTTAGCTTGTCTATCATTCAAACACTTGTAACTGAATCTTGATGAATATTAGACACTTTTGAATCATTGATCTTGAACATATAAAAAAACGTTTTTATCATTAACTTTGTGTTTTACAACTCTTTATTTTCCGCATTACTTGCCACTTGACGATTCTAAAACTTTGTTTCAGTATTTTCAACACTTGGACTACTCTAGTTTAGGTTTATTGAATTTTTCTCATTTCTTCAGTTGGTATCAGAGCAATTGTTTTTCTTTTTCTTCAGTAACAATATCTTATCGTAAACCACCACATGCAACAGAAACAACGAGAACAACAAGTCAAATTCATCGATTTTAAACCCTAATTTGAAGGAAATTGAAGTTATTTAACAACATAATTGTATAATTTGAACTATATGTGTTACCTTCGCTTAACAGGCGAGGTAGACATGAGTGGATTTGTCGATCCACGATATTGATGTGCTTCCCGAGAAGAACATACGAGTGAAGTACAACAGTTCCCGGCGGTTGATTGGAACCCATCTTCAATATCTCCTCTGTTTCGAACTGGGTTATGCAAGAAGGCGACAGAGCAGGTTGTTTGGAGGGCATCGACGATGAGGTTTAGTGGATGTAATGAAATGTGTAAACAACTGATTAGGAGATTGAGGAGGCAGAAGTATATGAAACACAAAAAACGAATCGAAATTGAAAGAGGGAAAGCGGGGTAGTGGTACCTGAGATGTTTGTTAAACCAAAACCCGAACCCTAATCTATGGGAAAAACGGTTTGAAGGAGAATACGATGGAAGACGACCGTACGTTTCTGATCGAAGGTGAATATGAGTGGAACGCAGGTACCTGTTGACGCAACTTTGGCGCCAGCGTCACCAGCTCCTCTCCATCACCGTTTTTCTCCGACTATGACAAACGCCATCACCACCAATTTCCTTTGTGTTTCTTCTCTAGCTTCTTTATCAAGATCTTTCATCTCGTCATTGGTTTTCAACAGATCGATGAAGTCGGAGACAAAAGGTATGTAGAAGGTTGAAGCGGTCAAAGCGGTGGAAGGATCTGGAACTAAAAAGGAGCGGTGGATCGATAATCCACTAACCTTATATATGTTAATTACATTATTAAAGGACCAAACTGTAATTTAATAAAAGAAGCGGACCACTTATGTCACATAATAAACAGGGACCAGTTCTGCCACTCCTAATGTAGTTTACTGTTATTATTTTTCAGAACTTTAATATATATATATATATATATATATATATATATATATATATAATAATAATAATAATAATAATAATAATAATAATAACAATAATTTAAAAACATCAAAAAAACAAAATAGAAAAAATAACAAAAAAAAATAACAAAAGACAAAAAATCAAATAAAAAAGGATGAAATTGGAAAAGAAACTGGTTTTGTAAAAAGTCTTTTTACACAAAAAGTCATTTTGTTACAAGGAGGTGTTTGGCTTAGCTTTTCATAGCCCAAAAGTCGTAGTATTTTCTGACTTTTTCAAAAAGTTCATTTTCCTTATATAAAAACTTTAAAAGTAGCTTTTAAAAAAAGTTTTGCTAAATATCTTTTATTATTTTCTTTTTAAAAAAAGATTTTTGACGGGGAAAAGCTAAGAAAAAAAAAAAAGGAGTTTTGCCCACAAAAGTTAACCGAACACCGCCTATTCCCATATTTCAATGAGCATCCCGGAATCGGAAACCTATTCACATATTTCAATTTCAATGAGCATCCCGGTTTCGAGCTTTTTTACAGGCAAACCCAAGCCCCATAGTTCCCAGTGAAAATTTCCCCACGTATGACAAGTTTAAGAGGACCCAAATTGGGTTTTGCAGGGGGTATTAAACAGCTAGGCTGGATGTTAAAGCAATGTTTTATCTCTTGAGATATCCTTTGCGATTGTTAATGGTCCTATCGAAAAACGAGCTGTTGGAACCCTAATTTGGCGTCATCGGCAGGTCCAGTTTTACATCGATTTCTTGTCATTTTGTTTAGTAGTAATACAATAACGGGTTGGTTTAAAAATATGTTGAAGCAACGAACATGATTAAACCCTAATTAGTGCTTTATAAGCAACCGTCTAGGTGTCAAGTGTCCCTTACAGCTTCAATTTGTTCGGTCTGCTAGATTATCGTCCAGGCTTAATAATCCCCCTTCACTTATACTATTAGCAAATAATTTTTGAATTACGCATTTCAACACATAACTTGGGTTGGGGATTAGTAGATTTTTCTCAACTTCTGTTAATCAATCAAGTTGTCTGAACTACAATGCTATGTTTCTGATTGTTTATGAGTAATTGTATGATTGGTAAACTAGAAAAGTGATTGTATATATTCCTTTTCAAGTGACGTATAGAGATGTCGCCTAATTTAAGATTTCTTCTATTACAGTAATACTTAATAGATTAGGTACAGGAAGTGGATACGGTGGACGCGATTTGCATCTGTAATCAGAGTGCTACAGTTTATGGGTGCAAGTTACCTTCAAGTCAATGTTTTTGAATATTTAACTCCAAATGCATGCATATTAGGTAAACTTGAGTCTCATTTCCCTTTTTTTTTCAATTGTTACAATTAGTGGCTTACTATCCCTAAAACTTGTTTTTGCATGTAGTCTTTCAACTAACAACATCTGTCTGCGTAATATTTTGGTTCTATTCATCATCATGGTGTGTTTTGTCACACTTTTACAATGTTTTTCAGGATCTGATGTTTTAAGATGGAGATCCTTTTATACAAATGAAAACAAAGCATGGAAACACCATTACCATGAGATATTTGATCATGGCATTCGTGAGGCATTGTGCTGTCTGGGACGTGTCAAATACTTGTATGCTTCCTCTCTTTTTCTTGGCTGTTTCTTTTTCTATTTCCCCTCATTAAGTCCTGTATGGGTGTGGCTGAATGGTTAATGATGTCTGTTTGAATAAAGTGCTATATTCATAAGGTCAATTTCTTTATTTTCTAGAGCGAGTAAACACTAAATAGTGTGAATGAGACTAAATGACAATTTTACCCTTATATTCCAAAAAACATCTTTCACAATGTTCATCACAATTTTAACATGAGAGGGAAAATATGTAAAGGGTTTGTGTCCGAATGAGACTGTATGGACATTTCCCTTGCCACATCAGACTATGTTCATCAATTTTAACATGAGAGGAAAAAAGAACGGAAAATAGTTAAAGGGTTAGTGTCTGATGAGACTATGTGGAGTGTGGACATTTCCCTTGTCACATCAAATGCCACTTTATTAAAAGAGAAATTAAATATCCTCCTACCTCTTCTTCCTACTTATATATATTTCTACCCATGTGAAATGGTGATAAGTGTCATATTTGGATAATATCAATTATATATTAATACACTTGTCCTCATTTCAAATGGGTAGGAAGATAAATAGGAAGAAAAGTAGGAGGATGTTTAATTTCTCTCATTTAAAATTGTCCACGTAAGCAAATCAAACCTGGTAACCGGTTTTTATAGGTCAATAATGGATGAAACGAAAAAAATAATAATTAAAAATTGATGGATTTTATGCAAATTTTTATTTATCATAATGGCTTTTTAGGTAAAAGACTGATAATGTAATGGCCTTTGTGTGATTTTCCAAAACTATTTAGGGTGGACTCACTGGAAACATGATAATGGTGTTCATAAAGTTTATCCTAATGACATTCACACTGATTTCTTCTAGAATTTAATTCGTATAATATCGTATTGCAACTCAGAATTCCAGGAAGGCTGATTACTTCATTACTGAGAGATGGACGTGACTCGTGAGTGTGAAGGGTACAATCTTCGAATTGTGGGACATTCCCTTGGAGGAGCTATTGTTGCAATGCCTGCATTAAAGATGTATTATACCCAATTTTGATCCTTCCATTCTGAGTAAATTACTATTTGGTCCCTGGACTTTTGCATTTACAGTGTTATTGTTCTTATGAAAAGTTATATGGATGGTATCCTCGATTACATGCATATACTTACGGCCACTTCCATGCGTACATTCAGTCTTAGCAAATGCATGTTCAGGTTTTGTCACAGGGTAATTTTTCTTTTCTCCCAACTAGTTTCTAAAGGCTGTACATATTTTCTGCAGTTTTGTGTATGATAATGAATTTTCATCACGTCTTTCGGTTGTTTCTATCATGAGGTGCCATGCTGGCACTATCCAATGATAGGGATGCTGACTCAGCAACAATCACACACATGTTTTTTTCTGTAAGCATCTATTTATGGTACATGACTCGGGAACCTTCATCTTCAGGGTCGAGCTCATATCCACCAAGAGATGAATACGAGGGTCAAGCTATTCATGGTACTTATTACCATCCTCTTTTGCTCCATAAATTCTCAGACCATTTATCTACTACGGGCATGTTTAGAAAATAGAATCCAACAGAGTTTGAAAGAATTGGAATCTCGATTCCATTCTGTGGTGTATATGGTTGCCAAACTGATGGAATTATTGGACGGAGATTGATTCAAAATTCCATGTTTTAGGGGTTTGATCATTCCTAGGGATTGGTGGTAAAAATTGAATTTTATCTACTTATTTTCATTAGAAGACCAAAATGTACTCAAATCCGTTATAAAGCAATCACAAGCCAAAAAGAAAGTAGCAAATGAATGTGATTGAATTCCATTGTATTTCTTGCCAACCAAACTCATGACACATGACGGATTACAAAATGTGGCTAAAAAGGAAGCTTTCATGGATTTAATGCATCACCTTCTATGTCCATTGATCACCTCCAAATCATCTAACAAAACTTTTTTTTTTTTTTTTTTAAATTTTATTTGTTGATTGTTAGATGTTCTCATGCTTTAAAGATATTACTTGTAAAGTCAAGTGTTCAACAAGAGTGATGGGGTGAGTTTGAGATCATGGTGGATTAAAACATTTTTTCCCCATTAAGAAAGAAGGTATTGAATTCAAAGTTTGAATCTTTTAATTGCCATGGAGTTGAAATGTAATTATACAATGAGCTTTCAACATCACTAACTGCTAACTATCTACTAGGCTACCTAGGGGTGTTCACGGTCCGGTTTTTTTGGTTTTTAGGTCAAACCGAAGCTAAACCGTTACTAACGATTTTGCTAAGCAAAAACCGCAGCCAAACCGTTGAAAATTTAAAACCAAACCAAACCGTTAGCTTCACGGTTTGGGCTTTTTAGGCCCATTTTAATTGAATCCATTAAAGTAATTTAGTAAAAAAAAACTGCACTATTACATGTATTAAAATAGTAAAAATTCTATGTAATATTAAAGCTATAATATTAGAGGTATTAAAACAATAAAAAATTACTATTAAAGGTATTAAAACAGTAAAAAAAAACTGCGCTATTTAAGGTATTAAATTAGTCAAAATTCTGTCTAATTAGTAAAAAAAAATTGCACTATTAGCGGTTTGTTAAAAACACTGCAATAGTAAAATTGTCCAAAACAGCAAATAAAAAGCAATAAATGAAAATATAAAATATTTTTCCATTACATCAAATATTAGACTAATACACACATCCTACTAAGCTGTCCAAAACAGCAAAACTGTTATCCAAAAAGCATCGTCAGCACGCTCACTTCCAAAATGCTATCCACTTCCAAAATGCTATCCGATTCATAAGCTTTTGCTGTCCAAAAAAGTCAATATTAAAACGTCACACCAAAAATTCAATATAAAATCAAGAGAAGAAATGTACATTTCATTCGTTATTGTCGGTGCAAATATTAAGTTTGCTTGCAAAATCTAAAATACAAGTTATATTTTGTTAGAATTTAGAAATAATAAGTAGGAGAAAATATATAACTTTTGAAAATTTAAAACTTACCATTTTCAATTTCATCAAGGTCTTCAATTTCTTTCAACATATCTTCATAACCAACTTTTGCATTTTTGTTAAACACACCCTGAATCCAATTTTGTGTGCATATAAGCACTTGCATTGTTTTAGGAGAAAGACTACTCCTAAATGAATCCAAAACTCTACCCTCGGTGCTAAATGTGGATTCCGACGCAACTGTGGAAACTGGAACAACCAAGACATCCCTTGCAATTTTTCCCAAAATCTTATATTTTGCTCCATTTGTCTTCCACCAATCCAACAAGTCAAATGACTCATAGCTTGGCTCTTGGTTATCTGACAAATATCTTTTAAGCTCACTCACTTCTTCTGTTTTTTCATCTTCCAAATGTTCCTTATATTTTAGCATATGCTTCTCTTGTATGTTAAGATTCTCATTAACTTTTCTTTTGTTATAATCCTTGTTTGAAGAACTTCTAGCATGCATAGGATCTTTTTCCAAATAAAAGTCATAAAGTCGAGTCAAAGTGGCTTTTAACTTCTTTTTCAAGTCACATGCAATATCACCAATAGGGTACATTTCTTCCAAACTCCAAATGACATATTTTAACTTGTATCGAGGGTCAAGAACGACAGATACATACAATAAAGGTGATGAGTCTTAGCAGTTAGCACCAGGTTTAGAAAGAAATAAAAAATCAATAGGTTTGGAATGATGTTTGCTTCTGTTAAAAAAATCAAACGCATAATGATAGGGGAGGTGATGGATGGATAGAAATCAGGTGTAGATGGATGGTAAACAAATCAGTTCATTTGATTCAGAACACAACATACCTTATTGGAGCACCAAGCCAGGCAATGATAGAGAAACGAGAGGTGTAGTCGGAAACTCGGAATGTCGGACTCTCGGACCTGCAAACGCCAAACAGAGCTAGAATCGGATCTGCTGCAGGGGAGTCGATGAGTTGTAAGCCTGTAGTCGGAGCCAAGCAGTTAGCAACAAGTGTAGATGGATGGTTAATAAATCATTTCAGTTGATTCAAAACATAGCATACCTTATCGGAGCAACAAGCCAGCCAACGATAGAGAAACGAGAGGTAGAATCGGAGCTGCTGTAGGGGAGGCGAGTCTGCGTCTTCACGATTTGGTGTGGCAACTGGAAAGTGGAAACCGAGTCTGGGTCTTTGCGATTTGCGATTACTCAATTAGTCGATTAGGGCAAGTTGAATCAGTGAATCACCGTTCATGATTGCTTGGAGCTGGAGCCTGGAGGTGGACTACTGGCCCAGTTCAATATTGGGCTGTAATAATTCAATATTATGGGTTTTTAAGTTTATTATTTGTATATAAAAATTAATATATAATACAATAAAAAATAATTACATATAAAAAATAATTAATATATATACAAATCCTATGGTCCGGTCAGGTTTTTATACGAGTTGAAATCTTAAAAATCGTAAGCCAAACCGTTCAATACAGTTTGAAAAGTTCAAAATCGCAAGCCAAACCGTAAAGAAAAATACAAACTGTAAAACCAAACCGATGACCTATTTGGCCGGTTTCACTGTTTCAAACCGGACTGTAAACACCCCTAAGGCTACCACACAAAGGTTATGTTAACATCCATAAATATCAGGCCAAATTTAAACTTTTTTAAAATATTTTCAAAACCAATGATTATTACAAAACATGTTTCCAAAATAGTATAATGTCAGAGTATCCCATAATCAATCATAAAATCATAAAATATAAGGAGATGTACGATCAAGCATTCGCCTTCCCGCGATCATCAGAGGTACTTGAAACAATAATCGATAAATGTAAGCTCGAAGACTTAGTGAGTTACCCCCAAAATACCAACGCCATAAAACATATCTATAACATATAAGTAAACATCATGCATAATGAGCCTTCGGCTTGACTGGATCGCCTCGCAGGCCTTCAGTCTATCTGGACCGCCTCGTGGGGCCTATAGTCTATCCGAACCGCTCTTCGGGCCTTCGGTCTGACTGAATCCCTTTATAGGGCCTTCAGTTTATCTACCCTGCCTTGAGTATGTTGGCCTTCAGCACAAAGCAGGACCGCCTCAACCCAACCCCCAATCAAACAAACATGTGCACATAAATATCATACGCTAGCATATATAATAGTTAAACTGATCTAACAGATCAATAATCATAACAACATCCTATAACCAGGATACAGACCTAACCAATCACTAACATAGCATCATCCTATATACCAGGATACCGACCTAACCAGGTCACTAAGCATATCACCATCCTAACTACCAAAATGTAAATCAATAAGCATATCATGCAATAACCCGGATATAAATCCGTAAATGACCGACATTGGTGCCTTTGACCCTGTTAGTATAGTGAGGACAACTCACCTCACAACTGTCAAACTGAAGTGATAAGCTCAAACTCTCGAACCACAACCACAGACTCCACCACATATATTTACCATAAGACCATTTTCATAAATTTCCAATTTACCAAAATACCCCCAGAAGTCAACTAGTCAACCCTTGGTCAAAGTCCAGGTCAACGGTCAAGATCAACAGTCCATGTTGACCCGACTCGTCGAGTGCAGTTCACTGACTCTTCGAGTCCTTCAAGAACTTGAGAAGTTGTGAAAACCTTCAGTTGACTTGCCGAGTTTCCAGGCAACTCGTCGAGTCTGTGCGTGTCTAATTGTGGGGAAAACTCTAACTGAATCGTCGAGTCCATGTAGAACCAGAAACAGGAAAACCCGCCCCAACTCGCCGAGTTGGATTATCCGACTCGTCGAGTTCATGTGATCCATCCCATGTCCAGGTGATTCTAAGCTACTCCAATGCTCCAATCAGTAGATCTAGCCTCCTAGGGCACGTTTGTTACGTAAAGTTGAAAATTTACATGCATGCAAGGCTTAAATCGTTAAAACTAAGGTATAGAAGGGGTTATAAGGTATTAACTCACTAAAGGCTGAAACTTTATGATCTTAGAGACCAAGATAAGCCTGGATCTGAAGTTGCAACTTCAAATCACACCCAATACTCGAAATAACATAACAATATTGCTAAAATGGCCCTAATCTCATACATGAATAGATCTAGATAGAAAACAGTCAAGGTAACAACTTGTTACCTCCAAAATGCTGCTAGGATGAAGTAGGACTCGGATCCATAGTCTTTTCCTTGTTCCAAGCTTGAGTACTTAAAGATCTTCCTTCTACAATCCACCTCAAGGCTTAATATCACACAATAAAGAGAGAAAACGGCAATTAGGGTTTCTAGACTCACAAGGGGCTGTAAAGGGAGGCTAAGGGGGCAAATGATCCTTTAAATATGGTGCAAAACCCCAGAAATTAGGGTTTCATCCCCCAGCTCCAACTCGTTGAGTCGTGTCCTCCGATTCGTCGAGTTGGTCACTTAAACACGCGGACAAAAATCGTTCCTACTCGACGAGTCAAGGCATCCAACTCGTCGAGTAGACCTTTCAATGATAAAAATAAAGATGTAAAGTTCATACCTGAGAGTCGGGGTGTTATAATTCTCCCCCACTTAAACTAGACTTCGTCCTCGAAGTCCGCTGCGGTGAACAACTCCGGGTAATGCTCCTGCATCTCAGCCTCCGGCTCCCAAGTCCACTCAGATCCCCTCCTGTGTTCCCATTATACCTTTACCAAAGGTACTTCCTTGTTCCGCAGAACCTTTACCTTCCTATCAAGAACGGCTATCAGCCTCTCCATGTAATTCAGGCGCTCGTCGACCTGTATGTCATCCAGGGACACCACCGCCTCCTTATCTAATACGCACTTCCGCAACTGTAAAACGTGGAAAGTGTTGTGAATCTGACTAAGCTCCTCCGGTAGCTCTTATCTATATGCCACCTTGCCAACCTTGGAAATAATCCTGAACGGCCCGATGTATTAGGACCCAATTTCCCCCTCTTCCTGAAAGCGGATCACACCTTTCTAGGGAGAGACCTTCAAGAGTACCATGTCACCGACCTGAAACTCTAACTCTGATCGGCGCTAATCGGTGTAGCTCTTTTGTCTACTCTGAGCGGTCTGCAATCGCTGTCTAATCTGCTGAATCTTCTCGGTAGTTTTCAAATTACCGTTGTCTACCCCATCACTCTGTGACCAACCTCACCCCAATAGGTTGGGGGGCGACATCTCCGACCGTACAACAACTCAAAAAATGGGGCGTCAATACTGGAATTATAGCTGTTGTTGTAGGTGAAATCTGCAAGGGGTAGGTGGGAATCCCATCTCCCACTGAAGTCAATGATATAAGCCCTCAACATGTCCTCGATGGTCTGTATGGTAAATTCACTCTGACCGTCGGTCTGCCAATGATAAGTTGTACTAAAGTGCAGCTGTGTGCCTAGCTCCTCGTGGAACTTCTGCCAGAAGCAGGAGGTGAATCTAACATCACGGTCGGAAACAATAGAGACCGGAACTCCATGGCGAGCAATGATCTCGCGGACATACACGTCGGCCAGCTTCTCGGCCGATGAGATTTCCCGTATGGCCAGGAAATGGGCACTCTTGGTCAATCGATCTGCGATGACCTATATACATCAAATCCCTTCGTCGTCCTAGACAACTTGGTAATGAAGTCCATCATGATTTGTTCCCATTTCCACATGGGAAACTCTAGAGGCTGCAGCTTGCCATGCGGCCTATGATGCTCGGCCTGTTGGGTTTTGGTATAATACAACATCCTATGGTGCACATACAACCCTAAATACCTTGGATCTATGTTTTCACTAATTATACATGCAAATGGTTTCCAAGACATTAAACCTATAACTAGCATGCATTTGACATAAACCATATAATATACTAGTTAGGGAAACATACCTTTTATGTGGCTTGAAGTCTTGATGTATTTGGCCTTAAGAGCTTAGCACCAATAGTATGAAATGCCTCAAATGTAATCACAACACACTTAGGACAAAGGTGGCTCTTGAGAGAGAATTCCATGCACCAAAACACCTCCATATTTCTCTAGGAAAAGAAGTGGTGATTTTGGCTATGGAGTAACCTATTTATATGTAGGATTCCAAGGGTCATGGGTATAACCCATAATCCATACCCATGGGTTTTATGATCCATGGTTCATGTGGCCCAACTCTTTATGTATCCATACATAAACTTGGTCCAACATGGGTCATAAGCCCAACACATATAAATATAACTAATTATCATAATTAGTCCCCATAGATTTAATTAGTCTCTTTTGATCACTAAATTAATTCCAAATTAATTCTTGATCGATACTAATTAAAACATATGATTTCATATTAATATATTATAACTTATAATATATTAATAAACCATAAATAACCTTCTCTCAAAAGTCCATCCTAACAAATTGTCCTGATGATATGCAACCCAAATGGACCATGCTACTCTCGGGTCAAGTACATACCAATAATAGTTATGGGCTTAGAAATCTAATCCAACAGTCTCCCACTTGGATAAGTCTAAAACTATTATTGCAAGTACGACTTCATAACCCGACTAGGAATCGTAGCTCTTAAAGCCGCTGTCAAACTCTGAAAAAATCAATGACGCGTCCATTAGATAAGGGATCATATATTCCTCCATTCTAGATATCATATGGACTGAGACATGGATTATAATCATTCTCTCTGTCTATTTGTTGTTTCCCGATTTCCGATTTATGACGACTGACTAATTGAACAATTCAAATCAGTCCTGGCCCGGCCGAGCACTTCCATTTGTCATCATCAAATCATCGAGGGGCCCACATATATCGCTTTTATCCCGAAGGTAAAAGGAATGGATAAACTTCGACTCATATGGCTTGTTCTACTACTTGTTGAATCATACACAAAGGCACGTTTTATAACATCGAGTTACCAATGCGTTTTCGTGCAATCAATGTATAACCAACTCATAGTAACAACTCATATCTCTAGGTTTGAAGAATATAAGATATTATCGTCTCATGATCACTCGTGATAAAATCCATGAAGTGATTCCAATGAGCGCGGGTTGAATCCAATACTCAGAACTTATGAGCACTCATGAGTGTTGTAGCACCACCTTGTCCAACATCTTAGACCTCTACAAACCCAAACCATGACAGTCTTGATTCATATCTACTTCCAACATATGACCGACTGTGGATGGTTTGAATAACTTAGTCAATCAGAACAATGATCTAGTTATTCTGGAAGTCAAAACATGCAAAATGAAACACAATAATAATCGAATCCAATATGGTCTCAGAACTTATGAATATAAATAAAACACCTTTTATTTATCACCATATGATTACACATTATTCATTGTATATTGTTTCAGCTATCAACTTTATTCTTGAATTAAAACAATAGTTGTCCCATGCTCCAAGCATGTACACTATGTTTTTCTAAACACTATTCATGCCACACACCAAGTATGCATACTATGTTTGTCTATGATCTTTACTTTGTGAAATAGATCAATTGAATATAACTCCAATGATTCTCATTTCACAGTCCCAAATCTTACTGCAAATGCAAGAATTCCAAATTCATGCCATTTACTGAAATCTGTTAGATTCTAAACTTATATGCATTGATCTTCTTGTAATGATTATGCACAAATTCACAAAGACTTGGCAACAATAATTACAGAGTATTCCAAAGGAGATCAACTCCTTGGAAACATCCTTCTTGCATTAAGTTTCCTAATCATACAGATTGAATACTTTCTAACTTTGAAGAACTTCCATATTCCATTTTGACTATCACTTCTGAACAAGAGTTGCCTCCTTACAGATTATGTCAATATGGTCCTTCCAGAATTAATACTATACTTCCAACTGTCCTTGAGCAACCAATCTTTGGTAAACCTTAGATTGTCCTCAACAATTTCTTAATCATTTTAGTCATATCAATTTCTAGACCTTTTTCCCTTCTTCATGCCCCAGGCATTTGGAAAAACTTAGAAAGAGTGAATATAGCACATGTAATCGATCTTATATCCGAAACATATGGGACACGATTCAGATGTCTCACATAAAGACTAAACCAGTCTTTTGCTATAATATTTCCATTTCTATTTGCCAAGTTCTCATAATTCAGATTATGAAAAGGGATGCCGTAATTATAATCGAATTTTAGAACGCAAATAATGAACCCAAATATAGAATTTCCTTATGTTGAGCCATTCCAACATGAAATTCATATATATTCTTGACTAAATACGATTAAGACCTCAATCCAAGCTTTTAGATTTGAGATGAAGTATAATTTCCTCTCCTTTAATTATAGCAAAACAACTATTTCAACCCCTGCAACCTCACGAATTGAAACTTTTGTTTTCTATAATTAACATTGCTAACTTGCAATACTTATCATAATTATCATGCTCCCACTAACATGTTGATTATTAGCATAACACTTATGCTCCCACTAGCTTTGACATGTACCCAGAAATCAACTAAACTTCTAGAAATCAATACTTTATTGACTTTCTTACCAAAGTTCAGATTTCTGATACTAGATTGCCTTGATAAGACTTTATCAATATCATACGCCTCTATTAGATAGCTCACATGTGTGTCTAAACAATTATGAAGAGGGATGTCGTAATCATAATGTTTAGACATTTTTTCATTCCCACAATTGTTATCTACTCAAAATCTACTTAGTGAAAGAGTTTCCTTACAATCATTTTCATGAATCGAAGAGAAACCTTATGACACTTAGATTTAATGGTGTATGTGTTCTTATCCATGTGAATTGTCAAAACCATAGTCACAAGACAAGGATAATGACAAATCCAAACTCATATGGATTGAACTTGTGCAATCTTAACTTCTTGCCACCTGGCAGCTCAAGGGCCTGCCATTGCTTCCAAGTAGTTATGCAAACAATTGAGGACATGTAGAACTCAAATGTATAGCCAACTTAACTGGAATGGGCACAGAAATGTCAGCATGATAGATTATAAACCTCTACTTGTGTGCTAGCGATGAAATACAGGTTTTATTCTTGATTACTTCTTGAAACCTTTTTCAGGATCTTTTAGACTCCCACTGTCTCCTTGACCTATACGACTTTCTTGCCAAATATTTAAGAGATAGTGTGGATTCTAATCAAGACAGACACTTAACACAATTAGCCTTAGTTGGTCTTTGTTTTATCCAAAACATCACAACTTACCAATTTCAAATGTACAAGAATAGAAAACTTTTACTCTTATATTTGACAAGTGTTTTAAATCTTCTTTAAGACATGTCACTCAAGTTACAATCTTAGAGTATAACTTTATGAATTGTTTTGGAATGAAGTATGAATCATCTTCTTGATTTAACCACTTCAACAATTCATAACTCCTCTTCTTAACTATCAGAATGTACTTAGAGGATGAATTGTGATAAGGTCTCAAAATCATTAAGATGACCTTAAAACATGATACTAAAGTTTCTCCCATCTTTTAAGATTTGAGAAACTTTTATCCTTCTACCTAATTTGATTCTTCTTATTCGTTCTGTCATACATTGAAAATTTTCCAATGTTTCAGAATTATACTTAAGCTTGTAAGTATAATCATATTTACTAAACCTTAGTAAATCATGACGAATAGTCTTATCCATCTTTTATGGTGGACTTTGACAAGTGCACAAGAAAGTGTACTTGATCCCTTAGTCCTTCTCTTGACTCACACATCCATGTGAACAAGTAGTTAGTCTTAATTTTTCCAATGCTCGAAAGTTCTCATTCATCATACTGTACAACTTGCATGATTCCAAGTTTCGGTCCAATTGAAACTTGGGTGATGAGAATCTTTCCTTATTTGGTAAATTTAGACACTACCACAAATGAACGAATCAAATTTATATTTCTAATATTGCTATAAACATACAAACATCAAGTTTTCATGAATGCCATTGTAAGGAGATAAAAATAAAGTAACAGAAACTTTTATTTATTTTAAAATGTGGAAAAAACTTTTTCCTTACAATGTAACTTGAAATGAAAACTATGTTATTAGTTGTTTCCTAGCAATCTATCATAACTCCTAAGAGTAGCTCAAGAATCCAATCTTCAATCAAGCGATAGAAATCCATCTTTGCGATCAGATTCAACATACTCTTTCTTTAAGTTTCCTTCACTTTTCCTTTGATTCTTAAACATCAACATGTGACCCAGTCACATCTTGTAATAAGAATCTCAGAATAGAAACTTAACCGAGTTAGATAGTGGACCTTACCTGAAATAGAGTCAAACTTATTGACTTTACTAGCCTTATGATCTTTCAGGTAAAATTGACAGCTTCGCAACCAATGCCCTTTCCTTTTGGCAATAGGACCATATGGACCCTCAGGTAATAGTACATGGGACTATCTCAGACTTAGCCTTTCTCTTTACCATTTGGTCAACCGAGTTGACTATGGCCGATCCCTTTCCATTGGGAAGAGAATGCTTTTCTGGATTTCCTGTGTCACTATTGTCCCTGTCCATAAAGTTTTGGGAAGTTGATCTCCTAATCAAATTTGCTTTACTAGTACACTAAATCATTTCTGATTTAGTAGCACCAAGCAAATAGATAAGATCATTAAGGGTCTTGTCATAGTCTGTTTCATAGGAGTCCCAAGGAACTCACTATGTGACTTTGAAAGTGATTGAACCATTACTTTCTTAAGACTTTGACACCCAACTCTCCCGGCTTGTCAGTATGTGACTTCATCTCCAATATGTGATCACACATAGACCTTGCCTTGACAATAGGGCTTGAGTGACCTTGAACTTGTGGGTTAGGGAGAATAATTGGAGGAGGTGGAGGAAGTGAAGTTCCAAGATATTTGGGAAGAGCATAGATGTCTGAACTAGACATCTTTTGGGAGATATTCAAGATAGTTGATTTAAAGTCCTTAATATAACACCCAATATGAAATATTAAGGCTAGGACCCAACAAACTATTTTATAACTTGGAAGAGGGATGCCGTAATCCAAGCTATAGAATATTTGAAGGTAGGTGAATGACGATTCACCAATTTCCACCATGAAAAACGAAATAATTTATTAGGTTTTAATTGGATTTGAAACTCCTAGATCTTTTAAGATTCATTGAACTTTTCAATGACATGTTTCAATCTCGAGTGTGCCCTTCAGGTTTTGTGACTGGGATGCTGAGGATCACAAAACAAGGTGTGAAGTAACCATGCAAATTACTTGGCACCCTTAAGTGTTTACCCCTCAATCGATGTGCCGGTTAACCACACACGCTCCATCGATACTATGATAAACATTAAGTTACCCTTTGCCTACCTTGTTAAATATGAGTTAGTGTGCCGGTTAACCACACACGCTCCACTAACTGACTTAAACAAAGTGCAAAGTGTAATTTCATGGATTAGCACCTTATTCACATTTTCCTAAGTAACTAAGATTGGGTATTTATAAAAGGTTTAGTTACTTAGTATTTATCATTAATACTTTTAATGAAGGGAGAATTATAGTCCTTGTCCTACCCGTTCGGCTAACGACCCTCCACTGGTCAAGGAAGCGGTGGGTGAGAGTGGACACCCATTAAACTGCCATTTTATAGGCAGTAACCTTATACCCCCTTATAGACCGGCTTCGTGAATGAGGCCTACTAACGGTAAGACTGACTTTACTCTTATACATATATATAAATATTATTAACTTATAATATTATAAAGTATAAGGGTTGAATTTTAACTTTTAAATTTCTAAGGTCTAGTTTGGAATTAAAGTATACATGGGGGGTAACTTTACAAATTCCAAAACTTGAGGACAAGTTTTGAAACCTTTCAAAACTCTTGGCTTTTTCATAACTTATGAGTTTAATTAAGGTTTAATGAAAAAAAAAAATTCAAGTTCCATAACTTGAGGACAAGTTATGGAAGACATTAAATCATTTAATGATGACATTAAAAATAGAGACTCTTCTATTTTCATAACCTATGAGACTTAATGACACTTTAAAAAGAAAAACTCTTCACTTTCCATAACTTGAGGACAAGTTATGGAGTTAATAAAAACCATTAAGATCAAATATTCCAATTAACACAATAATCAAATAATTTTTCTATGATCTAGATTAAACTCATAAGTAAAGATAATTCACATCAACAATTTTCAAGAAATTAGATAATCATATAAACTAATACAAATCTTGAAACTTTGACAATTATCCTTTGAAGACTCTTGGACTTCATAACCTAAAGAGTTAATAAATGAGACATTTCACATCCATAACTTATGGAAGTTTCAAAACTCCTACGATCATAACTTAAAAAAAAACTTTTGAGTTCCAAAATTTTATGACAAAATTTGTAACTCCTTAAAACCACTTAGATCAAACTTTTAAAACAAATAAAATAATCATATCATTCTATCTTTTAATAAATTGACCTAATTCAACTCTTGTAGTAAAGTGACTCAAATTTTACAAATAATCAGTTTTTCATAAAATCAAGTAATTATCATAAAATTTGACAAACTTCATGTTTTTTTTTCTTTTTTTTTTCTCATTAACTTGAAAAAAAATACGTTTGCATCAAATATAGTAGAAAACAACCCATGGCTCTGATACCACTGTTGGGTTTTGGTATAATACAACATCCTATGGTGCACATACAACCCTAAATACCTTGGATCTATGTTTTCACTAATTATACATGCAAATGGTTTCCAAGGCATTAAACCTATAACTAGCATGCATTTGACATAAACCATATAATATACTAGTTAGGGAAACATACCTTTTATGTGGCTTGAAGTCTTGATGTATTTGGCCTTAAGAGCTTAGCACCAATAGTATGAAATGCCTCAAATGGAATCACAACACACCTAGGACAAAGGTGGCTCTTGAGAGAGAATTCCATGCACCAAAACACCTCCATATTTCTCTAGGAAAAGAAGTGGTGATTTTGGCTATGGAGTAACCTATTTATATGTAGGATTCCAAGGGTCATGGGTATAACCCATAATCCATACCCATGGGTTTTATGATCCATGGTTCATGTGGCCCAACTCTTTATGTATCCATACATAAACTTGGTCCAACATGGGTCATAAGCCCAACACATATAAATATAACTAATTATCATAATTAGTCCCCATAGATTTAATTAGTCTCTTTTGATCACTAAATTAATTCCAAATTAATTCTTGATCGATACTAATTAAAACATATGATTTCATATTAATATATTATAACTTATAATATATTAATAAACCATAAATAACCTTCTCTCAAAAGTCCATCCTAACAAATTGTCCTGATGATATGCAACCCAAATGGACCATGCTACTCTCGGGTCAAGTACATACCAATAATAGTTATGGGCTTAGACATCTAATCCAACACGGCCTTGACCATCCTGCAGGTCAAGCACCTCTCGACGTACCAAGCGATTTCTCGCTTCATTCATGACCACCAGTAGCTCAAACTAAAATCCCGATACATCTTAGTGGCTCCCGGGTGAATAGAGAAGTGAGACTTATGAGCCTCCTCCATAACCGTCTGTCTGACCCCACCAGACATCGGAACCCATACCCGACCGCATCGGGTCAACAATCCCCGGCTATCCTACACAAATCGGGTGTTCTCGCCCCAGATCCTCTCCAGTTTCCAGTTCTCTGGTCGCATACCCTCAGCTTGAGCCTCTCTAATCAAACTCATGAGTGGAGAATCCACCGATATCATCATACATGTCGCTGGTGTGGAAGATCCAGCTAACTTGCGGATCAGAGCATTCACCACCACGTTCGCTTTACCTGGGTAGTAAAGGATTTCACAGTCGTAGTCCTTGACTACATCTAGCCACCTGTGTTGCCTCATGTTCAGGTTAGGCTGATCAATGATGTGTCTCAGGCTCTTTTGATCCATGTATATGGTACGTCGGACCCCATAGAGATAATGTCTCAAAATCTTGAGAGCGAATACCACCGCTCCTAACTCCAGATCATGAGTAGGGTATCTCGTCTCATGTGACTTCAGTTGTCGCGATGCTTAGGCTATCACCCGCCCTCTCTGCATGAGGACCGCCCCCAGTCCTGTGATGGATGCATCACAGAGCACTATAAAATCCACAACTCCCTCCGGGAGAGTCAAGACTAGAGTCTCGTATAGTCGTTGTCGGAGGGTCTCAAACACCCTCTGCTGCTTAGGGCCCCACCGAAAATCCACCCCCATCCTCGTCAAACGAGTGAGGGGTACTACAATCTTGGAGAAATCTCGTATGAATATTTGGTAATACCCTTCTAATCCCAGAAAGCTCCTGTTATCTGAAGGAGATTTCGGAACCTCTCACTGCATAACCGCCTCGATTTTGGCCGGATCGACCAAAATCCCCTCCTGGTTAACGAGGTGTCCAAGGAACTGAACCTCTCATAACCAAAACTCGCACTTCAAGAACTTGGCATAAAGCCGTTCCCATCTTGGAGTATAACAAGATATCATCTATGAATATTATGACCGAGCAATCGAGCATTGGTCTATAGAGCCGTTTCATCAGGTCCATAAATACTGTAGGCGCGTTGGTGAGCCCAAATGGCATCACCACGAACTTGTAGTGTCCATAACGAATCTGGAACGCGGTCTTCTCCACGTCTTCCTCCCTAACCCTGACCTGATGATACCCAGACCTCAGGTCTATCTTGGAGAACCAAGATGTTCCCTGCAACTAATTAAAGAGATCATCTAACCTCGGGAGTGGATAACAGTTTTTTACCATCAGCTTGTTCAACTCCCGGTAATCAATGCACATCCGGTGTGAACCATCCTTCTTCCTGACGAAGAGAATCGATGCTCCCCATGGAGAATTGCTCGAATGAATGAACTGCTTGCCCAACTGTTCCTGCAGCTGTGATGATAGCTCCTACATCTTTGGTGGTGCCAACAGGTACGACACCTTTGCTAGGGGCCGCACCTGGCACTAGGTCGATGGTAAACTCAACCTGCTTCTCTGGAGGCACTCCGAGCAACTCTTCCGGAAATACGTCAGCAAACGCCCTGACCACTAGGACCTCTGATACTGAACCTTGATCCCTGACCCGCGTATCCACCACATATGCTAGATAACCCACACACTCGTGCTGAATGTACTGCCTAGCCCTGGCAGCTAGGCAGAACCCGTATCCCAATCTGGTACCCTCTCTGTAAATAATCAGTTTGTCACAACTAGGAATTCTATGCCATGTAACAACAAGAATGATAACATTTGGGAACCAATAATGTGAAAGCATGTATGATGCTTATTCAATAACAACAAAATCCCCATCAAACACTCTATACAAGCACTTCAAATAGTCAACAAAGAATTGGAAACCCTAAAAATCCCGGTTTAAGTCCATTATGGGCTAGGATTTCCTTATTAGGCCTAATGGGCCAATAAGTCTCCAATTTGACTATTTTGGGCTTAGAACTCTTAAATGGGCTCCAATTGGACCCACTCCCATTTATTTTAACATTTTGGGCCATACTGGGCCAAGAATGAAATAAAATACCCTAATGGACCTTATTGGGCCATAACAAATCTAATTAGACCTAATCGACCATAAAACTCATTCTTTGATTTATTTTGAACTGTGAAACATCTCCAAAGACCAATTGGGCCGAAAAATCATCAATGGGCCATAATATGGATTTAAGCACAAAAAAAGGCCCCAGATTCTTTCTTTCCTGTACCTCTCTCGACCCAACTACAAAACTTAGGGAGAAAGAGTTGACTTTTACATGCCACCTCACAATTATACTTGGGATATCCATGCAACTATCTCATACTTCCAGGCATCTATCACTTTACTCTCTCCCCTCTCCCCTCTTTTTTCTTCTTCGGCCGAGAACACAAAGGAAAAACACACACACCTCACAAATTCTCTCCAAACACTCTCAAAGAACACTCTTCACTTCTCCTTCAAAGTTTTCATGATTAAGAGCTTTTCAAGGAGGTTATTCCACAAAAATCATCATTCTAGGTAAGTTAATGCTTGGATCCATGGTTTAGTGATAGTTGCATATTTAGCCTTATATTTAGTATAGATTTTTTTATCATTTTTGGCTAATTTAGTTGCATATCATGGACAAAAGATACTTAAAAGTGTTTGAATTGTGTTTTCAGTCCAAAAGCGAAGCTCGGAAGCAAAAGGAAGCAGGAGAAGCGGTTGGGAGCTCGGAAATTGAACGAGGAAGAAAAATGCTTAAAAGACAAGGTACTCGGCGAGTCGGGTCGACTACTCGGCGAGTCTCATCGAAGATTCAAGAGGATAAAGACCCCGTGACTTACCGTGTACGGGAATTAAGGGATGGACTCGAAGAGTCGGTTCGAATCTATAAAAACAGCTGTCCAGATCGACATAAGATATTCTGGAATCTTTTTGGAAAGAAGAGCTGCGATTGGAGAGTCAGAAGAACCCTAGAGATCGAAGATACAACCTAGAATTCAATTCCGAAGGAGATTTGAGGCAAATTCTCATCATTCTACTTAATCTATTGTTTTCAATCATGGTTAGACAATTAGAATTCGTTTTATTGGTGTTAATTACCTCAATCATGAGCTAAAACTCTTAAACTTCTGTTTGGGGATACAATATTGAAACTATGGTTTGATTTATGGTAGGATCAATTCAATATTGGTGATTTTGTTGATTTTAGCTTGTTAAAGAACCTTGTGTGTGAATGATAACTATTTTTCTGTTAATAGGAAGATAATTAAATAGTATGAACATCTTTTAATTGTCAACCTCATATGTTTATGTGACCACTTTATCATATGTTTAGGATTAATGAACGTGAAACTAGAATTAATAGAAAATTAGGTAAATTCATGTGTGAGCTTGTGTGATGACCATCAACAAGAGGTTAACTAAATGACCAAATTAGTTAGCTATTACAAGTCTAAATTAACCCGAATAAATAATCTAGTGAATTAAATTAAATTAGACAACTGGCCACTGTTTGAGTTAGTTTGTTCTCTAAGGATTAGTGCAGCGAACGTGAATCTAATCACTTGAATCGGTAGCCAATAGAAGAATTAATCAATTGCACTATTACCATAATATCAACCATAGGATCAATTGAGTTGAACTAAATAGAAGTTCCTTTCGTTATTGAATTTAGTTAAATCTTTGCTTTTCTAGTTTTTAGTCTAAGTAATAGTAGTAAGTTTCTAGTCTTGTAAAACTAGAGAAAACCCCTATTTATTATTCAATTTAGATAAAATTAGTCTTTAGTTTTAAGTTACCGTTCCATGTGTTCGATACCCTACTTATTTAGCTTTACCACAATTGATAGGTCCACTGCCTTTGTGTGTTCATTTTATAATTAAAAGTAGGTTTAAAACTAGTTGAGTTTACACACATCAAGTTTTTGGCGTCGTTGTCGGGAAACGGTTCTAAATTAGCACTAATTTCTATTTTTATCGATCCTTTGTGTGGGATTTATCTTACACAAAGTTAATTCTTAGGTAATTTAGTAGTTAGTATAGGTTTTAATACACATCCGTTTTAATAAGTAATTAGAAATTTTTTCTGTTTTTGCCTTGAACTCGCCAAGTGCACTCGTGACAACTCGGCGAGTCCATCGCTGATTCACAGTTTCAGTTTTTATTTTATTTTTGTTCTTTTTACGCGTTTTTTCTTGTTTTATTTGCAGTTGTTTCATGACCCGAGGATCTGATACACCTCTGGTCCCTCCTCTCGAAGACCCGAAGTCCGCTCTAAGGAAGAGCAAAGGAAAATCCGTTGGAGAATCCGTTTCTTCAAAGAACTCGCCACTAAAGAATCTGAAGTCCGTTTTCAGCAAGAAGAAGAGTAGCAATTTAGGAGCTTCCAACGCATCTATCGCAATAGAAGACCCGATCAAAGAGGTCACCGAGTACGAAACCGAAGGAGAAGAAGATCTCACTTTCGGGCACGGATCCGATTTTGACGACGAATTAGCCATTATCATGGCTAACATCGATGAAGTCCCCATGGGGGAATGGAAGAAGAGGATGCGTGACAATACCGGTCCAGGACTTGTGCAACCCGCAATTCCCGCTACTGCTACTTTCGAGCTAAAGGGCCACATACTCACATAGCTAAAGGAGATTCCTTTCTATGGAAGAGACCACGAAGATGCTTACAAGCACTTGGATGAAGTCAATGATGTGGCTGACTACTTTAATGTTCCAAATGTGCCACGCGAGACCTAGCTACTTCGTATGCTTCCAGTGACATTTAAGGGTGCTGCAAAAGATTGGCTCAAGTCACTTCTGCCCGGATCCATCACCACATGGGCTAAGATGAAAGAGGAATTCATAGACCATTTTTGCCCGCCTTCTAAAATAGCCAAGTTGAGGAAGGCCATTGCTAAATTTGAACAACAAGCTGGGGAGTCACTATATGAAGCTTGGGAGAGATACAAGAGCCTGCTAATAGCCAACAAGAAGTCTCCATCTTCTATGATGGAGTCAATGTTACCACAACGAAATTGCTCGACTCGCAAGGCCCACTCACAAAGAAGGCACCCCCGGTAATCAAGGAATTAATTGAAGAATTCTCTAAACATTCTAGAGAATACCACAACCCAAGAAATGAACTAAGTCAGGGGGTAGTGAACTCGGTCAATGATGGCATGGCGGCGATGATGGCTAAGCTCGATAGTTTAGATAGAAGGATGAAAAAAATGGATCAAAAAATCCATGCTATTCGAGTTGGATGCGAGAAGTGTAGAGGACCTCATCTCACGAAGGATTGTGACTTGGATGAAAATGGAAACAAGAAGGCGTAAGTGTTCTACTCAAGCGGGGACAAATACGACGAGAATTGGCGGAAAACCAAGAAGGAATGGCTCCCGTACAAAGAATATAAAAAGGCAAAGGAAGAGAAATACAAGCAAAAAGAGAGGGGTTTCTATCAAAAGGAAGAACCGGTGGTGGAAAAGAGAGCCGACTTAGAAGAAATGCTCACAAAATTTATAGCCGCGCTCGAGAAAAGACACAATGATCATGATGCTGCAATACAAGAGACCAGAACTATACTTAGGAATCAGCAAGCATCTATTCTCAACATTGAGAAACAGCTAGGACAACTTGCATATCAAGTGAACGAGAGAAGACCGGGTGAACTTCCAAGTAAAACCAAGAATAATCCGAGAATGGAGAATGTGAATGCTATAACCTCCAGCTATGGAAAAATTTTCACTCTTATGAACCCTGCACAGAAGGTCTCAACTAAGGTGCATGCAGAAAAGATAGAAGAGTTGAGTTCAGCTAAACCCGACTAGACTCGCCGAGTCCCTCTAATGGACTCGACGAGTCCATGCCCTGATCACAAATATGCTATTTCCTTAAAGCCTTACAACCCTCCTTTGCCATTCCCAATTAGAGCCATACCTGATGAAAAGGTTAAAGCATACAGAGCTTTCATGGAACATGTTAAAGCCCTTCAAGTCAACATTCCATTTGTTGAAACAATGCTTCAAACACCCAAATATTTAAACTTGCTTAAGGGTCTTTTTGCTGCTAGGAAAGATATGGCGGAAGTGGCGGAATTAGTATTGAATGAACTACCAGAAAAGAAGGGCGATTCGGGAAGCATCTCGATTCCTTGCCAATTTGGAAATATACTTGCCACTCAAGCATTCACCGATTCAGGTGCAAGTATTAACTTAATGCCTTTTTCTTTCTTTAAGAAGCTAAATTTACCGGAGCCAAGGCCTGTTAATATGAAGATCCATTTAGCGGATAAGACGATTATTCGTCCAAGAGGTGTTTGTGAAGATCTTCTCATTAAGGTGGACAAATTTGTATTCCCTGTGGACTTCGTAGTGCTTGACATGGAAGAAGACCCCAAAATTCCAATTATTTTGGGGAGACCATTTTTGAATACCGCATGCACATTGATAGATGTATGCGAGTCCACACTAACATTAATGGTAGGAGATGAGTCATCGGTGTTTAAAGCTCTACCAGAGATTAAGCAAGAAGACACAAGAAAAGAAGAAGTTTCCTCTAGTGATTTGGATGATGAAATACTACAAAAAGAACTTGCACTCTTGCAAGAAGAAGATCCAAGTAAGTTTTTGCTATCGTTCGAAGAAAACTTTGATGCTGATAAAGACTTAGAAGAGATGGAGAGGTTGCTTGGGGGAGCTGCTCCAGAAGAAACAAAGGATTTTATGGAATACGCTCCGACTCGCCGAGTCGCTTTGACAGACTCGACGAGTCCCGTCGAAAAGTGCAGAAAAGAAGACAACCTTGACTTGCTTGTTACCAGCTCCTTGCATGTTCTTGACATGAAGATCTGTCCTAATACTTTGGAAGGTCCAGCAGCAGATGGCGGAGTTCTTGGAAAACATTATGACTTCCAAAATGTTCAAATAGCTTACCTTAATTCAATTATGCAAGAAGATGAGGTAACTCAACTTGACGAAGAGGCAAGCTTGGGAGAAAAGGAGAATGCAAAGGCGTGGAATGGTAATACTAATAACTCATCCACAAATAGAGTGATCAAGTTAACCAAACCTCGAGCCCGAGTGTTTTCTACATATGAAGTCATTAAGTTTGAAGAAAAGGAAGTTCAAAGGATGGGTCCGAAGAGTGGGGTGAAGAAAAAGAAGGCTGGAAAACGGATCAAACATACAATTAAAGAAGATACCACACGGAAAAAGAGAGAAGAATTACGACGGGCATATAAGAGGAAGGTGCACGCTTATAAGACAAAGTATAAACCGCAAAAGATTAGGCGTGCATTCCTGATGCAGGAAAATGAAGAAATGTAGATGGGAAGGAGTGCAGCTAACGACTCCTTAAAAAGAAGCGCTTGGCAGGAGGCAACCCGTTATGAGAGTTTGCTTTCTTTCTGGTTTTTTTTTTTTTTTTTTTTTTTTTTTTTTTTTTTTTTTTTTTTTTTAGTTTTTCGTTTTTAGGATTTTTAAATCTTCATCTTCTTCATTATTCAAAATGATTGCTTGAGGGCCTGCATGGTTTGAGTGTGGGGTGGGCTGAAGTTAATTTTTAAGAGGGAATAAAGTTTTATAAAATTTATTATTAGTTTTTGAAAAAAAAAATCAGTGACTCGGCGAGTGGGGTGACTTACTCGACGAGTCCATTCAAAACTCAGAGATCTAAAATCGCGACACGACTCAGTGAGTCGAACCCTGACGCGACGTGTCACCGTTATTTACTGAAAAAAGATAATAAATATTTTACATTGGGTAAATAGGGTTTTAACCCCAATTTCAAACACACACAGCCGACACACTCGACGGGTGCATCTCTCTCTCAAATTTTTATCTTTCTCCCTATTTTCTTCCATTGTCTTCCAAGTTTCGAAATCTAGCAATCAAGGTATGTAATCTCTTCTATTTTACTGTTAAAGTTTCAATTTCTAGTGTTTTATAGTGTTAATTTTGAAAATCTAGGATTTTTAGGGTTTCGATTTTCACTCAATTAGGATATTTTACATGAAATTTCTTGCACTAGTATACTGTATGAACATCCCGAGACAAACCCCAGTAGGAAATTTTGAGTGTTATAGGTAAAATTGGACTGACCCGTCGACTGACTCGTGCAGTTCGTCGGACTCACCGAGTCTTTTCATAGACTCGCCGAGTCGAGTCGTGGACCCAGATATATCTGTTTACTGTATTCCTGTGATAATGGATTATTGGTGTTTTATGTTCTGCAGGAATATGTTTTCAAGAGGTCAGAGCTCAAGTGGAAACCAAGGAGATTTTCCTTGGTTGAATTTCCCTCAGATTGAATCTGCTTCCACGATGACAAGATGGAGGAAGGGGCTGGCTGAGATTAGGAAGAAGGAGGTTTATGTACCTAATAGGATTGACTGGGATTGGTTAAAGAATGTCCGATATGAGGAAGAGTTGGCGCCTTACCTTTTTAAGGAATTTACTTACGATGGAGTGTCAATTATATGTGATGGATGGAGTCGAGTTTTCAGAATTCATGAGTCGGTGTTTCGAGAAATCTGCTGGGAATTTTTCTCCATGGTATCTTTCTGAGGAGGAGATGATTGCTACCACCCCGAGAGCTTTAGTTTTTGTCTTGGGGGGAGGGGGGGGGGGAATTCCATCAATGTTCTGTCATTGAACTTGCATGTCGATTGGGGATTTATGACCAACCATTGGTCAGTATTACTATCTTCTGCGCCTTCTTGGAACAATATCATAAGGTGTTCCCCAACGGTTTTACAAGTACTGGTTGGTGGAACACAATCGCCAACAAATTATATATTCCGAAATCGGCTCAAGAAGGGAGCATTAGGTCACCCACACACCGCCTCATCCACCGCCTTATCTCCACTACAATCAATCAAAGAAAGGACGAAGACAAGGTTTCCAACCTTAACGTATTTTATCTTTGGAGTATCATCACGCCCGACACCTTCTGCAACATTCTATGGTGTTTGGCCTCTTACTTAGCGGAGGGCGCCGTCAAGGACCGGAAAACCTCCAAGATTGATGGTGAAATGTTCGTGACCCGGTTAGCCAACTCCTATGGGTTGATGACCCGCGGTGCATGGAACTTGATGACAATGATTCCCGCCCCTCCCTTTAATCCTATTCTTTTTCGGAGGGCAAGAATTATTGCAGATTATGGCCGTGGTCATTATGCTATCCCGCATGACGATCCGGTGGTCGTGCCCGAAGCACCGGGAAGGAGGGTTAGATCGAGACATGAGCGGGAAGTGGAGGAGGAACCGCCGGTGATTCCGGTGGACAATGATGAAGTGCCAATGGATTGGTACAATGTCGAGATGAGGCGGCTACAAGACCAAATTGCGAGGGGTATAAATTTCAGCAATGAATCCCACGTGCGGCTTTTTGACCATTTTCAGATTCCACACATTGATTGGGGTAACTTCCCCTACATACCATCTTGGGACGAAATCATTAATGAAAGGCGGAGTGGAGCTAGTGGGAGCGGGGCTGCACATGGCAATGATGAGGAAGAGGATGATGATTCGTTTTTTTTGTTTTGTTTTGATTGAACAATTTGTTTTTGTTTTTATTTTGTTTGGTGTGTTTTGAATTCTTAATTAGGACTTAAATTCATGTGCTTGATGTTTGCCTTGGTGTCTTTCAGATTTTGGATTAGGAATGCTTGCATAAAGGGTTTAGAGTTTGAGAGAAAGAAAAAAAGAGTGGAAAAGAGTCAAGAAAGGGCAAAGTTTAGAGTTAAGGTGTCGAGTCCGGTCCTAAGGGACATGAGTGAATAATTCTGGAAGTTATGGGAAGTTCTTGAGGTTTATCACAAGCTGGAATAAGTGTAGAATTTTTATTTTTTCCACCCAGCACAGACTCGCCGAGTGCACTAAGCAAACTCGACGTGTCTCAATATATGTTCATACTTTCGAGGCTTTCCGCGACTATACTCGACGGATCGTTTATATGAATCGACGAGTCACTTATTTTTACACCGTGAAGACTGTTGATTCGATGCTGTTGGACATACCACTCAACCACTTTATCCTTGCAATCAATTCTTGAGGATTTTACAGTATTTTTCCTGCACATTTGGAGCTACCCACATGCGATTTGATGCCCAAGACATGGATGAGTTGTTCCCATGTCTAAACGTCGATTGAAGTAGGAGCTTAATAGAAGATGATCAGCCTAGCGACTGCTACCTCAGGGGAGTTTGTTCTAATTCCCTCTATATTTCTTGTTTCTATTTTTCATGCATAATATGCAATAGGGCATTACATAAAATAAGTGTGGGGTAGGGGGTTGATGTCATCTTAGTAAATGTAGAATCCTGATGTCCTAATTTAGGTTAATTTTTGAATTTTTGCATACCAAAAATGTTACTTAGGATTTAATTTAGAAAATTTTGGTAAAAAGTAATTAGGATTCCATGTTAGAGTTATGTTGATGATTGTATGAAGACCCAAATGTTTAGTTGAGCCAATATACGTTCTAGTGCATTTGTAGCTTCGTTATTCCAGTGAAATCATGAGACAAAAACACGACCTTGCTTAGCCCGAAGGATGCAATATGTTTAGCATCGTGTGCCAGAAATGTATCCAGGAAAATTATTATTTTAGCCAATAAAGGTTGAAGTTGAGCGCCCCTGCTTAAGCATGTAGGGTTTTGAGTGAAAAAAAGTGAGGTACATGTTAAAAACAAAAAAAGAGAGAATTACAAGAAAAGTTTGAAGAATTTTGGAGCAACTAAAGTGAAGATCAAGAGATCAAAATTCCAAGAGTTCAAAAATTGAAGATACCAAAAATCAAATCAAACAAGGTGGTGAATTCAAAGAAATCAAAGATCAAATTATCAAGGAAGTGAAGAATTCAAAAGAGCTCCATAGTGGTATCATAAATTGTAATTCTAGATTATGTATGCTTGGGTTGCTCAACCAAAAACACCTTGAGGATAGGAGGTTTTCTGCGGATGGATTCGGAGGGATGCATAAAATGAGCATTGTTCGGGATAAGTGGGTGAATGTTTACGAGGATTGTAAGTATTTGGAATATTGGGGGGGGGGGTTTAGGAAAATTTTAGACACAAATGCATGCGTTGCGGTCTTGGCATAATGGCTGGGTTGGATTGGAGTTGTCCTATGTGATTCTAATGTGCTAAAATTCAGTTTTGCTTGGGGCAAGCAAAAGTCAAGTGTGGGGTATTTTGATAGTTGCATATTTAGTCTTATATTTAGTATAGATTTTTATCATTTTTAGCTAATTTAGTTGCATATCATGGACAAAAGATACTTAAAAGTGTTTGAATTGTGTTTTCAGTCCAAAAGCGAAGCTCGGAAGCAAAAGGAAGCAGGAGAAGCGGTTGGGAACTCGGGAATTGAACGACGAAGAAAAATGCTAAAAAGACAAGGTACTCGGCGAGTCGGGTTGACTACTCGGCGAGTCTCATCGAAGATTCGAGAGGATAAAGACTCCGTGACTTACCGTGTATGGGAATTAAGGGATGGACTCGACGAGTCGGTTCGAATCTATAAAAACAGCTCTCCAGATCGACATAAGATATTTTGGAACCTTTTTGGAGAGAAGAGCTGCGATTGGAGAGTCAGAAGAACCCTAGAGATCGAAGATACAACCTAGAATTCAATTCCGAAGGAGATTTGAGGCAAATTCTCACCATTCTACTTAATCTATTGTTTTCAATCATGGTTAGACAATTAGAATTCGTTTTATTGCTGTTAATTACCTCAATCATGAGCTAAAACTCTTAAACTTCTGTTTGGGGATACAATATTAAAACTACGGTTTGATTTATGGTAGGATTAATTCAATATTGGTGATTTTGTTGATTTTAGCTTGTTAAAGAACCTTGTGTGTGAATGATAACTATTAGTCTGTTAATAGGAAGATAATTAAATAGTATGAACATCTTTTAATTGTCAACCTCATATGTTTATGTGACCACTTTATCATATGTCTAGGATTAATGAACGTGAAACTAAAATTAATAGAAAATTAGGTAAATTCATGTGTGAGCTTGTGTGATAACCATCAAAAGGAGGTTAACTAAAGAACCAAATTAGTTAGCTATTACAAGTCTAAATTAACCCGAATAAATAATCTAGTGAATTAAATTAAATTAGACAACTGGCCAATGTTTGAGTTAGTTTGTTCTCTAAGGATTAGTGCAGCGAACGTGAATCTAATCACTTGAATCGGTAGCCAATAGAAGAATTAATCCATTGCACTATTACCATAATATCAACCATAGGATCAATTGAGTTGAACTAAACAGAAATTCCTTTCGTTATTGAATTTAGTTAAATATTTGCTTTTCTAGTTTTTAGTCTAAGTAATAGTAGTAAGTTTCTAGTCTTGTAAAACTAGAGAAAACCCCTATTTATTATTCAATTTAGATAAAATTAGTCTTTAGTTTTAAGTTACCGTTACCTGTGTTCGATACCCTACTTATTTAGCTTTACCACAATTGATAGGTCCACTGCCTTTGTGTGTTCATTTTATAATTAAAAGTAGGTTTAAAACTATTTGAGTTTACACACATCATTTAGCTTCTTGAGATTGTTATAATCCTCTTCTAACTCATGAAAGTTCATGATCATGCTTCTTAGAACCCATCTAGGCCAAATTCTTCTCAAGAAGCTTTGTAAGGCCGAGAATAGCATCAAACTTCTTCCATTTCTTCTTCAAATCGAAAAAAACAAGCAAAGGTGAGTTCATACCCCTTTATTTTTGGTTTTCATATGTTTTATGGGGGTGAATACAAGTAAAATGTGTAGATCTATGTGTATGTGTGTGCTATGTGTGATTTCATGTGTATATGTGGTAAATATGTGCCAAAAAATGAAAGATATTTCGAGATCTATAGTTTATAAGGGAAAAATATGTGATCTAGGGTGTATTACACACAACTAGTTAAGAAAATCTACCATATAAGGGTTAAAATAGACATGTTACAACATAAGACTCATTATTGGGTTATTTTTGTCAAATAAGCAAAAGTTTGGGGAAAGATTGTCATTCATGGTTTCTTAAGGACTAAAAGAGTCAAATCAGTAAAAACAAATGTTTTTATGGATATCATACTCTTTTAAGGGCTAGATGTTTAAATTGTAGCTTAATGGGCCAAATTTTGGGCTTTTCGGCCCATTAAGCCATAACTTGCGAAAATTTCAACTTTCAAGGGAGTGAAATGATAAACTTCTCAAAACAGGGGGCAAAAAGGGTAAACAAAACTATTTCAGGGGTTAAAATGATGTATTTTCCAAGCAAGGATCAAAAATGTAAACTTTTTGGATTTTGGGCCAAAATTGTAAAAGTTGCAAAAGATTGGGCTTTGATCGAAAAATACTTTTTTGGAAGGGCTGAAACTGCCAAAGAATAAGTTTTGAGCTAAAAACATCACTTGAACAGGTCTTTGGGTTAAAAGTGTCAAGAAAATGGTTTAAGGGCTTATAATGTCTTTTTTTTATATAAAAAGGACTAAAACTGTCAATTTTACCAAAGATGGGCTTAAAGGGGTTCAAACCAAGAATTTTGAGTCAATTATTTTATTTTTAAGATATTTGAGTTAAAATAGAAATACCAACTACCATTCATGAAAATGGAAAGATGAAAATACGTACAAATCCAAACATCGTTAAAAATAACCGACCGGCCTTGTTCCGGTGTGAAGTTTACAATCACCCAAATCAAACTTTCTAACAATTAAACTACACCTAAAACAAGTAAACATTCAAATCTTTGGGCTTGAAAGTTCCAATCATGCTTGTTGGGCCTTTGTGACCCATTAACATGATTTTGGGCCCAAGGGATAATAAATAATGTTATTGGGCCTTCTATGACCCAATTTCATATTTAAGGGACCCTCAATGGCTCTTAAGTGCTATTGGGCCTTAGTGATCCATTAGCATTGCTAGTAAGGTCCAAGTAAATTAAATGCGAAATGGGCCAGCGTGCCCTTCGTATAACCAATAGCCATAAATAATACGCGGGGATAGTAGGATCTTGTAATCCTCTTCTCCTCGTTTATTAGGCCGATCGTCAATCTAAGTAAACAAATACATGTCTATAATCAATAGTAATCAAAGTCAATTGGGATTTAGTGAGTCATAACGGATGGCACCAACGTGTGTCGGTCGTAGTCTGTAGTTATAATCAAAGTCTCCTCGAGGGAGAGTGAGAGTCTGTGTATAGATCTATACGGGGGTGACTCCCCCACACCTCAGCTGTTCGATACAGTTAGACTCGGCCGATCTAGGGTGACAAAATCTTTAGATCAACCGGCGTTCACCAGAGTGCCAAGACAGACGAACTAGTCATTATCGGGTTTTCCAGTGAAGTTCAACATTTTTCACTGGTACTTTTAATACGAAGTTTTTCAAGTATACACGTCTAGAAATCATCATGCATATAAGTACGGATCTTCACACTTTTATATAAACAATGATCTTTTCGGAAAATAGCGGATTTTCTGGGTTGTTTTTTTTACAAACTACACAAAACATTTTCATATCAAACCTGCTTATGAACTCATTAACATTCCATATGTTGACCGTTTTCAAAATAACTTGTATTCTCAGGTAACAGGTAAGCTGAGGAGTAGTACCAAGTATGTTAGGGTGTTGTGCTTTTGAAAACTATAAAACAATTTATGTTATGGATTTGTAATGTTAAAACAATGTACTTGATGTGAACAAAGTTAGTTGTAATATATTGATGCATGGTGATGTTTATGTTATGATTCATGTATATTCATTATGATGATATTCAATTTAAGTCACGCGATCCCTCGGGCGTTTCTGCCGTTTGGTTCGAGGGTGTGACAGGTTGGTATCAGAGCACTGTTTATAGTGAACTAACATATCTAAGCACACATTGATATGCAACTATAAACCAAAGAAGGGACCAAAAACAACTCTGAACAAAACAAAACAAATAAGACGCAACGATAAAACAACTCTACTTGTATGATATAGGAAAAATAACATCATACCAAATCAAATAAGATGATGCTGGCATCTCGGTTAAGTTGGGACTATTCATAGTAGTATTAAGGGGTGAATGTAGCCTGATCAACTACATTTCCTCCGAGGTACAACTATCACATGCACCGAGGAAATCGTGAAGGTCGGTAAACCTAAAAACATACCCCTTTATTACCACGAAGAGAACATCAACTCAATTTTTACGATAATTAAAACATTTTAGGAATAATATTAGCATATTTATACACTCTCGCAGATAGTATGGCCGGTTTCCATCACCCCGGAGATCCGTATTTCCCTAATCAGGGGAATAACGGATGGTTGGAAGAGTCTGAAGAGGAACCTGAAGAAGACCCCGAGGAGGAGTCTGAAGAGGAACCTGAAGAAGACCCCGAGGAGGAATCCGAAGGGGAACCTGAGGCGGAAGTCGAGGGCGGACTTGCTGAGCCAGTGGTGGACCAGGAAGAAGAGGAAGTCGAAGAAGACCTCGAGGAGGAACCCAACGATTACAAAGATGGTGATTCGGACGCGGAGCCCGAAGTCATCAACCCCCTTACCCGATTAGGGTGCCCGCTTATCGGATGGGCCCTACTGGTCCTACACCCCCTGGGGTATCGACGTTTGGAGGTGGAGCAGAAAGCAGGGACAGCGATCCCCGTTCGGCATGTCAAGCGAGTTCTATGACTTGAGGGAGGGAGGACAGGCTGATCGTGCGCTTCCGGTCATGGTGAGACGATTGCGGAGCACCGACGATCTAGCTCAGAGCACCGCCGATCAGATGCACCAGATGCAGATTAGGGTCGAGCGTGCAGAGCAGGAAACGTGAGAGGTTATTCAAGAGTTCCACATGGGGCAGGCAAGGTGGGAGGCTCGACTCCGAGATGGGGAACGGTAGGTGGCTCGCCTTCAGGGAGCGTCCACTTCCTCGACACCACCCCCTGGCACATCCCACCATGACTAGGACTAGTCGTATCCGTCTTTAGTGTTATGCTACTATGGTCTATGTTATGTACCATCGACTCTATATTTAAGTGATTACACTACTCATAGAGTCGTTACGCTTCCGAACTTGCACCACTTATGTATGCTCTTTCGAGCAAATTTTCATGTATCAAAGTGCAGATAATATTAATGGAAAATTTTATGTGTCCTATTGTGATGTTGTAATCTGCTATGTGTTATATATCCATGATTGTATGCTAATTTGTAAAATTACTTAAGTTCATGCAACACACCTAGTTTATAGGACCACAATCTCACAAAAACGATAGACACTCAACATCTTTCCGTTCCATGACAGAAAGATGCCTCAACGGCCAACCCGTGGAAACCCTGGGCCAACCCCACCCGAAGTCAACTCAGCTGCATTCCAAGCAGCTGTATCTGCTGCGGTTACTGCAACCATGGTGCAAATCCACCAAGGGAACAATGGTGGAGTCAATGGACAAGGGGCTGGAAGTTCAAACAACAGAATAAATCAAGTACCTACTAAGACATGCTCTTACAAAGATTTCACCAATGCCAAGCCACAAACCTTTAATGGCATTGGGGGAATGATAACCCTGAAAAGATGGATTGAGAAGGTGGAATCAGTGTTCGAGATATGCGAGTGACCTGAGGAGATGAAGGTGAAATTTTCCGCATGCACGTTCGTTGATCAAGCTCTCACCTAGTAGAACAGACACGTAGAAGCCATGACTCTCCCTGTAGCCAACTCTATGCCGTGGGTGGAGTTGAATGAAATGCTGATGCCCGAGTACTGCCTGCGAGACGAAATTCAGAAGATGGAACAGGAGTTGTGGAATCTCACCATCCGAAATTTCGACATTGACACATACATATCCAGGTTTAGCGAACCGTCTCTGTTGTGGCCTGGCATGATTACTTCGGAGGGAAAGAAAATTGAATGATTCATCTGGGGATTAACTTCCCCAATTCAAGGAAATGTGATAGCTGCAAATCCCGAAACCTTCGACAGTGCCAAGAGATTGGCTAAGAATCTGTATGACCACAACAACAAGAAGGGCGAGAAGCCAAGGGAAGCTGAAGACAAGAAGGAGAGTGACAACAAGAAAGGAAAGAATAACAAGAGAAAAGGGCGAAAAGGCTCAGAGTCGTCAACGAAGCAACAGACAGTGACAGTTAATGTTGCAACCACCCAAGTTCCCTCCACACCACATGCTCTAGTCTCAGCTGCTCCAAGTGCTCCTAGGAAGTATTCTAGAAATCTCCCAAAGTGAAACAAGTGTAGTCTCCATCATAATGGAGAATGCAAGGAGATGCATTGTACCAGTTGCAATTGAAAGGGCCACATGGAAAAATATTGCAGGACCTATCCTCCCCAAAATCAGCAGCAAGGAAACAACAACAACAACCACAACAACAACCACAACAACAACAACAACAACAACACCAACAATAGCGACAACAATGAAGGACCGAGCCACACCTGCTATGGATGTGGAAAGACTGGGCATTTCCGTCGAAATTTCCCCAACAACAACAACCCTGGAAATGGAGGAACAGGAAGAGTGCTGACCATGGGTCAGGGAGAAGCGGTTCAGGACCCTACTGTTTGATGGGTTTTGAGCATTCTAACACTTCCTAAGTGTACACGCAACCCTAATAAACCTTGGATCTATGTTTGTCTAAGATACATGCAAATAATTAATTTTCCAAGGTTTATATCCTAACTAGCATGGCATGGGGAACATGAATCAAATAAGCTAGTAGATATACTTACCTTGTAGTTGTAGTTGATTGCTTGGAGTTTTAGAGCCTAGCACCAATAATGTGGATGCCTCAAATGAAAGTCACAAATCACCACAAACTTGGAACTTGGAGAGAATAGTCACTACTATCTTGAAATTGCCCTCACCTCAACAAGTGTCAACTAGTGTCATTTCAAGAACCAAAGCCTCCTTTATATAGTGTGGTGGATTAGGGTTAAACCCTAATACCCATGTCTCTTCATTTCCATGAGATCTATGGGTTAAAGCTCCATGGAGTATCCATGGACTTTTCCATCCAAGCCTAGCCCATTCTAAATAAGCATTAGCCCACACAATATAAATATAGAAGCCCATATTTAATTAGTAATATCTTTGATCACTAAATTAATCCTAGATTAATTATAGATCACTACTAATTAAATAATATGATCTTATATTAATATATTAGAACTTATAATATATTAATAAATCATAACTTGTACTATTCTCAAATATTATCCATAAACTGTTTGGGTGAAGTGCAACCCAAATGGACCATGCCGGGTCGGGTCAAGTACATACCAAATATAGTTATGAACTTAGACACTATATCCAACACTGTTGTCACCGGTACGTTTCTCCTAAACCACTCTTATGCATGCATCCTATTTGAAACTAGAGCAGAACGAAGTTTTGTGAGCAATAGATTTAAACACTTGTTAAAGCGACAACCCCAGAAGCTTAATGAAGCCTTTACGGTGGAAATGGCCAATGGGAAAACAGAATCCACTGGGAAATCTATATCGGATGTACCCTAACCTTGAACCAACATGTCTTTCAAATAAAATTAATGCCTGTTTCCATTAAGAGTTTTGATGTGATTATTGGCAGGGATTGGTTAAGCCCCCACCATGCTGAAATTATGTGTCACGAGAAGGTCGTTCGCCTTCACCTTCCAAATCGCGAAACCCTAATTATATACGGAGACAAATCCAGCATGAACCTTCATCTTATCTTGTGCATTAAGGCACAAAATTATCTACGAAAGAAAGACTTGACATTTCTGGCTCATATAGTGGATAAATCCAAGGAAGAGGTCAATATTCAAGACATTCCAGTAGCTTACGAGATCCCGGATGTCTTCCCTGATGATCTTCTGGGGATACCCCCAGAAAGACAAGTCGAGTTTTGAATTGACCTTGTGCCAGGAGCTACACCCATCGCCAAATCGCCCTACAGATTGGCTCCTGCGGAGATGCAAGAGTTGTCCAGCCAACTCAGTGAGCTTTTGGACAAAGGATTCATCCGACCCAGTTTCTCACCCTGGGGAGCTCCGGTTCTCTTTGTTAAGAAGAAAGATGGATCCTTTAGGATGTGCATTGACCACAGGGAACTAAATAAGCTCACTATCAAAAATCGCTATCCACTTCCGCGAGTTGACGATCTATTTGACCAACTTCAAGGCGCCAACTATTTCTCCAAGATAGATCTACGATCTGGATACCATCAACTCAAGGTCCGGGAAAAGGATATCCCCAAAACCGCTTTCCGAACTCGTTATGGACATTATGAATTTATCGTAATGTCCTTCGGTCTAACGAATGCCCCTGCCACATTCATGGACCTAATGAATTGAATCTGCCGACCATTCCTCGACAACTTTGTCATCGTTTTCATTGCCAACTTCTCCAACAAATCCTGGAAACCCTGCGAACCGAAAAGCTATATACAAAACTCTCTAAGTGTGAGTTCTGGCTCCGTAGTGTGAACTTTTTGGGTCATGTTGTTAGTCAAGAAGGGATACACGTGGATCCTTCTAAGATCAAAGCCATCGAAGGATGGGCGATCCCAACGACACCTATAGAAATTCGCCAATTTTTAGGTCTCGCAGACTATTATAGGAGGTTCATCCAGAACTTCTCTAAGACAGCCAAGCCACTTACCATGATTACACAAAAGGGTGTACCCTTTGAATGGATAGATAAGCAAGAAGCTGCATTCCAAACTATGAAGCAAGCACTCTGTAGTGCACCGGTACTATCGCTACCAGAAGGGACGGAGGACTTCGTAGTTTACTGCAATGCGTCGAATCAGGGTTTAGGTTGCGTACTCATGCAACATGGGAAGGTGATAGCTTATGCATCCCGACAACTAAAGACACATGAGGTGAACTATACGACCCATGATCTAGAATTAGGAGCTGTGGTCTTCGCCTTGAAAATTTGGAGGCACTACCTTTATGGTACAAGGTGTACCATTTTCACAAACCACAAGAGTCTCCAACACATCTTAAATAAAAAAGAGTTGAACATGAGGCAACGAAGATGGGTTGAGCTACTAAACGATTATAAGTGTGAAATCAAGTACCACCCAGGCAAGGCTAACGCGGTAGCTGATGCCTTGAGTCGAAAAGAATACTCGAATCGTTGTGTAAAGACTCTCTCCATAACCATTCAATCCCATCTAACCTCACAAATCAGAGCGGTCCAGTCTGATGCGATGAAGACGGAAAACAAAACAAGCGAAGCGTTATGTGGAATCGAAAAGAATTTCGAAGTGAAGGAGGACGGAGCATATTACTTCATGAACCGCATTTGGATCCCTAAACTTGGGGGATTCAGAGAGGTAGTCATGAATGAAGCCCACAAAACACGATACTCCATCCATCCGGGTTCAGATAAAATGTACTTGGATATCAAGCAACATTATTGGTGGCCTAACATGAAGGCAAAGATTGCCACCTATGTTAGCAGATGCCTTACTTGTGCTTAAGTGAAGGTGGAATATCAAAAGCCCTCGGGATTATTACAGCAACCAGTAATTCCTAAGTGGAAATGGGAAAGGATTACTATAGACTTTGTGACCAAATTACCCAAGTCAGCAGATGGTTTGGATACCATATGGGTAATAGTCAACAGGTTGACAAAATTCGCTCATTTCCTGCGAATCAAAGAGTCATACAAAATGGAAAGATTAACGAGAACCTACATCAAGGAAATCGTGAGACTCCACGAAGTGCCAATATCTATCATCTCAAACAGAGATAGTAGGTTTATTTCACGCTTTTGGCAATCACTTCAGAAAGCGATGGGAACACAACTCGACATAAGCACTGCCTACCACCCAAAAACGGATGGTCAAAGTGAGCAAACCATTCAAACACTAGAATACATGCTTCGCGCATGTGTGATAGACTTTGGAAGGTCGTGGGATACCCACTTGCCTTTAATCGAATTCTCACACAACAACAGTTATCACTCGAGCATCAAAGTTGCTCCCTTCGAGGCGTTGTATGGACGTAAATGTAGATCACCGTTGTGTTGGGATGAGGTAGGTGACACCCAGCTAGTAGAGGACAGACACCAGACAATGCGTTAACGTGACCGGAGATTATACACGAAACAACGGAGAAAATAGTTCAAATCAGAGCTCGACTACAAGCATCACGAGACCGACAGAAGAGCTACGTTGATAAACAAAGAAAGCCCTTGGAATTTCAAGTCGGGGATCGGGTGTTGTTAAAGGTCTCTCCCTGGAAAGGGGTTATTCTTTTTGGAAAACGAGGAAAGTTGAACCCACGATACATTGGACCCTTCGAGATCCTTGCCCAAATCCGTCCAGTGGCTTATAGACTGCAGCTACCCGCTGAGCTCAGCAGTGTACACCCCGTGTTCCACGTTTCCAATTTGAAAAAGTGTTTATCCGATGAAACCCTCGTCATTCCACTTGAGTAAATCGAAATCAACGAGAATCTCTTGTTCGTCGAAGAACCAGTCGAAATCATGGACAGGGAGGTGAAGCCTACTAAGCAAAGTTGCATTCCTATTGTGAAGGAACGGTGGAACGCGAAGCGTAGGCCAGAATTCACATGGGAATGCGAAGACCAGATGAAGCAGAAGTACCCTCACCTATTCTCGCATTCTCGAATCTAGCTTTAGAAAGAATTTCGGGTCAAAATTCTCTCTAATGGGGGGATGATGTCACAACTAGGAATTCTATGCCATGTAACAACAACAATGATAACATTTGGGAACCAAAAATGTGAAAGCATGTATGATGCTTATTCAATAACAATAAAATCCCCATCAAACACTCTATACAAGCACTTCAAATAGTCAACAAAGAATTGGAAACCCTAAAAATCCCGGTTTAAGTCCATTATGGGTTAGGATTTCCTTATTGGGCCTAATGGGCCAATAAGCCTCCAATTTGACTATTTTGGGCTTAGAACTCTTAAATGGGCTCTAATTGGACCCACTCCCATTTATTTTAACATTTTGGGCCATATTGGGCCTAGAATGAAATAAAATACCCTAATGGACCTTATTGGGCCATAACAAATCTAATTAGCCCTAATGGACCATAAAACTCATTCTTTGATTTATTTTGGGCCGTGAACCATCTCCAAAGACCAATTGGGCCGAAAAATCATCAATGGGCCATAATATGGATTTAAGCACAAAATAAGCCCCAAACTCTTTCTTTCCTCTACCTCTCTCGGCCCAACTACAAAACTTAAGGAGAAAGAGTTCACTTTTATATGCCTCCTCACAATTATACTTCGGATATCCATGCAACTATCTCATACTTCCAAGCATCTATCACTTCACTATCTCTCCTCTCCCCTGTCTTTTCTTCTTCGGCCGAGAACACAGAGGAAAAACACACACACACACCTCACAAATTCTATCCAAACACTCTCAAAGAACACTCTTCACTTCTCCTTCAAAGTTTTCGAGATTAAGAGATTTTCAAGGAGGTTATTCCACAAAAATCATTATTCTAGGTAAGTTAATGCTTGGATCCATGTTTTAGCTTCTTGAGATTGTTATAATCCCCTTCTAACTCATGAAAGTTCATGATCATGCTTCTTAGAACCCATCTAGGCCAAATTCTTCTCAAGAAGCTTTGTAAGGCCAAGAATAGCATCAAACTTCTTCCATTTCTTCTTCAAATCGAAAACAACAAGCAAAGGTGAGTTCATACCCCTCTATTTTTGGTTTTCATATGTTTTATGGGGGGAATACAAGTAAAATGTGTAGATCTATGTGTATGTGTGTGCTAAGTGTGATTTCATGTGTATATGTGGTAAATATGTGCCAAAAAATGAAAGATATTTCGAGAGCTATAGTTCATAAGGGAAAAATATGTGATCTAGGGTGTATTACACATAACTAGTTAAGAAAATCTACGATATAAGGGTTAAAATAAACATGTTACAACATAAGACTCATTATTGGGTTATTTTTGCCAAATAAGAAAAAGTTTAGGGAAAGATTGTCATTCACAGTTTCTTAAGGACTAAAAGAGTCAAATCAGTAAAAAGAAAAGTTTTTATGGATATCATACTCTTTTAAGGGTTAGATGTGTAAATTGTAGCTTAATGGGCCAAATTTTGGGCTTTTTGGCCCATTATGCCATAACTTGCGAAAATTTCAACTTTCAAGGGAGTGAAATGATAAACTTCTCAAAACAGGTGTAACAACGTAATTTTCAAAACAAAAATTTTACTTTGTCACAACCATTTTCACATAAAATATTTTCAAAAATATCCAACAATAGTTATCAAATCATATCGTATCCCAAGATCACAAAAATCAAATCCTCTCTCTAGTGTGAATGAGTCACGCCGGCGCCTTCCCACGGTCCTCGCTAGTACCTGAAACACATAACACAACAACTGTAAGCATAAATGCTTAGTGAGTTCCCCAAAATACCCTTACACACATACGCCTTTCCAGGCCATACTCTACACAACCTTCTGGCCCATGTGTCTCAGGGGACTTCCGTCCCAGTCCTAGTAGACCTTCTGGTCCTACTCGTATCGACCTTCCGGTCCATGACTCCTTGACCTTTCGGTCCACGTCATAATGCCTTCCGGCCCATATCATACATAGCATACGTATCACATACATAACTCATACAGAACATACAACACATATCATACAAAACATGCATCTCAGAGCATACAAGACCTTACGGTCACACATAGGTACCTTTCCAGGTACAGTAAAGTGAGAAGACTCACCTCGTATGATGTCTAGAATTTCACGTGCTCGATATCTCTGAATCTCGAAACAACGACCTAGCCCCGCCTAATCACAACAGATAATCATTCTAATTATTATCGGCTTCCAAGACTAAGCTACACCCTTTTCCACTATCCAACAGAAGGGTAAAAGACCATTTCACCCCTCCTTGACTCAAAAGTCCACATGTTGACCAAAACCCTAAAAGTGAACAAAAGTCAACAGCAAGTAGTACGCGGGGCGTACCAGCTCCTGTATGCGGGGCGTACCCTTGCATTCCAGAAATGGGGAACGCGACCCACTACGCGGCGCGTACTGGGATTACGCCCAGCGTACATCCCAGTTTCTCACTTCCTCATTCTAATGTCTTAAACGATTAAGACATAACCCTATATTCCAGATCTGGCCAATATAATACGTCTTAATACACAAATTCGAAACCTTTAAGCCTTTGCATGGCTATAAAGGTTCCCCACACCTTCTAACACCTTTCCTTTCTCCTCCAAGAGTTTAGATCTCATGCATGGCTTAACATCCACGTCCAAGATTGCATTTTTATGAACATACAACTCATATAGTTCTGGAATATGATAGATCTAGGCCAATGGAGACTACTTGCTCATAAAGTCTCCATCTTGGGACCAAAAACCCTAGAAATTGGTCCAAGAAGCACACCATATAAACTACAAGGCAAGATCTGAACTTTTTACCTCAGGAAGAAGCTCCAACCTTTGTAGTCCTTAGATCTACATTTGTCCACCAACTTCTAGCCTCCACAATGGTCTCCTCTTCTCTTTTACCACCTTGAAATGACACTTTAAAGCTTAGAACACTCACACCCAAGCTTAAAAACAAAGGAAATGCTCTCTTAGGGTTTCTTTCTGAAAGATGGTGGCTGAGGGACAAGACCATCTCATTCCTTTTATAGCCCTCAAGTCATATTAGGGTTTTGAGTCTGGGCCGGTTATGCCCAGCGTAACCTTAGGTACGCCTAACGTACTCGGATGGAACCGCGTACAAAATAAGCGCACGAGTACGCGCAGCGTACTCCTTGTACGCCCAGCGTACTCTCAATCTTAACAGTCAACACAAAGGACCCAATATGACAACTTGGAAAAATGAAGGGTTAAATGGTCGAACCTGAATTTTGGGCTATTACAACAGAGGGAAAAAAGGGTAAACAAAACTATTTTAGGGGTTAAAATGATGTATTTTCCAAACAAGGGTAAAAAATGTAAACTTTTTGGATTTTGGGCCAAACTTGTAAAAGTTGCAAAAGTTTGGGCTTTGAGCGAAATATATTTTTCTGGAAGCGCTTGAACTGCCAAAGAATAAGTTTTGAGGTAAAAACATCACTTAAACAAGTCTTTGGGTTAAAAGTGTCAAGAAAATGGTTTAAGGGCTTAAAATGTCTTTTTTTTATACAAAGGACTAAAACTGTCAGTTTTACCAAAGAAGGGCTAAAAGGGGTTCAAACCAAGAATTTTGAGTCAATTATTTTATTTTTAAGATATTTGAGTTAAAATAGAAATACCAAATACCATTCATGAAAATGGAAAGATGAAGATACGTATAAATCAAAACATCGTTAAATATAACCGACCGTCTTGTTCCGGTGCGAAATTTACAATCACCCAAATCAAACTTTCTAACAATTAAACTACACCTAAAACAAGTAAACATTCAAATCTTTGGGCTTGAAAGTTCCAATCATGCTTGTTGGGCCTTTGTGACCCATTAACATGATTTTTGGGCCCAAGGGATAATAAATAATGTTATTGGGCCTTCTATGACCCAATTTCGTATTTAAGGGACCCTCAATGGCTCTTAAGTGCTATTGGGCCTTAGTGGCCCATTAGCATTGCTATTAAGGTCCAAGTAAATCAAATGCGAAATGGGCCAGCGTGCCCTTCGTATAACCAATAGCCATAAATAATACGCGGGGATAGTAGGATCTTGTAATCCTCTTCTCCTCGTTTATTAGGCCGATTGTCAATCCAAGTAAACATATACATGTCTATAATCAATAGTAATCAAAGTTAATTGGGATTTAGTGAGTCATAACAGGTGGCACCAACGTGTGTCGGTCGTAGTCTGTAGTTATAATCAAAGTCTCTTGGAGGGAGAGCGAGAGTCTGTGTATAGATCTATACGGGGGTGACTCCCCCACACCTCAGTTGTTCGCTACAGTTAGACTTGGCCAGTCTAGGGTGACAAAATCTTAAGATCAATTCCGGCGTTCACCAGAGTGCCAAGACAGACGAACTAGTCATTATCGTGCATGGTTATAACGACTCACATAAATAAATCCAATAAAATCAAGTAATCAAGGTAAATCAAAATCATTCACGTGATGGGATAACAATTCGAACCGTTATATGATATTTTTATTTTCGGAAAACATCGGGTTTTCCGGGGAAGTTCAACATTTTTCACTGGTACTTTTAATACGAAGTTTTTCAAGTATACACGTCTAGAAATCATCGTGCATATAAGTACGGATCTTCACACTTTTATATAAACAATGGTCTTTTCGGAAAATATTGGATTTTCTAGGTTGTTTTTTTACAGACTACACAAAACATTTTCATATCAAACCTGCTTATGAACTCACCAACATTCCATATGTTGACCGTTTTCAAAATAACTTGTATTCTCAGGTAACAGATAAGCTGAGGAGTAGTACCAAGTATGTTAGGGTGTTGTGCTTTTGAAAACTATCAAACAATTTATGTTATGGATTTGTAATGTTAAAAAAATGTACTTGATGTAAACAAAGTCAGTTGTAATATATTGATGCATGGTGATGTTTATGTTATGATTCATGTATATTCATTGTGATGATATTCAATTTAAGTCACGCGAGCCCTCGGACATTTTCGTCGTTTGGTTCGGGGGTGTGACACAGTTCTCCCCCACTTGGGGTTCGAACAACCATCCGCTGACCCTCCCGGTGGATCATGGCACCGAAGTGACTAAGCTAATCCATACCCATGATCACACACACATCCCCCATGGGAATCGGTCAAGTGGATCGGAAAAGATACCCCGAATATCTCTAACGCGCAACCACGATAGACTGAAGAAGCGGAGACTCCGTGTACGTCGACGATAGAGACTCGCAACGGACACTCCAGCTCTCCCACTGGCAACCCAAACTCCCTACTGAAAGACTGAGAAACAAAAGACCGACTTGCCCCCGAGTCAAATAATACCCAGGCAGGTAAGGAGTTCAATAAAAACGTACCTAATCATAGACACAAATATATATAAGCTTACAACAAATATAATCAGTAAGATAAGGGATAGAAACATACCGACAACCACATCTGGTGCTGTCCTGGCCTCCTCTGATGTGAGGTGGAAAGCGTGTCCCTAGGCCCTTGGGGGCTTCGCTATACCCTGCCTCCCATTGGTAATCCTTAGTGTAGCCGACGCTGGAGCCTGGGCCAGCCTGGCAGAGAGCTGCAGACAGTTGGTCTTCACGTGAACAACCTGATGGCAGTGGTAGCAGATCCTCATATCCTGTACCAGGGCTACCTGGCGGCATTCCTTTGCGAAATGCCCCTCCTTGCCACATTTGTAACACACACTGCTCAATCTACAAACCCCTGAATGACCCTTCCCGCACTTGCCACAAGTGCGGCCATACTGTCCCCCTGACCTGGAATCAGCGGTCTTAGACCGCTTCGGCGCTGACTGTGACTGTGCTGGGGCCTGCCGTTGCTCCCTCAACTGCAACTTAATCTCCAACTTACGCTACCTAGAGGCCTCCGTAACTCTAGCAAAGTATCACATCGCTGAGTAGCCACAAACTCGCAGATGTCAGTTTTGAGCATGCTCATATAACGTGTCATTTGAGCTTGCTCAGAAGAAAACGCCGGGCTGAACATCGCCCTCTCCGTGAACATGCGGGTGATCTCCGTCACCATCTCACCATCCTGTCTCAAATCCAGAAACAACTGAGCTAGCCGCTCCCGCTCGAACCGTGGAATGTAGCAAGCGCGGAACATATCCAGAAACTGCTCCTAAGTAACTGCGACTCTCTGATCGTCAGAATACGATCCAATCATTAATCTCCACCAGTCCTTTGACCCAGACCTCAACAGGTTCAGGGCACATCTGACCTTCTGGTCAGTAGGACTTTAACACGTGAAGAAACATTCCTCCATGTCAGATAGGCAACTCTTGGCTTTGATGGGGTTCTGAGTCCCATCAAAAGTAGGGGGCTTCGTGTTGTCGAAGTCCCGATACTGGAAAGCCCGACTGGCTCCTACCGCTGCCACCATTACAGCCGTTGTGGCTGCTGCGACAGCCACCTCAGAGAGGGCTGCATATCGATCATCGAAATACTCCACCATGGTGGTCTTGATAGACCCAAACATCTTCGGTAACTGAGTCCAGAACAACGCAACCACCTCATCATGCGGGATCTCCAGGATCCTGGCGTGCATCTCATCTGTCCCCATCTGACCAATAGTCTCGGGCACTGGGGGTGCCTCCAATTCGCCGTCTCCTGATCCCGACCCGGATCCAGACACAAATTGTCGAGTAACCACCATGCTGAAAAATATACCAGGAAGATATCAGATATTCCATATAATAATCCGAAAACCCTAGGGGTTGTGACTTCTTTGCTACGTGTATGGGTCCTGTGCTTTCAGTAGTATGGGCCCATACTACCTTCCACACCTACCCATATTTGTTTCAAGTATCATCACAACGCCTTAAAACTATACGTAAGCATGACATGCTCTCAATCCTCACGCATAGAGGGAGGTTAAATATCTCATAACTGGCGGACTCTTTCTAACAATCCATCCATGAAACTTCCACCAACCCTGCAGCATTCGTGTATGCTAGCCATACATAATGCTGGACCCTATAGACATTCGAATACTCGGTTCTACTCTAAGCCCATAACCAAACAAGGAACATGAAATAAAGCTAAACCAAATATTCTCAGGTTATAAGATCTTAATTATGTATAGCCATGATGCATACGCTAAACAACTACAGTAATGATGTTAATCTCATATAAAGAAAACACTAGACTATCAGACATATAATCAGCTAAACCAAATATTCTGAGGCTATAAGATATTAATTTGGAGTGTTTGGGGTTTTGGGATTTGAATACATGTATAGTGAAAAAAAAATATGAGAGATGAGTGTTTGTGTAGAAGGTAATAAAATATAGAGAATGTTTTTTGAAGTGTAAAATATAAATAGAATAATGAGTAATTTATAGGTGAAGATGATTATGTTTAAATTGTAATATATATATATATATATATATATATATATATATATATATATATATATATATATATATATATATATATATATATATAATTTCTAAACGTTCAAAATAGCCTTTTCTTCCACCAAAAATCCGACCGTTACAAAAGAAGCAATCATATTCGTTATCTCGTCCCGTTTCTGGAACCACGTCACGCACACCCCACCGGACTTGGGGGCGGTGTTCACGTGTGGGGATGCGTGCCACCCCACACCGGTTAGCCTAAGTTCTTTGATGTCGTTGAAGTTGCGGGATATCTTTTTTGATTTCGAGAAGCGAAAGATGACCAACAAATGTCTTACATGTGTCAGAAACCTCTAAAGCTTATGAACACATGATAGATCTTGATAGAACTTTAAACCCGAATTTTCCAGTGGGGAAATTTTGCAATAATCGCAAAGAAAATTGGGATTAGACGTGTATGTGTGATCTACACACAATCTTATCCTAATGATTCTTGGTATAGAATTTACATCAAGGAATATTCAATGAGGTTTCAAAAGTACGACCAAATGATGAAAATAATTAAATAAGAAAATCTAAGGTAATTGGACTTTCCTGTTGATTTCACTCGTAACTTTTTTTGAAAGCTTATTACTATTTACCTATTTATATTGAAAGCTTATTATAATTGGAGCACCTAGCTTTTCTGTTTTATTAACCATTCAAGATATACTTATTTTTATTGATCATTCAAGATATACTGAATGGTCAATATAGTTTAATCCTTTATACATTCAACCCCTCATTTTCTATTCATATTTTATTTTACCTCTTAAATATATTTTAGTTTTTAAATTATTTATTTATTACAAGATAATTAATTCTATCAAATATTTAATGATATTTTATTTATGAAATATAAATTTATAATGATAATCTTTATTAAAATAGTTTGTATTAAAATATAAATGTGTTTAAAAATGACTAACTAGATGGAGGGTATTATGTAGAACATTTTAAATAAATAACGATAAATTAGTTAAATTTAAAGAAAATGTTATTGGGAGAGCTTAACCATTGGAGATGTCATTTAATTAAAGGTTAAAAGTAATGAGATGATAAGGTGTAAATGATATTAAATCATAGTATAGGGTAACCATCGAAGATGCTCTAAGACTTCGCCATGCGGCGATGTGATTTATGTACTTTGTCTTATACACCTGGTGGTCTGTAACTTTGTTATATAGGGACTAATTCTATAACTTTCTCTAACATATGTACATATTTTTATTTTTTTGTCTATTTCCTACACAAGGATCATTTTTGTAATTTTGTCTTAGACATGGATTGTTTATGTAATTTTGTTACAGAGTAACCAATTCAGCAATATTTCTCATACAAAGACAATTCTTGTCATTTTGTCTATTTGATAACCGACCAATTCTGCAATTTTACTCATACAAGGACCATTCCTGTCATTTTATATATTTGATAACTACATCGACCAAAAATGCAATAAAAAACAAATAAATAAGACAAAAATGCAAAAATAGTCTATGTGGTATGTATTTTTTTATTTTTTATTTTTATTTTTTATTTTTTAGGTTTGGCCCAAACCTCAATTTTTTTGGATTGACGGTCCTTTTGAGCATAACATGTGTAGGGTCTGGTATGTGTTGCGTCTTGGGCTCGTTCATTAGTCCAATTTTGTTTCCGGATTGGGCCTGTCCATCCGTGAGTTATTTTCTAGGGTTTAGTATTTATAGATGCTTGCATGCATCTTAGTACGTAAGAATTTTGGAGTCGATCATTCATAGAAATTACTTTTTATCGTTTGTAACCCTAGTAGCCTCTACAGCGGAAGTTCTTTGTCGAGCTCTGCTGAGGCTTGAATCTATTGAATCATTCGACGTATTTTGATTCACTCTTGTGTTTAATATTTTTGTTTACGTTTCTGTGATTAACCTGTTTAAGATCTAAACGATCAAAGAGTTATTCAACTCATCAATTGGTATCAGAGCAGGAGACTGTGTAATTCATACACATCTCTTCTGTGAAAGAAGTGATTAGGGTTTATTCCGCATTCATTGATATTTATTGAGCCGTCACTCCATAATTGGCGTATCTCACTATTTATTCATCTTGCCCTAATATTACGTATTACAAAGTCTGATCTTATAACAGGTTAAACGATCAAGCATGGACGATTCTCAATCCAATCCTATTAACATCTCTAACAGTATAGGATCAACAACCAAGATTCCAATTCTCTACACTCAAGACTACGAAGTGTGGACGCACCACTTTGAAGACTACGTTATTGGATCTGAAGATAATGGGTATCTGATATGGGAAGCTATTATATCTGTCCCTTTTGCTCATTTAGGCACATCTACAATCATTAAAACTCAAAAGGAGTACAATGATTTGTTGAAAGACGCGAAAGACGTCGCTCAGGACGAAAAGGAGAAGTTTCAATGCAACATTAAGGCATTGAGACTAATTCGATTTGCTCTTCAATCCGACACGTTTCAATTGGTGAGTTCTTGCAGTACAGCAAAGGAAATCTGGGATCGGCTGCGAGAGCTGTATTCCACAGATGAAGATCTGGAGCACTCAATTCAGACCTTACTTCTCTCTGAATTTGGAGAGTTCAAGCAGAAGCCAGAAGAGGTTGTTACGCAAACATTTGATCGTTTCAATCATCTTCTCAGCAAGATGATCAAACATGATATTGAAAGGACGCTCATCGAACAGAAGGTCACTTTCCTGAATGGCCTAAGATCAGAATGGAGAGCTGTTGTGTCAACGGTTAAAGCACATGAGTAGTTCAAATCGTACTCGTTGGCGAAACTGGTGGGGATTCTAAAATCCCTGGAAAAGACAGTGCTACAAGAGAAAAGCATGGTTTCAAATTTGGGGTCTTTGGCGCTTCTGTCCAAAGGTAAGAGTGCAGCAGAAGACGAAGAGGATTTAAATCTGGGAAACCATGATTTGACAGCTGAAGACTATGCTATGATGGTGTCAAATCCAAGATGGTTTATTAAGAAAAAGTTCCCTACCAAAAAAAATCGAAATTGGCAGGGAAGCTACAGCTCTGAAAAGGTGAAAGAGGAACCGAAGGTTGAAGAATCAAAGAAGGAAGCGAAGAGTGAAGCTGACTCTCGTGTCAGTTGCTTTTACTGTGTTGGAAAAAATCACTACGCAAAAGATTGCGTGCTAAAGAAGATGGCAGAGAAAGATGAAGAGAAGGATGAAGAAGCAAGTCTCCTAAAAAGACTGGAGGAGATTAAAAGGAAGAAAGTTGCTACTAATCCCTCTATGAATGCTCTTATTGTGCATGGTTCGATAGATGATGATAAGTTCGGTGGCGTGCAGGTGTGGTCGACTGACTCAGAAGATGATGAAGTGAGAAAGCCTTCTCATGGAAAGGCTTATGTTACAAGAGTGGTGAAGCTGATGGAAGATGTCTGATGGTGACAGATGTATCTCAGATGAGGGGATACAACACTGATGGTGGAAACGAAGAGGCTAAGGAGCGAGAGGACTTGTGCTTTACAGCGAAACCTCTAAGTGTGCAGATCAATGAGCTAGATGAACTGATCAAGAAGGTACAATCTATTTTCATTTCATTTAAAATTCCACAAAAATCATATGAAAAGGAATTAAATAACTTGAATTCAAGAATTTCAAATCTAGATAGTTGTTTAACTCAAACACGGGTCACGAATTCTAATCTAACTGACCAAATAAGCAGGGTGTCATCCAAGAGTGAGGAGCGAAGGATGTGGATAGAGCAGAAAGAGTTGGAGCTGATTACGTCTAGGGATGAAAACATTTATTTGCAAAGAGACAATCTCAAATTATTAAAACAAAGGAATGTTTTTTGTTTAATTGCCAAAAGGCTTTATGCTAACATTACTCAGCTGGATTTAAACTGTGAAATAGGACAGAAGATACATCGCATGATTTTACCCTTCCTTGAGTTTAAGGAGGATGAAATCGATGCCGAAGCATACAACTGTGAAAGTGTTGTATCTTCTGATGATGTCAATCCTACTTATATGTATGGTCTGGACAAAATTGAATCTTTTATAAAGTCCAAAGACCATAAGGACATGCTTAAAAATCTTTTGGATGAAAATGATAAGTTGAAACTCAGGGCCGAAACCATACAAAAATTTGACTCATTGAGTACCAAATTGAGTTCAGAAAATCAAATTGATGTTGAAAATGCATCTGAACTTAATGAGGACGATGACATGAGTGAAATTTTTGTAGAGGATGAAGTTGACTGTTCCGAGTTCATTAGGAGCGAACCTGAAAACCACAAAAACCTGATTTCTGAAAATTTTGTGGAATTCGCTCGCTTGTCCAAGACTAGGTCCCCAATCCTTAAAGAAAAGACTGTTGTGTTTCAAAAAGTTAGAACAACTCCCAATCAGGTATATAAGGTCACAGGAGTAACCGAACATCAGACAGCCGAACTCACTGCCATAGTGAATGAAGATAATGCAGATGGCTGTGATGAGTTTTTCTAGTCTGCACCGATAGACAACGCAGATGAAACAGTCGGTTTGTCGGAGCGAACATCATGGAAAGCTAAAGGTAGATATGTGCCCGAACCTCTGAATAAGCCTACCAACTTTGACGCACCAAGTTCCAGTGGCACAAAAGAAATTCCAGTGGAAGAAGTCACCTCAACTAGCGAAACCTCTTCCATGAAGAGTGAACCTGTTGCTAAGAAGTTGAAACAAAGGCAAATATCCACAGTCAACCGAAATAGGTGAAAAATCAAAAGCAGCAGAGAAACTTGAGATACAAGAAAAATCTCTCAGAGCGAAAGCAGTTTTGGCGCTCCCAAAATCCTCACTACACTCACTTTGACAAAAATTCTAACTCAATAGGAGAAGAAAACAAGAGTCAAAGGAACTTCGAATCACCTATTCAAAATAACCAGAGGAAGACTTTCGGGCCACATGAAGAACAAAACCGAAAGGATAGGTTCGTTCCCGAAAGCAACAACAACCGAAAAGCTAGTTTCGGTCCGCCAAACAACAACAGGCAAAGACCAGATTTCAGCCCGTCAAGCTTTTACAATAAAAGACCTAGTTTCGGGCCACCAACCTACAACACCCGAAAATCTAGCTTCGGTTCATCATCAAACAGCAACCGAAGGTCCAGGTTCGGTCCCTCAAATGACCACAACCGAAAGGGTCATTTCGACCCTTAAGTCAGGAAAGATTCTCATTCTAATTTCTTTTCCTCCAATTCTTCTCATTCTCAATCTTCTTCTAAGCCTAATTCTGGTCCTACACCAAATTCAAGATCGTCAATGAATTTGAAAGGAAAAAGGAAGATTTCCTCAGCTAATGAAGACCGAAAGCAGGCTAAAGTCCAAACACCAGAACCTGAATCGAAAATACCTGCATCTAATTCTAATAAAATCAAAGTGTTTACTATTAAAAGGAAAGATGAAACAACCTTAATAAAACGAACATATCTCGTTGATGTTTCTCTTACTATTCCTGTTTCTGTAAAAGACTCACGTGGACCCAAGAAACTTTGGGCTCCTAAATCTGCCTAATTTTTGTAGGTTATCAGTGACGAGCAGTTTGATGACGAATGGTACATAGACAGTGGCTGCTCACGTCACATGACAGGAAGGAAGGAAGAGCTAAGGGAGTTTCGGTTACTTCAAAATGGTGGCAATGTCAAGTTCGGTAACAACTCTTATGGAACAATAAAGGGTTATGGGATGATAACCAATGGAGACTTTACAATAAGGAAGGTGGCGTATGTAGAAGGGTTGCAACATAATCTCACCAGTGTATCTCAACTGGTGGGAGGTACCGGTCTCAATGTCTCGTTCGACAACGAAGGTTCAGAAATTATAAAGAAGAAAACCAACAAAGTCATTCTCAGATCAGATAGAAAAGGTGAAATGTTCCCTCTGAATCTCAGACCAATCAAAGGTAATCCAGCCATATGTCTTTTGTCCAAAGCTCATTCAGACGAAAGTTGGTTGTGGCACCGAAGGCTTTCACATCTCAACTTCAAAGACATCAACAAGCTTGTCACCGGTGGTCATGTTCGGGGTCTTCCATTGCTTAAGTTCGACCGAGAACACTTATGTGCTGCTTGTGAAATGGGAAAACAAAGTTGTCAATGTCACCCAACCATCATAAACACCAAAATTGTTGAACCACTTGAGTTGCTTTACATCGACTTATGTGGTCCATCATCAATCGAGAGCATTGGCGGTAACAAGTATATCCTTGTTATTGTTGATGACTTCTCTCGGTTTACTTGGGTATTCTTTTTGAAGCACAAATCTGAGGCGATTCCCAAGCTGAAGATCTTTATCAAGCAAGTCGAACTGCAACTGAGGAAAGTCGTTCGAAACATCAGGAGCGACAATGGACTGGAATTCAAGAACAAAGAACTTGAAGATTTCTTAACTGAAAAAGGCACCAGTCACAATTTCTCAGCCCCCTATACACCTCAACAGAACGGGATAGTCGAAAGGCGAAATCGATCCTTATGCGAGGCGGGCCTAACCATGCTGAGTTTTGCTTCTTTTCCCTTATATTTCTGGGCTGACACTATTGCTGCAACATGTTTTACTCAGAATAGGTCTTATCTCAACAAGAGTTTCTCTCTCACTCCTTATGAGATTATTAACAATAGGAAGCCGAATGTCAAGTTCTTTCACGTGTTCGGTTCCAGGTGCTTCATCTTCAACTCCAAAGAACATCGCAACAAGTTTGATGTCAAAGCTGATGAAGGAATCTTTCTGGGATATTCTCTTACTTCAAAGGCTTATAGGGTTTTGAATAAGCGTTCTAAAAGAATAGAAGAAACCTATTATGTGACGTTCGATGACAATTACGTCAAGAAGCTAAAGTCTACCGAAGAAGCAATTGGAGAGATTTTCTCTCAAACAGGTCAAGTCGCAGCCTTAATCGCCAATTTATTTGACCAGTTCATAGACTTATTTGATGAACCTGAGAAAGCCACTCTTTCGGAAGCCAAGGCAGCAGACAACAAAATCGATCACCTTAAGCAGATCATCGAAGATGCAGCCAAACAAATGGGAGAAGGAGAACCAGTTTGAAACGAACCTCCACAGAGCGGTTCCTTTGGTCGAGGGGGATAATCAATTCTCTTCAAAACAACAGGACTCACATATTCAGGGGGAGAATCCAATCTTTGACGGACCCGAAAGCCCAGCTACACCCGAAAGTCCAGTAGCACCCGAAAGTCCAGTAGCACCCGAAAGCCCAACTACACCCGAATGTCCAGTGACAACCGGATGTCTGGACCAGCCCGAAAGTCCAGTTGAAGAAAGAATTTTTGGGTCAAATCCAAATGATTCATCATCTGTCGAGGGGGAGAATTCTGATATGCTCTATGATGATGATACACAATCAGAATTAGAAGAAATGGTGAATGCTGAATTGGATCCGTCCTATGACCCAAGCTATCCTCCTCTCACCAAATGGACCAGAGATCATCCTGTATCTCAAATAGTGGGTGACGCATCAGAGAAAGTTCTAACTCGTTCACAACTGAAGGCGAAACAAACTGCTTTACTCTCCAAAGTAGAGTTCTGCATGTTTAATTCTTTCGTGTCCAAAATTGAGCCGAAGACCGTCAATATTGCCCTTGATCATTCTGATTGGGTCCAGGAAATGCAAGACGAAATCAATGAGTTTTTAGGAACAAAATGGACAAGGAGGGGAATGTAATCCGGAATAAGGCTCGGCTAGTGGTAAAAGGATACTGCCAGGAAGAAGGAATTGATTACGAAGAGACATTTTCTCCGGTAGTAAGGTTGGAATCTGTTCGAATATTTCTTGCCTATGCTGCACACAAGAATTTCGAGGTCTACCAAATGGATGTGAAGTGCGCTTTTCTGAATGGGGAACTTGAAGAAACTGTGTACGTAGAGCAACCTACTGGTTTTGTGAATGAAAAGTATCCAAATCACTGCTACATCTTAGATAAGGCGGTTTACGGTCTGAAACAAGCACCTAGGGCATGGTATGAAACCCTAACTAAATTTTTAAAGATGTCTAAATTTAAACAAGGTTCGGTTGACCCAACCTTCTTTTGTAAAAGGGAAGGTAACCACCTTATGAAAGTTCAAATCTATGTCGATGATATCATCTTTGGCTCAACGAATCCTAGCCTAACAGTTGAAGAATGTTGATGGAGACAAAATTTGAAATGAGCTCAATGGGTCCGATTAACTTTTTCCTTGGTTTAAATATTAGACAGGGACCCGAAGGCATCTTTATCAACCAGGAAGCATATACCAAGACTCTTCTTGCTAAATTCGGCATGATGGGAGATTTAAAGGTCAAAGTCCCTATGGCGTTCGGTACCAAGCTCACACCATCTTTGGAAAAACCGGCAGTTGACATAACACTATATCGCCAAATGATTGGTTCCCTGATGTACCTCACAGCTAGCAGGCCTGATATAACGTTTTCTGTGTGCTATTGTGCCAGGTTTCAAGCAAATCCTCGTGAACCACACATGCTGGCAGTGAAGAATATACTCCGATATTTGAAGTGAACCACCTCTCTCAGTCTATGGTATCCATCAAATTTAGGTTTCTTTATTGAAGCCTACTCAGATGCAGACCTTGGAGGATGTGGTATAGACAGGAAAAGCACTACAGGAGGCTGTCAATTCCTCGACGGGAAGTTGGTAAGCTGGCAATCTAAGAAACAAACATGTGTTTCTCTGTCTACAGCCGAAGCAGAGTACATTGCAGCCGCCTCCTGCACATCTCAAGTGATTTGGATCCAAAGCCAACTCCGGGACTATGGACTCAATATGAAAAAGATCCCACTATATTGCGACTCAGAAAGTGTAATTAGGATCTGTCATAACCCAGTGCAACATTCCAAGACAAAGCATATAGCACTAAGGTATCACTTATTAAGGATCATGTGGAAGAAGGAAACGTAGAGATTCACTTTGTTCGAACTGCTGATCAACTAGCTGACATCTTCACCAAAGCCCTTTCTAAAGCAAGTTTTAATAAGATTCTACAAGGACTAGGTATGATGGAATCGGAGTCAGTACCAAAAACACCTTCTCAAAACTAAAAGTTAGAAGCGAAATGAACCGAACGTTTGGTCTATTTTGGGTTTGGTTCACATGGGAACCGAAATAAACCGAACGCTCAGTCTATTTCGGGTTCGGTCCCATTGCACTTGTTTTCGCTTATCTTAAACAGGTGGTATCTTTGGTTGTAAACTTTTGTACATTTGTTTTCCAAAAATTTTTAATTCCAAATTTTTTTTTGAACCGAAATGAACCGAGCTTTCAATCCATTTCGGGTTCGGTTCCAAATCTTTTTTGTTTTGTTTGGTTTGTTTTGTTTTTGTTTTTCTCTTTACCAAATTATCAAAAACTCCAAAAATGTTTTCTTTTTCTTTTTGTCTCTACTTCTGTTTGTATTCATCGTTTATGGATTATCGATGGGGCAGGTATCATTCTCACACTTTTTAATAGCTAAGTGTCCCTAGAAGCATGCTGCTGCATGTTGTCCAAAGCCTCAACTGATTCTGAATAAAGCCTTACTGACTTGGTATATACAAACCTTGTCTTCCCAATTAGGCTACTACATTTATTCTAATCATGAGCTACCTTACTCTTTTCTCATATGAGTTAAGATTTTTCTGCTTGGTCACTATTTTTATAGCAGAGGTACTTTGGTTTCTTTTCACCACCTCAAATATTTTTCTCCATCATATTCGCTTCATACTAGTAACCCTTGAGACTCTCAGAAATCACCACTGAGGTTTATGGTTACACAATCTCTGTGTTTGTGATCTTAACTTCGTGTCACTACGTGCTAAGTGAAACCCAAAATTCAATACCTACTATGCATTGACGGTGAACAATTAAATTTGCTCTAGTTTTCACTCATGAATTAACGAATCCACCCAAGTGGTTGTACCATGAAATCTCTAATTTTCTCTTTGTGTGATTCTTATGAAATTGTTACATACCATAACATTTCTTCCCTTAGAATCCAGTTTTTAATTTTCTTGAGATTTCACATCTAGTATTTCCAACTTGTCACTAACACATTATCCAAACCTACTTGTTCAATAGACCACATTGGTCTCACAAGTTCTTCAGTCGATTTCTGTCTTATGTCAAGATCAGGAATTCTGAACTGAAGCGAAAGCCTCCCAAATAAGCCTTATTAAAAGATGCATTTCAACACTTCTTAACTAGTGATTGATCGTAATTCAACGTGAAACCACACAAACACTTTAAGGTCTCTCTTGACTTTGAAGGAAAAGATTCGTGCCCGGGATCCACAGTTTTGTGTCTTTATTGACATCACAAATTCCCTCATATATGTTGATTTATTTCATTATCTTTGACACTCTATGCACGAAAATCTTTTTGATTTTCCAAAAATCTGGTTTCCTTAATAACAAGCTATTTTTTGGCTCCGGGATTTAATGCTATATTCGAAACAGGATGTTGTTGTTAATGCTACACGTGTTCGCTTTTATTTAGTGAAGACAGCTAATTTTAAGGATAAACTGCTGACTCAGCCGGGAGCTTATCGATTCAGGAATTCAAAAGGGTATTTGATGGGAAAGCGTGCAAAACGGAAGAGTTTTTCTCTCTCATGCGTAATCATAGGGTTGCTAAACTGTCACGCATCAATCAACTCAGGAAACGCTTCGATTTTCAAGAAGATTTGGGGGCGGATTCTTCTATCTCCTCTGCACACGGTATAAAGTGTAAACCCTAAGGTCTTTTACCTCTTTACTGCACCGAAAAATCAGAGAGCAAGAAACGATTACTTTCTCCCACTGTTCATCTTCTTCTCCACAACACTCTTCAATGGCGGATTCTTCTTTTGTTCACGAAACCTCCCACATTCTGCCTATCCGACCTCAGCAAAGCCTGATCATTGATCTCACCCCACATGCCTACGACGCCTTCATGTTCCCAATTATGGAGTGTCTTAAACACTCTCCACTAGTTCCAACATTAACTAAGGTCGAAATTGTTCCGATGGAGTGTTTGTCGCAGATATTCTCAACTGCCCACTATGACAAGTCTGTCGATCGCATTTTCTTCGACGTTCTTGATACCAAAACCTCCATCTCCAAATAGCGATTCTGCTTGTTTCTAGGGTTCGAACCTGATGAGTCAAGGGTTAACCCTGAGTCTATTCCTATGGGACAGTTGTTCACCATGTTTTACAACATGGGATACACTGAGATTCTAACTACAGTTACAAAGTTCAAGAAATCCTATCTTCCTCCATAGTGGAATGGCTTCTTCACGGTGCTGTTCAAGGGTTTGTCAGAAAGAAGTGCAGGTTCTGACGGGGCTAGCTGTCTGTTTATGTCAATTCCCTACGGATTATATCACGACCTTAATCTTGACTATGGCTCTGTGTTATGGCAGCAGTTGATCCAAAGTCTTGCCTCTACTTCTTGCCATTCTGAGATCTCTTATGCCAGATTCTGGACACTGGTCACAAAGTGGGCAATGAACAAGTATCATGTCCCTGTTGTTGCTAATTCTCCACTCTCCTCGATCGGTGTTTTCCACACAACGAAGATTATTGTGACTGATTCTTCCAAGTTTCAGTTCGTTGGCTCAATCCCTGAGTCAATGTATGCATGTGTTCCAAGGGATAGTCACATCATCAAGACCTATAAGGATTTTCTTCATTCAGGTCCCAGAGAGCTCACTCCAGAAATGATTTAATCTATCCACGATGCTGACAAGCCTGCTCCCAGGGGCAAGAAATAAGACAAGGGGAAAGAAAAGAAGGTTGTCAAGCGAGCGAAAGGTCCTTCTCCAAAGAAGCGAAAACTTTCGAAGGCAGTACAATCGCCTCCACCAAAGAAGAGGAAAACCCAGCCCAGGCGCAAACTAATTCTTTCCTCTTCCTCCAGTGAATCAGAGGATGAGAGTTCGGACTCAGAGGACTCGCTTCGAGGTAACTGTGACATCCCCAAAATCTCAGCCAGAAAAGACCGATTTCATTTATGCTTTTTAAACATTTTCAGAGTAAATCCTTTTAGTTTTAAAAGAGATGCGGAATTTGTTCCCAAAAACAAAACATGATAAAATAGATATTTATCAAAAACATTTCATAAAGAAATATGATTTCATTTCATAATCAAAAGTCGGGATGTCATGTTCCGATACAGATCATAAAGCATAAACGATAGCATTACAAGTCATTCAACAAATATATACATATACAGACTTGCAAACAAAACAACTTGATGTTCGCCCATCTTAAGCTCTTGCGCCACTTCCTGTACAACAAATCAACTGAGTGGGTCAGGCTTGGGAGCCTGGTGAGCATATAGGGTTTTCAACCCACAATAATTATATTTAATTTCAACAATCAACAAATAACCCGATTACCCATTCCCGTTATCCTCACCTTACGTTCCTAAAAATAACGTCTATTATAAGGAACCTATTTCAGGATTTTTCATTGGGACGGACATCACTGCAGAGGGGCTTCCTCAGCAATAAGTGTCCTAAAGGCAACCATGTGGGGGATAGAGTACACCGGTGAACACGTCGTTCACAACACCAACAGGTAATGAGCCTGCTAGTGTTCCACAGGACAGTCTAGAATAGTCCGTGGTCGTCATCCATACTCTGCTGAATGACTAGAATAACACCAATAACACCGAGGCCTCTCATCTGTTTATTACACACCAATTATCTACCCATGTGCTACCCAACATATTAGTAGATAAAAATATACATTTTTTTATACATAGTTTAAAAACCTGTATAGCATGCTTTAATCAATAGATATTCCACATAACATATGAGGCATACACACATAACACGTATTTCACAGAGAATAAGTCAGATCTATGAGATAGAAGGGAGTGAATATACACTCACACACATAACAACACAATATATACACGTAGCACGTATTTTATATATTATACTTCATAATATTGCGTTGGAATGAAAATAACTACACACTCACCTGATCAGAAGATGATCAGGCAGCACTATGGCTTGCAGAAGAGGTGTTTCTCCGTAGATCTGGAAGATCTTCACAAAACCGGGCTCCTCGCGGGCAGGGCTACGACTCGGGAATAACGCTCTTCGGGATCCTCGGGGCTTCAGATCTTGCTTTGGGGCTCGGGAATATTACCGGGGCTTCGGGATATAAACGACACGTAAAACGAGGCAAAAACTAGAGAGAAGAAAGAGTTTGAACAAGCGAAAATGGCTGAATTCGAGTTCTATTTATAGGCTGAGGGTCTGGGATTACGCGGGGCGTAATCTCAAATTACGCGGGGCGTACTCGGGTTACGCGGGGCGTACTTTGACGTCACTGCATGCATCGACTGATGGCACTCGAGTATCGGTCAGACAAGTTGCACCCCTTTGAGTACGCTAGGCGTACTCAAATTACGCGGGGCGTAATTTGACTCGTCGAACTTCTAAATTGCGTAACTTTTGCATACGAGCTCTGTTTTCGACGTTCTTTATATCCACGCGAAGGTCAGACCATACTCTACAACTTTCGTTTAGACTCCGTTGGATAATTTTGACTTTTAATTTTATTAATTATTTTTAGGAGGCCGGGACAGAAAAACTTCGTTATAAATTCATAACTTCTTCGTCCGACGTCCGTTCTCGCCTAGCTTTTTATCGTTTTGCTACTAACAACAAGATCTTTGATTCTCATTTAGATTGTTTCGGCTAAAAACCGCTCGATCTCAAATCGAGTATTCGGGTTGCATACTGCTACGCCGAAACTTCAGAAAATCATAACTTTCTCATATGAAGTCAGATTTGGGCGTTCTATATATATTTGGAAACCTCGTTTCAACTACTACAACATTATCCCAAGATATCGAGTTTATTTTACACTTAAATTTTGACGCTCATTTTATTCTTAATTTAATTTAAATTATAATAATTAAGAAAACACACATAATCCACATAATTCACCAATAACACATTCTTATTATTTCAAGTTGGGTTACAAGGTTAACCTAGACTATCACATTGCTAAAAATGACAAGACCAGAAACACGGGCGTTACAATTCTCCCCACCTTAGAATGATTCCGTCCTCGGAATAACACACCAACAAACAAATGCGGATAACGACTCATCATGTCACTCTCCGTCTCCCAGGTGAGATTCGGCCCATTCATGTGTTTCCATCGGACAAGCACTAACTCAACCATCTTACGCCGCAATTTCTTAGTCTTTCGGTCAACGATTGCCTCTGGTTCATCAATCAACCTTTTGTTCTCATCGATTCTCAACTCTGAAAGTGGAATCATGTCGGGAACTTCTCCCGTGAACTTCCTCAAGTAGCACACATGAAAAGTGTTATGAATTCCATTCAGTTCTTCGGGTAGTGCGAGCTTGTAAGCTTGGTTCCCAATTCTCTGAAGAACTTTAAACGGTCCAATAAACCTTGGACTTAATTTTCCCCTTTTACCAAATCTTATAAGTCCCTTCCACGGCGAGACTTTAAGCAAAACCGAATCTCCAATTTCAAAAGTCATCGGTCTTCGCTTTTTGTCAGCATAGCTCTTTTGACGATCCTGAGCTGCTAACATTCTCTCCCTAATTATTTTCAACTTTTCAGCAGTTTGATGGACTATCTCTGGTCCCATAAAGTGCTTTTCCCCAGCTTCAAGCCAACAAGACGGCGTACGACACTTCTGCTCGTACAAAGCTTGATAAGGTGCCATCTTTATGCTCGAGTGAAAACTATTATTGTAGGAAAATTCTACCAATGGTAAATGTTCATCCCAATTACCTAGGAATTCCAAGGTACATGCTCTTAGCATATCTTCAAGTGTTTGTATCGTTCGTTTGCTCTGACCATCAGTCTGCGGATGGTAAGCTGTACTTAAACACAACTTGGTACCCAATTCCTCTTGTAGACTTTTCCAAAACCTTGAGGTGAAACGGCTATCACGATCCGACACAATCGTTAAAGGAACACCGTGAAGCCTCGCAATTTCCTTCACGTAAGAATTCGCAAGCTTTTCCATAGGCCATTTCTCATTGGCTGCTATGAAATGCACACTCTTAGTGAATCGATCAACGACCACCCAAATCATGTCGTGACCACTTTTTGTTCTGGGAAGTTTAGTGACAAAATCCATAACAATGTCTTCCCACTTACCCATAGACACAGGTAAAGGTTCTAAACTCCCGTATGGTTTCTGATGTTGTGTCTTTACTCTCGCACAAGTCACGCACTCAGCCACATACTTTGCAACATCAAGCTTCATCGTCGGCCACCAGTAGTAAGGTTTTAGGTCCTTATACATTTTAGTGCTACCGGGATGAATTGAGTACATGGTTTTGTGAGCTTCTTCCATCAGAAGATCTCTGACTCCTCATGTCTTAGGTATCCAAATCCAATCTTGGAACACCTTCAGTCCATGACTGTTTATACCGAACACCAACGTTTTGCCCAAACGTTCCTCCTTTCGGTCATTCTTCTCCGAAGCTTCCTCTTGAGCTTTCTTTATACTTTCCAAAATGGTTGAGACAACTTCAATTCTCAACGCTCTTGGCCTTCTCTTTTCAAGATTGACTTTCCGACTGAGAGCATCAGCAACAACATTTGCTTTACCTGGGTGGTAAAGTATCTCACAGTCGTAGTCTTTAAGTAATTCTAGCCAGCGTCGTTGCCTCATATTCAATTCCTTCTGACTAAAGAGATATTGGAGACTCTTATGATCAGTGAAAAGTTTGCACTTCGTGCCATAGAGGTAATGCCTCCATATTTTCAGAGCGAAAACCACCGCTGCCAACTCCAAATCATGAGTCGGGTAGTTCTTTTCATGCTCTTTCAGCTGTCGAGATGCATACGCGATTACCTTATCTCTTTGGGTCAAAACACAACCCAATCCAACACCAGACGCATTGCTATAAACAGTGAAGTCTTCAACTCCATCGGGTAGAGAAAGAATCGGTGCCTCGCATAGCTTCTTCTTTAGTTTCTCGAATGCTTCTTTATGCTTATCACTCCAAGCATAAGTAGCTCCTTTGTGGGTCAAAGCTGTCAATGGACTAGCTATCGAAGAAAAGCCTTGGATAAACCTTCGGTAATATCCGGCTGTAACAGCCCGGAATTTCAGGTATTGTTATATTTATGATTTTTGGTGTTTTAAGAGAGGACTCGGCGAGTTGGAGCCTAGACTCGCCGAGTAGGATCGCGGAACTAGTCGCGGGTTCGCGACTGGACTCGACGAGTCCGGATATGGACTCGGCGAGTCTGTGCTGTTTAGCGAAAACCCTAACCGTTCAGGTTTGGGACGTATGTAAGGGACCTTATGGCCGTCATTGTTCACCCTAGTCCCCTGAGAGAAACCCTAATTCGATTGTGAGCACCTAGAGCAAGATAGAAGACCATTATTGATCTTGGAAGTGTTATTGTGCAAAAAGGAGGAGGCTTGGTTAAGGGAACAACAAGAGAAGCCACGTTCTGAGGATTGGGGACACAGAGAGCACGTTATTCAGGTAATATTTCGAGTTGCATCCTTCTATGTTGATGTATATATGGATTTAGGGTTTATTGAACCCTTTTGTGGCTAGATTGAGTGTTACCTTAGTCCCCCAAACGATTGGAACCCTGTATTGGGATCTTTGGAAGTCCAGAATGTCCCATGCCTGAGCATTTCGGGAATCAATGGAGGTTTTGGATTAGAATCCTTATGCCTTAGGTCAAAATATAAATTATGAGTCATGGGGTGCATTATGAGCACCGAAATGAGGACCTTACGTGATGAATCAGTCTAGGAAGGCCAGACCTATGAATGGTCGGAGCAGTTCTGACCTTAGAAAGCAGTTTGAGCGGTTGCATGGCATGGACTCGCCGAGTCCGATGAACAGACTCGGCGAGTAGCTTGAAGATTAACTGGGACTCGTCGAGTTGTTCTTCAGACTCGGCGAGTTGAGTCGGGGTGGCCCCGCGATTCTTCCAGGAGAAACTCATCGAGTCAAGGAGGATACTCGATGAGTAGAAAGGGGATCTTAGAGAATTGGTGAGGACGTCTAGACTCGCCGAGTCGCCCTAGCACTCGCCGAGTCAGGTCAAGTTAACCGTTGACCGTTGACCAGAGTTGACCTATGTTTGACCTCTTAGGGATAGTCAAACTTAGAAGATAAAAGTGTTAATAAGAGATGTATGATGTTATAGGGAGATTGTAGCTCGGCGGATCGAGTACGAGTGACTTCGGGATTTGTTAGCTTTCGACATTCACGAGGTGAGTCTTCTCACTATATTGTACCCGGAAGGGTTTGACTGTGTGACCGGAAGGTCGGATATGATATGTGATATACGTACTATATGTGATAAGTTAATTGTTATGCGTGCTATGTATGTTTACGTGGGCCGGAAGGCAATATGTTATGGGCCGGAAGGCGATTATGTTATGGGCCGGAAGGCGTTGTGTTGTGGACCGGAAGGTCGGCGTGGGTAGGACCGGAAGGTTTACCCAGCAGGGACGGAAGTCCCCTGAGACACATGGACCGGAAGGTCAGGGCCTGGAAAGGCGTATGTGCGTAAGTTGTATATTGGGGAACTCACTAAGCATTTATGCTTACAGTTGTTATGTATGTGTTTCAGGTATTAGCGAGGACCGTGGGAAGGCGCCGGCGTGATCCGTACACACTGAAGGATGTTTGGTGATCTTGGGATTTAGATGACTTGTATTTTTGATATGACACTTGAAATGTTTATGCCTTTTTTTGAATGAAAATAACTTATTTTGAAATGAAAAATTTGTTTGAAAATTTACGGTGTTACAAATTGGTATCAGAGCCTTGGTTTGAGGGATTCGGGTGCACCTTCGGGCGTAACTGAACTCAAACCGAGGATTTGAGGAAAACTTTTAAAAATAAAGGCATAAACTTTTATAAATGATTTTGTGGTAAACAAGAAAGAAGCAGTGTGTACGATCAGTCAGCGCCCGAACGGTAAAAATCCCCAAAATACCTTACAATGTTATGTTATGAAATGAGTTATGATATGAATTGTTATGCATGCTAGAAGACTAGGTATTCATGATAGGACTAGAGTGGCCTGATTTGTTATGCCTTAGTCTAGGGAGGTTGCCGATATGAGATGCTTTGGTAGCGTGCAGGTAGATAGTGCATATCAAAATTTGGGGAGGAAGATTTGGGATGAATGCTGATGCGGTGTGGTCGGTAGTATTGGGCCTGTACAACCGAAGACGCCGGGTCAGTGGGAGACCCAAGTAAGAATCCCTGGATATCGGAGACTGAGTAGGGTTGTGTTATCGAGTGCGATTATACTCGATGGAGTTTCTGATAGTCTTATGTTGTATTTCAGAGACATCATGGTTAGACCACGCCACGGAGCGAGTTCGAGCGGTGTGAGTGACGAGGAGATTCGTCAGATGATTCATGAGGAGGTTGCTGTAGCGATCCGGGCTGAGATTCCGGAGATGTTTGGGTCTATTAAGACCACCTTGATGGAGACTTTCAAAGAGCGGTACGCCGCATTGACTGAGGTTGCAGCCGCTGCAGCTACCGCAGCTGTGGCCGCTGCCAGGCCACAAGGGGGTGACTCGTTGCTGTTTCGGGAGTTCAGCAACACGAAGCCACCTGAGTTTGATGGGACACAGGATCCGATTGCTGCGATGAGGTGGATCGCTGATATTGAGGGGTGCTTCTACACATGTTCATGTCCGGAGCATCTGAGGGTACGGTTCGCTTTGAACCAGCTCCGTCTGGGAGCAAAGGATTGCTGGAAGTTGGTGACGACGAACTTCACTTTGGCAGAGATTTCGGCAGTGACATGGGAGGGGTTTACCTCTATGTTCAGAGACGAGTACGTTCCCCTGGTGGAGAGGCAACGATTGGTTCAGGAGTTCTTGACCCTCAAGCAGGGTACTGATTCGGTTGCGGTGATCACGCGGAAGTTTCATGAGAGGGCGATGTTCTGCCCCGAGCTGGTGTCCACAGAGCAGGCTCGGATGAGCCGGTACTTGGGTGTTTTGAGGAGGGATATTCGGGAGTTTGTGTCAAACTCCACCTATCATACCTTTGCTGAGCTTCAGGCGAATACCAGGGAGCGCGAGATTGAGTTGGAGACCCAGGCCAGGGAGGAGGCCGAGTCTCAACAGGTGGATCGGCGGCCGGCTCAGTCTCAGCCGGCAGCCAAGCGGACTAAGTCCGCCGATTCGAGGACGGGAGGTCCGAAGGGCCGCACTTGCGGAAAGTGCGGCAAGGGTCATGATGGGGCATGTCGATCTGGTGCTTGCTACAAGTGTGGCAAGGAGGGGCACATTGCTAGGGAATGCCCCAAGGGGTTTACGGTTTGCTTTCATTGCAACCAGACAGGCCATCGGAAGGCCGAGTGCCCCCAGCTTCTTCAGGGATCTGCACCTACTGCCAGGGCTACTGAGACTCGACCAGTGAAGGCCGAGGCCCCGAGGGCTTGTGGGAGAGCCTTTCAGCTGACTGCGGAGGAGGTCCGCGCTGCGCCCGATGTTGTGGCAGGTATGCTTTATTTCATGTATTTATTTTGATGTCGAGATGTTATGCTTATGTTAGGATATGCATAGATACTTTCCTTGTGAACTCTGTGCCTGCTCTAGTATTATTTGACTCGGGTGCGAGTCGGTCCTTTGTATCTTTGGCTTTTAGTCAGCATATCAGCGTTAGTCGTGAGTCGTTGAGTCGGCCTCTGAGAGTTTCTATAGCTGACGAGAGAGTGATTTGCGCCACGGAGGTTCTTCGGGATGTGTGTTAGAGATTTTCGGGGTCGAGTTTCCGATTGATCTGATTCCTATTGCGATGGGTGATGTCTGTGTCATTGTGGGCATGGACTGGTTGAGCCGATTCGGCGCCATCATCGACTGTGAGCGTCAGCTGGTGACTATACGAGACCCTAGTGGGGGAGTTCTTACGGTGTACGGCGAGGGTACCCGTTCGGGATCAGCTTTTTGTTCGGCCGCTAGGGCGAGGCAGTGTTTACAGCAGGGCTGTAAGGGTTTTGTGGCGTATGTGATGGATACGCGGGAGGTTTCCGAGAGACCAAGATCAGTTGAGGAGGTCCCAGTGGTGCGTGAGTTTCCAGATGTTTTCCCCGAGGAGCTGCCGGGAGTACCTCCTGTGAGGCAAGTAGAGTTCGGTATCGATCTGGTTCCGGGGGCCGCGCCTATCGCTAAGGTGCCTTATCGTCTTGCACCTCCAGAGATGCAAGAGTTGTCCTTGCAGCTTCAGGAGTTGCTGGGGAAGGGATTTATTTGGCCGAGCAGCTCGCCGTGGGGAGCACCTATTCTGTTCGTCAAGAAGAAGGATGGTTCACACCGGATGTGCATTGATTACCGGGAGTTGAACAAGTTGATGGTCAAGAACCGTTACCCATTACCGAGGATCGATGATTTATTCGATCAGTTACAGGGAGCATCTTGGTTTTCCAAGATCGATCTGAGGTCGGGGTACCATCAGGTGAGAGTGCGGGATGAGGACGTCCAGAAGACAACGTTTAGGACGCGATATGGGCATTATGAGTTTGTGGTGATGCCTTTCGGGCTCACCAACGCCCCGGCTGTGTTCATGGATCTCATGAACAGGGTATGTAGGCCGATGTTGGATCGGTCAGTGATTGTATTTTTCAACAATATTCTAGTGTATTCGAGATCTAGAGAGCAGCATGAAGAACATTTGAGGGAGGTCCTTGGGGTTTTGAGATCGGAGAAGCTGTATGCAAAGTTCTCCAAGTGTGACTTCTGGTTGCGGGAGGTCCAATTCCTAGGACATGTTGTTAATCAGGAAGGGATATTGGTCGATTCGGCCAAGGTTGAGGCGGTGATGAGTTGGGAGGTGCCGAAGTCACCTTCTGAGATCAGGAGTTTCCTTGGATTGGCAGGGTATTATCGGAGATTCGTTAAGGATTTCTCCAAGATCGCAGTGCCGCTCACCAGATTGACCCGGAAGGGTGTTGCATTCTCATGGGGTCCCGAGCAGCAGACCTCCTTTGAAACACTTCGCCAAAGGTTGTGCGAAGCCCCGGTATTAGCTCTCCCGGAAGGGATGGAGGATTTTGTAGTATATTGCGATGCATCGATCTCGGGGCTGGGTGCAGTGTTGATGCAGAGGGGTCATGTAATAGCATATGCATCGAGGCAGCTGAAGCCTCACGAGACGAGATACCCCACGCACGATTTAGAGTTGGGGGCAGTAGTGTTCGCTCTCAAGATTTGGCGTCACTACTTGTATGGGGTTCGATGTACGATATACACGGACCATAAGAGCTTGAAGTATTTGATGGATCAGCCCAACCTAAATATACGTCAGAGGAGGTGGTTGGATGTGGTCAAGGATTATGATTGTGAGATCCTGTACCACCCAGGCAAGGCTAATGTGGTAGCCGATGCATTGAGCCGCAGGGCGGAGAGCACTCCCCTGCGAGATGTATGTTTGAGATTGACTGTGATAGCTCCAATATTGGATGCTATTCGTGGGGCACAGGCCGAGGCTGTGCGACCAGAGATGCAGAAGAGAGAGCGGGTCGTTGGGTTGGTTTCAGAGTTTGTTAAGGATGGACGAGGGCTTATGATGTTTTAGGGTCGGATTTGGGTACCGTTCGTGGGCGGTACGCGTAATACTCTGATGGAAGAGGCTCATCGGTCGAAGTTTTCGATCCATCCGGGGGCTACGAAGATGTATTTGGATTTGAGGAAAGAGTATTGGTGGCCCTGTATGAAGAGGGACATCGCATGGTTCGTGGAGAGGTGCTTGACCTGCCGTAGGGTTAAGGCCGAGCACCAGAGACCGCATGGCAAGTTGCAGCCAATGGAGGTTCCCGAGTGGAAGTGGGAACAGATCACTATGGATTTCATCACCAAATTGTCGAGAACTGTCAGAGGAGTCGATGCAATTTGGGTGATTGTGGATAGGTTGACGAAGAGCGCTCACTTCCTTGCCATCAGTGAGAGTTCTTCAGCGGAGAAGTTAGCGGAGATATATGTGAGAGAAGTGGTATCTCGGCATGGGGAGCCGATCTCGATTGTTTCAGATCGTGATGTGCGCTTCACTTCCAGATTCTGGAAGAAATTCCATGAGGAGCTGGGTACTAAATTGCATTTTAGTACCGCATACCATCCCCAGACAGATGGTTAGAGCGAGCGAACGATTCAGACGCTGGAGGACATGCTTCGAGCGTGTGTGTTAGATTTTGGGGGTAGCTGGGATGCATATTTACCCTTGGCAGAGTTTTCCTACAACAACAGCCATCATTCGAGCATTGGTATGCCACCCTTTGAGCTGTTGTATGGTAGGAGGTGTCGGACCCCCATTTGCTGGGGAGAGGTGGGTCAGAGAGTGATGGGCAGTACAGAGATCGTGCTTCAGACGACAGAGCAGATTCAGGAGGTTAGACAGAGGTTATTGACCGCCCAGAGCCGACAGAAGAGTTATGCAGACAGACGCCGATCCGAGCTTGAGTTTCAAGTCGATGACTTCGTTCTCCTGAAGGTCTCTCCTTGGAAGGGAGTGATTCGATTCAGGAAGAGGGGCAAGTTGGGACCCCGGTATATTGGGCCATTTCGTGTGATTGAAAGGATAGGCCGGGTAGCCTATCGTTTGGAGTTGCCAACAGAGTTGGGGCAGATCCACGACACTTTTCATGTGTCGCAATTGAGGAAGTGTATAGCCGATGAGTCGGCAGTGGTTCCATTAGAGGATATTCAGGTGGATGCGAGCCTGAATTATGCCGAGAGACCAGTGGCCATCAGGGATCGGAAGATCAAGGTTCTGAGGAACAAGGAGGTACCTCTGGTGTTGGTTCAGTGGCAACACCGGAAGGGATCAGAAATGACTTGGGAGCCAGAGCGTGAGATGCGGGAGCAACATCCGGAGCTATTTTCAGAGTGAGACGTCGAGGGCGAAGTCTAGTCATAGTGGGGGAGAATTGTAACAGCCCGGAATTTCAGGTATTGTTATATTTATGATTTTGGGTGTTTTAAGAGAGGACTCGGCGAGTTGGAGCCTAGACTCACCGAGTAGGATCGCGGAACTGGTCGCGGGTTCGCGACTGGACTCGGCGAGTCTGTGCTGTTTAGCGAAAACCCTAACCGTTCAGGTTTGGGACGTATATAAGGGACCTTATGGCCGTCATTGTTCACCCTAGTCCCCTGAGAGAAACCCTAATTCGATTGTGAGCACCTAGAGCAAGATAGAAGACCATTATTGATCTTGGAAGTGTTATTGTGCAAAAAGGAGGAGGCTTGGTTAAGGGAACAACAAGAGAAGCCACGTTCTGAGGATTGGGGACACAGAGAGCACGTTATTCAGGTAATATTTCGAGTTGCATCCTTCTATGTTGATGTATATATGGATTTAGGGTTTATTGAACCCTTTTGTGGCTAGATTGAGTGTTACCTTAGTCCCCCAAACGATTGGAACCCTGTATTGGGATCTTTGGAAGTCCAGAATGTCCCATGCCTGAGCATTTCGGGAATCAATGGAGGTTTTGGATTGGAATCCTTATGCCTTAGGTCAAAATATAAATTATGAGTCATGGGGTGCATTATGAGCACCGAAATGAGGACCTTATGTGATGAATCAGTCTAGGAAGGCCAGACCTATGAATGGTCGGAGCAGTTCTGACCTTAGAAAGCAGTTTGAGCGGTTGCATGGCATGGACTCGCCGAGTCCGATGAACAGACTCGGCGAGTAGCTTGAAGATTAACTGGGACTCGTCGAGTTGTTCTTCAGACTCGGCGAGTTGAGTCGGGGTGGCCCCGCGATTCTTCCAGGAGAAACTCATCGAGTCAAGGAGGATACTCGACGAGTAGAAAGGGGATCTTAGAGAATTGGTGAGGACGTCTAGACTCGCCGAGTCGCCCTAGCACTCGCCGAGTCAGGTCAAGTTAACCGTTGACCGTTGACCAGAGTTGACCTATGTTTGACCTCTTAGGGATAGTCAAACTTAGAAGATAAAAGTGTTAATAAGAGATGTATGATGTTATAGGGAGATTGTAGCTCGGCGGATCGAGTACGAGTGACTTCGGGATTTGTTAGCTTTCGACATTCACGAGGTGAGTCTTCTCACTATATTGTACCCGGAAGGGTTTGACTGTGTGACCGGAAGGTCGGATATGATATGTGATATACGTACTATATGTGATAAGTTAATTGTTATGCGTGCTATGTATGTTTACGTGGGCCGGAAGGCAATATGTTATGGGCCGGAAGGCGATTATGTTATGGGCCGGAAGGCGTTGTGTTGTGGACCGGAAGGTCGGCGTGGGTAGGACCGGAAGGTTTACCCAGCAGGGACGGAAGTCCCCTGAGACACATGGACCGGAAGGTCAGGGCCTGGAAAGGCGTATGTGCGTAAGTTGTATATTGGGGAACTCACTAAGCATTTATGCTTACAGTTGTTATGTATGTGTTTCAGGTATTAGCGAGGACCGTGGGAAGGCGCCGGCGTGATCTGTACACACTGAAGGATGTTTGGTGATCTTGGGATTTAGATGACTTGTATTTTTGATATGACACTTGAAATGTTTATGCCTTGTTTTGAATGAAAATAACTTATTTTGAAATGAAAAATTTGTTTGAAAATTTACGGTGTTACACCGGCTAATCCTAAAAAGCTTCGAATCTTCGTGGGACTCTTTGGTTGTTCCCACTTCATCACAGCTTCGATCTTTGTTGGATCAACCATTATCCCTTCTTGGTTGACCACATGACCCAAGAATTGGACTTCACGAATCCAAAAATCACATTTGGAGAACTTCGCATACAGCTTCTCCTTCTTCAAGACTTCCAAAACTTCTCGCAAGTATCTGCCATGCTCCTCTTGGCTTTTTGAATAAATCAGAATGTCATCTATGAACACTATCACAGATTTATCAAGGAACGGATTACAAACTCTGTTCATTAAATCCATGAATGCTGCTGGATCATTGGTCAGTCCAAACGACATAACCAAGAACTCGTAGTGTCCATAACGCGTTCTAAATGCAGTCTTCTCTATATCCTGCTCTCTTACTTTCAGCTGATGATATCCTGACCTAAGATCGATCTTTGAAAAATAACTTGAACCTTGTAGTTGATCGAATAGGTCATCAATCCTCGGCAATGGATATCTATTCGTTATTGTTGCCTTATTCAGCTCTCGGTAATCAATGCACATCCTCATGCTTCCATCTTTCTTCTTTACGAATAACACCGGAGATCCCCAGGGTGATGAACTAGGTCTAATGAAACCCTTGTCCAATAACTCTTGAAGTTGCATCATCAACTCCTTCATCTCCGTCGGTGCTAGTCGATAAGGTGCTTTTGCAATCGGCGTTGTTCCAGGCAACAAGTCAATACGAAATTCCACTTGTCGATCAGGCGGTAATCCAGGAAGATCTTTGGGAAATACTTCTGGATAATCACACACAACTGGAATACTCTGCATCACCTTCTTTTCCTTCTTAGCATCAATCACGAATGCTAAGTATGATGTACACCCCTTGGTCAAACATTTTCTGGCTTTCATTAGAGAAATGATTCCAGAATTTACTCTGCGTTTATCTCCGTACACCATAAACGATTCCTTCCCAGGCGGATTCACTTTCACTATTTTCTTCTTGCATAAAATTTCGGCATCATTGGCGCTAAGCCAATCCATTCCTAAAACGATGTCGAAACCATTAAGTTCGATATGCAATAATTCCTCGTGGAACTTATTTCCATTCAGATCAATTACGATGTTTTTCATACGATGGCTAATAGGTACAAACTTGCCACTAGCAACTTCGACTAATAACGCATTATCTAGTCTAACAACAGGCAAAGCTAGTTTTCTACCAAATTCATGCGATATAAAGGAGTAGTTGGCTCCAGAATCAAATAAAATTTGGGCAGGCAATTTGTTAACGAGAAAGGTACCTGAAGCGACATCAGCTTCATCTTTAGCAGCTTCCAGTGTCATCTGGAATGCTCTCGCCTTCGGCTTTAGCGGAATGTTGGGTCTTGCTGCTTCCTTCTTTTTCGAACAATCCCTTGAGATGTGCCCCTCCTCACCACAACCATAACAAACATTCTTGGTGAAGGTGCAGTCGTTGGCATAATGCCCTGGCCTTCCACATTTGAAGCATGTGGTTTCCCTGCCACACCTCCCATGATGTTTCTTCTTGCATTTGTCGCACCATTTCACCTCTACCTTTCCTCCACTTCCTCTCGAACTAAACTTCGAGAATTTACTTTTCTTGTTGGACTCTGAAAATCCATCGATTTTCCTCTTTTTACCCACCTCTGACCTTTCTAGACCTTTCTCCCTGATCTGGGTCTCAATATTTCTAGCAGCCCAGATGGCGGCTTTCAATGTGGTTGCTTGCTTAACCATTGGACCATAGTCCGCTGGTAGTCCAAGGGCAAACTTGTTGACCTTAGAGAGTTCCGTTGGCACCAAATATGGGATAAACTTCATATTTTCTGTGAAACTTGCAGCGTATTCAGTAACGCTCAACTTCCCCTTCTTCAAATTCTGAAACTCATTACTGATTTCCAGAAGGTCCTGCTCGGAGCAGTATTGTAGTTTTAGTTGTTCCACAAAGTCTTCCCAAGACATTTTGCTTGCTTCTCCCTTGGGCATAGAGTCAGCTTACAGCTTCCACCAACTCAACACACCAGATTTTAGCAGGGGGATCGCAAGAGCGGTCTTCTATCTGTTGCTGCATTCACAACTTTTAAACATAGTCTCCATTTCGGAGATCCAATCCATAACTTGCACCGGCGTCGGGCTTCCGGATAGACATGGTGGTTTGGACGCCATGAAATCCTTGTACTTACACCCACGCCTATCATTTCCTCCATATTGGTTATTGCGTCTAACCATTGGTGGGTTGTCTTGACCAATAATCCCACTAAAGTTTTCTCCTTCTGACTGCCCTCCATTCTCCTCGGGCTCTTCTACTTGAATGGATTCCTATTCTCACCATTTTGATTCCTGTTCTCATCAGCATTTCCAACTCCGCTTCTTGTTCTCACCATTTTGATCTATACACCGAATAATTTCACCTTATTACTCCAAACGATTACATGCTAGTTCTAATATCGTATACATATGCTTAGAATCCTAAACACATAAACCTTCAGATCCGGTTGGCAACAAACCGTAGATCCTGAACAAATAATATCACATATGGCAACATATAACATTTAGCACATAAAAGCATTTTTAGGCAACCTTCCTAAAATAAACTAGTGCTCGTGTCTAAAATTTATCAGACACACACCTCAAAATCTCCACTTAGCATCCTAAGTTTAAGTCTAGAAATCCTACAAATTCCTAGTTCGCTTAAACTAATGCTCTGATACCAACTGCGACATCCCCAAAATCTCAGCCAGAAAAGACCGATTTCATTTATGCTTTTTAAACATTTTCAGAGTAAATCCTTTTAGTTTTAAAAGAGATGCGGAATTTGTTTCCAAAAACAAAACATGATAAAATAGATATTTATCAAAAACATTTCATAAAGAAATATGATTTCATTTCATAATCAAAAGTCGGGATGTCATGTTCCGATACAGATCATAAAGCATAAACGATAGCATTACAAGTCATTCAACAAATATATACATATACAGACTTGCAAACAAAACAACTTGATGTTCGCCCATCTTAAGCTCTTGCGCCACTTCCTGTACAACAAATCCACTGAGTGGGTCAGGCTTGGGAGCCTGGTGAGCATATAGGGTTTTCAACCCACAATAATTATATTTAATTTCAACAATCAACAAATAACCCGATTACCCATTCCCGTTATCCTCACCTTACGTTCCTAAAAATAACGTCTATTATAAGGAACCTATTTCAGGATTTTTCATTGGGACGGACATCACTGCAGAGGGGCTTCCTCAGCAATAAGTGTCCTAAAGGCAACCATGTGGGGGATAGAGTACACCGGTGAACACGTCGTTCACAACACCAACAGGTAATGAGCCTGCTAGTGTTCCACAGGACAGTCTAGAATAGTCCGTGGTCGTCATCCATACTCTGCTGAATGACTAGAATAACACCAATAACACCGAGGCCTCTCATCTGTTTATTACACACCAATTATCTACCCATGTTCTACCCAACATATTAGTAGATAAAAATATACATTTTTTTATACATAGTTTAAAAACCTGTATAACATGCTTTAATCAATACATATTCCACATAACATATGAGGCATACACACATAACACGTATTTCACAAAGAATAAGTCAGATCTATGAGATAGAAGGGAGTGAATATACACTCACACACATAACAACACAATATATACACGTAGCACGTATTTTATATATTATACTTCATAATATTGCGTTGGAATGAAAATAACTACACAATCACCTGATCACAAGATTTTCTGGCAGCACTACGGCTTGCAGAAGAGGTGTTTCTCCGTAGATCTGGAAGATCTTCACAAAAACCGGGCTCCTCGCGGGCAGGGCTGTGGCTCGGGAGTAACGCTCTTCGGGAACCTCGGGGCTTCGGATCTTGCTTCGGGGCTCGGGAATATTACCAGGGCTTCGGGATATAAACGGCACGTAAAACAAGGCAAAAACTAGAGAGAAGAAAGAGTTTGAACAAGAGAAAATGGCGGAATTCGATTTCTATTAATAGGCTGAGGGTCTGGGATTACGCGGGGCGTAATCTCAAATTACGCGGGGCGTACTCAGTACGTTGGGCGTACTCGGGTTACGCGGGGCGTACTTTGACGTCACTGCGTGCGTCAACTGCTGGCACTCGATTATCGGTCAGACAAGTTGCACCGCTTTGAGTACGCTGGGCGTACTCAAATTACGCGAGGCGTAATTTGACTCGTCGAACTTCTAAATTGCGTAACTTTTGCATACGAGCTCCGTTTTCGATGTTCTTTATATCCACGCGAAGGTCAGACCATACTCTACAACTTTCGTTTAGACTCCATTGGCTAATTTTGAATTTTAATTTTATTAATTATTTTTAGGAGGCCGGGACAGAAAATCTTCGTTATAAATTAATAACTTCTTTGTCCGACGTCCGTTCTCGCCTAGCTTTTTATCGTTTCGCTACTAACAACGAGATCGTCGATTCTCGTTTAGATTGTTTCGGCTAAAAACCGCTCGATCTCAAATCGAGTATTCGGGCTGCATACTGCCACGCCGAAACTTCAGAAAATCATAACTTCCTCATACGAAGTCAGATTTGGGCGTTCTATATATATTCGGAAACCTCGTTTCAACTACTACAACATTATCCCAAGATATCGAGTTTATTTTACACTTAAATTTTGACGCTCATTTTATTCTTAATTTAATTTAAATTATAATAATTAAGAAAACACACATAATCCACATAATTCACCAATAACACATTCTTATTATTTCAAGTTGGGTTACAAGGTTAACCTAGACTATCACATTGCTAAAAATGGCAAGCCTAGAAACACGGGTGTTACATTAACACTCCTCCTCGTTCGCCTTCTCCTGAGGTACCTGTTTCATCTAAACGTGTCTCTCCTCCCCCAATCTCCATCTCTATTTCCATTCCCCCTATAACCTCCACTACTCAAATACCACCCACCTCTATCCCTGTACCACCTCCTATTTTCTCAGAAGCTACGACAACAACCACCACTGGAGTTCGAGCCAACGTATCTGATACGGGGGTTCATACTTCAGCACCCAAACATACACCCGCCACTGAACATACTTCCACCCCCGAACCTACTCCCACAACCGAACCTACACCTTCGCCTTCATCTCCCCATCACTCAGCCGATGACGAGACTTTTCTTGGAGGAGAAGACATGACTTTTGACTCTGTCTACTATAGTCCGTACCAGGTTCAAAGTGATGACGACGATGATGCTCCTATCACTAAAAAGCATCTCAAGGAACTTCATGAGAAAATCGACAGTCTCATCGCTTCCTCCTCATCCTCTCGGTCCACTATCTCAGAGGCAGCTATTCAGGGGCTAGTTGATTCGTTCACCAAGGCACATGAAGCCTCAATCAACTCCGCCACTGCTGCTATTGACGTATCTACCAAGGCGTGTGCTGCTGCGACCAAAAAATTCGAAAAACTGTTTATCGATGCTAACAATCTTTTTCAGTCTTTACAGGGAGCTGCTGAATCCAATGCAGCGAAGGTTGACTCTCTTGTCGAGAAGCTGGCCTCTTCATTTGCATCAGAATAGCTATTCTTTGTCAGTCTTCGTCAGTCTCTTGAAGCTGACAATAAAAACTTCCAGGCAACTGTTGAGGAGCGCTTGACGAAGCTGCAAGAAGATCTCGTTTCAGAGAACTCCGTGATGGATGCTCTTGCTTGGAAAACCACTGCTCTAAAGGTCAAGAATCTTCAAATTTTCCAATCAGAAAAGGAGGTTGCGTCTCTCCGATATGAGCAAGAGGTCATTTGCACGTGTGTTTCGGATGTCCACGCCGCCCTCTCCAACATTATTGAAGCAGATGATCCCATCCTGAACTATTCTGCGAGGCGCACTCTAGCTGAGAAGCTTGCTCCTGCCCTTGCCATACTCAACAAAATTGAAGGGCTTCCTGCATTTGTGGCCCATCCAAAACAAGGGGGAGAAGATGTGTCTCAACCGCCTCCTACTTCTACATCAACTAAAGCAATCGAACCTCATCCAATAGTTCAAGCTTTAGGTTTGGGTGCTAAAGATAAAGTGAAGAAGACTGTTGAAGACAGTGATGGTGATGATGATAAAGAGACCATCGCTGATCTCTTGAGGAAACAAGGCTGGGAAAAGGACTCAGATATGAGTGCCCGTGTTGCTCGAGAGGCCGAGGCGAATGAAAGAAAAATGAAGGAGGCTCATGATCTTCTTGAGAGTCGAAAAACTCTATTTCCTCCGTGGAATCTCGAGAAGCTCATCAAAGAAGCTATTGATACTCCCAGCATCCTATGGCTCGAACCAGTGATTTCCTTGGATAGGGTCAATTCCGTCGACTCTCAGTTTGATATGCCTTTGACCCGAAAGGCCTTCATATTTCATGCTTTCTCCCATGTTACTGATGTCCCTCATCCTCACCCAAAGGTTGATAAGGAGCTCGTTGAATTCTATCTGAGGTCTGCTCAGCCTCAGTATCAGACATGGAGTGCTCGGAAGATCATAAACGTTCGGGTCCTCAAACCTTTTTGGGAGGGGAACTTCAAAAACGTTCGGTTCAAGGTGCTGAGGGGGTCTGCTAAAACAAAACATGCTATTTCACTTGCTGATCTTCCCAACCTGAATCCACATGATTGGATCATCTTGCACAACATCCTTCTCACCAACGAAGCTGAATATGGGCCAATCATAGATCACTTCAAAAGGATGTTAGTTTACTACATCATGGAGGTCGCCAAGATGGATCAGGAGATCGCAAGTATTTTCAAGAAAAAGCCCACCATCTCTCCAGTTGGCTCTGCAAGCGATCTGAATAAAATGCAGATGGGGAGAATCGACCCGAAGCGGAACTCAGTCTTGTTCACAAGGAACGAAGGCCGAAAATGCCTGTTCGCCTTGGCAGACAAGCATCTATACACTACTGCATGCTTGGAACATGTTCTGGGGATCATCAATCGATGCAAGCAGAACTTTGATGATGACAAGAAATACTTCGATGATATGATCCAGTGGTACATTTGCTTCAGACAAACCATCCTTGCCCTTATTCCTCGTCTGTTCGAAACCACAAAGAAAGTTCCTGTAGCTGGACCCAGCAAGCCAAAGTAAGATCTCGCTCCAATTGACGCAAAGGGGGAGATTGTAGGGTCTGGTATGTGTTGTGTCTTGGGCTCGTTCATTAGTCCAATTTTGTTTCCGGATTGGGCCTGTCCATCTGTGAGTTATTTTATAGGGTTTAGTATTTATAGATCTTTGTACATAGAAATTACTTTTTATCGTTTGTAACCCTAGTAGCCTCTACAGCGGAAGTTCTTTGTCAATCTCCGCTGAGGCTTGAATCTACTGAATCATTCGACGTATATTGATTCACTCTTGTGTTTAATATTTCTGTTTACGTTTCTGTGATTAACCTGTTTAAGATCTAAATGATTAAAGAGTTATTCAACTCATCAACATGTTTGTATGTGGTTTTGGTTTCTCGAAAAACTGAAAAGACTAAAATGCCCTCCTTATATATTTTTTATATTTTTTTCTATTTCATTTAAGATTTATTAATAAATTAGGGTCTCTCTCTCTCTCTCTCCCTCCCTCTCTCTCTCTCAAGTACATCTTCAACCTCAATTTCAGACCCATACTCGATTTCGAGTGTGTTTGGGATTCCTTTATTAAGTTAAAAGTCATTTTGTAAAAAATGATTTTTTCTAAAAGGTTGTATTTAAAATGTTTTTGGGTGGACTTTAAGACTTTTAAGAGATAAAAGTCAAAAGTCAAAAGTCACAAAAATATGAGATTTTATGACTTTTAAAAAAGGCTTTTTTTGTCATGGTTAAAAGTTTAATTAAAATGACTTTTCTATTTTATCAAGACTAAATTGCACAAATGGTCCCTGTGGTTTGCACAAAATTGCCACTTTGGTCCAAAAACGTTTTGACTAGCACCACAGGTCCAAAGTTTTCATTTTGTTGCGATTTTAGAACAATTTGATTTAGAAATATTTAAAATGATGGATTTACCCTTGGTACTTTATTTTTCTATTTTTTTATTTATTTAAATGTTTATTCTGATTAAAAGAAAAATAAAAACAAATATCTCTCTCTCTCTCTCTCTATTCATATATCTATTTTCGTTCCAGTTTCACTACAAGGAAGGGTATCGATGGTTTTGACACCGACCCAAAATGCTCATTCTGTCACTCCCCACTGGGCGCTGCCATGGTAAAAATCCACCACCACCGTGTTTATTTTTTCAAGTACAACAGCCCCAAACATCCTCGACCCTTACTCCTTCCTCCCCTTATCTCTCACATGTCGACCTCACCGGAAGAAATAAATAGAAGTAGCGGGAGTCGCCAGAACGAACACCATCGGCTGCCACCATAGTTCTCAACTCACTTCGCCGTCCCTCTGTTGTGACCCATTACCATCAAACACCCCAACATCGTTGTCACCTTCCACTTGTTGCCTCCATTCCAGCATTCACCTGCCATCACCTTCCACTAAAAACCACCGACTGTGTGGCCACTATGCAACCACCATCAACAGTCACAACCACCATCTCCAACTTCTATTCTTTTGATCTTCTTTAATTCCACTCCTACTACAAGAATCTTCATGGTTTTGAACTATTTCCAACGAACAGATAGAAGCAATGTGCCCTCTATCTTTCTCCATTAAAGCATTCTACATTCTAGGGTTCGAATTACCCTCTCTTTGCGGTGTGCTTTTACCAGATATTGAAGCTTGCCCCGAAAACTTTGATTTAGGTGTGATTAGGGCTCGAAAACCCTCAATTGGAGCAACAATGATAACATACCTGCAACATGCCCTCCTTCGCTATCCTCGCCACTAAATATCCTCTCCGGTGAAGATGATGAAAGAAAAAAAAATGACGGGTCATTTGATTCCTCGGTTTGGCTCTTTTGTGATTCACATAAAAAATGGCAATGGGGACTCACGTAGCAGCATCAACATAACAGAGGTGGTCGATGGTGGTGACCAAGATCAGCTCTACGGTGGCAGGAGGTTGCTTCCTTTTTTGCTTATGTCAGTAGTGGTCATCGGTGGGGAAGAGGGAAGAGGTAAGGCACCAGGTTAGAGGGTTGCTTGGGCGCTGTTGTGTCACCGGAAGAACGAGGGCTAAAGGGTTGTGAAGTGGTGGTACACGATGGCAGAAGGTGGCAGTAGGGTGACGAGTGGTGGCTGCCACGTTTTACTTTGTGTTTCTTGGAAGAAAATGGACGAGAAAAAGGATGGAAGGGAGGTATAAGGGCAATGTATAGTGTTAGGAAATAAGAGAGAGAGAGAGAGAGAGAGAGAGATTTCATTTTTATTTTTTTATTTTGTTATAAAAAGTTATAAAAATAAAATAGAAAATGAAAATTTTCTTTTCTATTTTTTCTTTTAATCAAAAAAAGTATTTAAATAATAAAAAATGGAAAAAGAAAAAAAATAAGGGCAAAGTAGTCATTATGAAAAAGTTTATAGAAAACTGGACCAAACTTGCAACAAAATGAAAAGTTTGGACCTCTGGTGCTGATCCAAACTTTTTTGGACAGAAGTGGCAATTTTCAGCTAAACACAATGACCATTTGTGCAATTTTGTCTTTTATCAAACATCTTTTAGACTTTTTTTAAACTTTTTTGAAAAGTTAAAAAGTCCAAAATTGTTTTACAAGGAAAGCCAAACACCCCTCCTTCGTATTTGAAAAATGATTTCATGTTCTTGAGGATGGAGAAATGGGCACACAACATAATCACCATCACCTTTCTCATATCATCACCCCCCCTCTATTGCCAGATTCATCTTTAATTTTAGAAACATCAACCCAATTTTCTACATCTAGATTCAACTATTAGTTGCGCGACGAGGGTAGAGATTTGGAACGAATCGAGAGTGGAGGCACACAACAGAGATGTGGTTTCTACATCTGGATCCAACTTCGAGTTTTTTTTTGCAAAAATGGGTTGAAAATATAAACCCTTTGTAAAAATGGGTTGATTGTTATTTCATTTGCAAAAATGAGTTTCATTTTTGTGTCCCCACATAAAAATCAACTAATTAATATGTAATTTTACATTTTGGACCCTTCAACTTTCATAATAACCCTATAACTTATATGTTATATTTATTTTATATCTTTTTTAATAAAAAAATTATTTTTTAAGCTTTTTAGAACAAATGTAAATTTGTATATATTAAAAACATCTAGCTGAAATATGTCTATTATGTTATTGCGATTTACACCATTAGAAAGTTTTAATAAACACATTATAATTGATACCAATATAGAATATATTACATGCTACGAAATTACAAAATTAGAAGTAATTAAAGACACGACTACAAAAGAAATTAAACATGAACTAACAACTAAATTAAATATAAAATTACAAGAATAATAAAAGTTACATGGTTCACATCGCATTGAATCTTGGTTGAGAATTTGAACAATTTCTCATGTTATGACCAGGTTGATAGCATAGTCCACATTTACGAGGTTCAGCGGGATGGAGATCATCCATCTTGTTACGAAATCGATTTGCACTCCTCCGACCTCGACCGACAACATATTTTGAGTTATCTGCTTGAATACTCCAATTAGTCCCTAACCAATAATCAACATGAGGAAGTGGTGAAAACCCGTCATTATATTGTTGCTTGTACGTCACAGTTGTCTAAACATGATTGATAATGGAAAAAGGGTTATCCCCTCTAAAACGACAAACTGCAAGAGCATGTGAACAAGGGAATCTTTCCATTTGCCACTTACCAGATGTGCATGTATGTTGATAATAACTTACAGTGTGGGTATTTCCTCCGTTTTCATTTACTCGTAACTTAGTGACAATTCTATAGACACCTTCATTATAGTTGAACTCAGTTAAAATAGGACTTTGTGCAGAAGTGTCATGTTTATGAAAGAGACGCCACATACGTGATGGTAGAGGTGTATTGCAATTCGTTGCAGCATCACTATGTTTTCTAAAAAGTTGCATAGTTCTATTGAATGTAAGATCAATACACGCCCTAATAGGTAGTTGTCTTGCTCCTCATAGCACATTATTCATACTCTCGGATATATTTATCGCTAACGACCCCCATCGACGATTTTTATCATAAAAAAGACACCATTGACTTTTATCAATTTGGTCTAAATACTACCAGACTTCAAGATTGATTGCTTTGATTTATTTCTTATACTTCACAAACTTTCTTATTTTGTGTGGTGCTTCCAATATCCCAACAAAATGATTTAAGCCTCACGTTCTTGTACTTTTGCATGAGATTGCTTTTGATGTGTCGAAGACAAAATCGATGGTATCCCAATGGCTCTTTCCATTCCTCTAGATTTTCCATTGCGTGAATTATTCCTTGATGTCGGTTTGAAATAACACACAATTGTCTGTCTTGAGCAACAAAATGTATGAACTGATACAAAAACCAAATCTAACTCTGTGTAGTTTCCTCATTAACAATGGAATAAGAAACTGGTAATATATTATTGTTGGCATCTTTTGTAATAGTCATAAGCATTTTGCCCTTGTACGAACCTCTCAAATGACAAGCGTCAATGGAAATAACAGGTCGACATAGATGAAATACATTAATTGCAGGTCCAAAAGCCCAAAAAATATACTTAAATGTTGCCACATGTGATGAGCCATTTGGACTATGAAACCATTTCATGACACTATTAGGATTTGAAGTTTGCAAAGTTGCAATGTACTTGGGTAACTCTGCAAAGTTACTTTCCCAAGTTCCATAAATGTTCTCTATGGCTTTCCTCCTACCATGCCATGCCTTCCAATAAGAAACATCAACATTTAGAATATTTTTAATATCTGCCTATATATGTTTCACTGGATAAGCAATGTCTTTTTCAATTGAGTGGATGATATAGAAGGCTATAGTTGTAGAGTTTAGACTTCTATTGTCATTGCCTCTACAAGATCCAAAACAGTTGTGTGCATCCACCCAACATGTGATCTTCAACATATGATGGTTATTCTTTTTCATTGCACAAATATACCATGCATACTGCGGTGTATATGGGTCAATATTAGAACTTCCTTCTTCACTGCTAAGAGTTTTACACTTTGATATCCAAAAACTACTTTTACTTTCACAAACCTTAAACTCTCTATTTTTCTTGATTGACCAAAGTCTTACTGCCCTTTTTACCTGATCCTTATTTTCAAACAACATTACTAACCTTATTTTGTTTTCAGATTCATTCCAAAAATCTAAATGAATTTTGTCTTGAATATCTACTATGTCATTGTCTCCTTCGTCTCCAATATCGTTCATAAAGTTCATAACTGGATGGTTACTCATAATCGAAGCTTCATTCACATTATTGTCAAACTCATCCCCAACATCACTTAATGATTCACTAACACTATCTTCACTAAATTAGGAGTTGGGTTCATCAAATCCAAAGTCATTATCTGTCTCAAATCTAGCACCATTAGGTAAAGGAAATTGTACCTCAGAGGGGTTGTTGACAAAATCAATAGGCTGAACTGGATGTGATACTCCATAATTGTTAAGAAGATCTACAAGACTAGTGATACTCCATAATTGTTAAGAAGATCTACAAGACTAGTATTCGCAGGCCACATTATTTGTAACTGCAAAATAAACAATAAGATAAAATATATAAATTATCATATTATATATAATGTTTCACGTTAGATATTTGAAATTTAGAAAAAATTATGCACCTTACAATTTAGTTGCAAAGGAAGATTTGTGTATGAAGTCACAAACACGACTGAAGAATTAAAGAAGAAAAGTTGGGATTTCAAATTTGTGAGAAATATGGTTTATGAAAATGATGATGGAAACTAAAATGGTGAATTCAATATATACATCAGAAAATAAATTAAACGTAAACAAAGTTATAATTATTTATTTAACTTTTACTTACTTATTTTCAGATGAAAGTGACAATTGATACTTTTACTTTTGCATGTGGATAGTGACAATTAAGACATCTACTTTTGCATGTGGATAGTAACAAATCAGACATCTACTTTCCAGATAAATAATGACAATTCAATGACTTTTTTTTACAAATAAATTGACATAAAAATTATATATATATATATATATATATATATATATATATATATATATATATATATATAAGAGTAAAAAGAAATATTTAGTATTTACATAAATTCCGATTATGTAATTTGAATAATAAACTTATATATTATATGTAATAAAGATTAAAATATAAACTTACAAAATTAAAGATATAAAAATTAAATAATATATAAGTTGTGGGATTATTATGAATGTTGAAGGGGCCAAAATGTAAAATTATATATTAATATGTTTGTTTTTTATGTGGGGCCACAAAAAAAAACCTATTTTTGCAAATCAAATAAGAATCAACCCATTTTTACGAAGGGTTTCTATTTTCAACCCATTTTTGCAAAAAAACTCATCCAACTTCATTTCCACCCTCCTCCACATCTCACCAGTGCTTTTCCTCGCATCACGGGAGTCCACCATCTTCGCCATTCTCGATGATTCCTCAGGTATGAGTTCCCCACCCATTGGGAGACAGGATTAATCATGGATGCTTCTGAGGTCACTGATGCTTCTAAGGTCACTGACTAGGAGACAGTATCGCATACCTCCAGTTACTTTAATTCGAGCTCTAACTCTTACGATTCAAGCTGTCTTGGAGGTTTTTCTTCGTCGAAAGTTGCACGACGTCTCATCTTCACTCAATCCTATTGTTAGATTGTATGTTTTTGAGTTGTGCGTATAGATCTGGGTTATTGTGTCAGTGTCGCATGTCAAATAGAGATAGAGGCAGACCAGTGGTGCATTTGTGGTTTGGAGTGACTGAGACATGTGCAATAATGGCGACGACTATGATTTTTAGAGGTACAATGGTATCTGACTGAAAAGTCTCACGAAGAGCTTGTAACTTATCTGAAGAGGTATTAAGCTCCATTAATATTACTCTAGAACATAAAAAACTACTGATTGTGTTTATTTTTGAACAGAAAATATGATTCTCCACATAACCAAAGCAACTCAAGTTTTCCTGAAAATTTATCATATCCTCTCCTTATTGATCCATTAAAAACTACGAGGAAGTTAGATTTATGGAAATTCATAAGAAGAATATGAGAAGTATTTACATGAACAAGCAAAGGAAGAGCATGATGATTCAATCATGATAAATATGTGAATGAGAGAGCATTTTTTATTAATAAAACTTAAAATTCAATAGAAAAAAATATAAAAAGTATAACATGAAGGCATTTGTCTTTTTAGTTTTTCGAAGGACTAAAACAACATACAAACATGTTTAAAAGGACCACCAATCCAAAAAAGTTGAAATTTAGACCAAAAATCAGAAAAAATGCATACCATAGGCACCATTTTTATTTTTTGCACTTTTCTCAACAAATAAATAAATGAAGACAAAACTGCGAAAATGATCCATGTGATATGTATTTTTTCCAGGTTTTGATCCAAACCCCATTTTTTTTTTGGATTGGTGGTCCTTTTGACCTTGTTTGTATGTGGTTTTGATCCATCCGAAAATTAGAAGACTATTAACTCTCTTTTATTTTTATTTTTACATTTTTAATATTTATTTTAATATTATAATAATTTAAATAAAAAAAGATGGGCCACAGATTCCCCCCTTCTCTCTCTCTCTCTCTCACATCTTCATAAGCTCAAGAACACTCAAGAAAATCTTTTGCCACCATTGTCGTTCGACCACCATCTATTACCACCAAAGTCTGCCACCACTACCGTTTGTCACCTCCATCACCACCTAAATTTTTTCTACCACTTAATCTCCGCCTAGAAATCATCCCATAAACAAAAACCACACACAAAAACAAAGCAAACACACTCATAAAGCTGGTCAAGTTTCTATTTGACTATCGGGAATGCAAAATTGATTTTTCAATCCCGTTGGAACACCCACATACAAATCGATTTCTGGGATGAACACCCAAACACAAATTGATTTTCAGAAATGACAAAACACACACATACACACAGTGAAATCGATTTCCTGGGATGAACATGAAACACACAAATCGATTTACATAATAAACACTGATACTCATGGATTTGAAATCATTTTCGTGACTAAAGGACGTTTTGGTCATGAGGATTTAACCACGTACGCTGGGCGTACGATTGCCAAGGCCAGACCCTTATTTTTATGGTTTGAACCCTATTTAAACATCATTATAGCTTGTGGACATCTACCCTGATTAGCCTCCATTGATCATTTCGTGCCATTGAAACCCTAACTCATTCTTTGAGTGTTCTTGAGCTTTGAAAGTAACTTTATGGCATTTTTGGTGTGTATTCAAGAAGAAGGAGCTTAGAGACCAAGCATTTGTGGAGGTTGAACTTTTAGATCCAGAGTATTCATCAAATTTGTAAGCTTTAGAAGGTATAAAGTTCTTATCTTGATGATTCATTTTTATCGTTTGAAATTAGGGTTTGTTTGTGATATTTATTTGGTCCCATGGGTTCTCCTTGTGAGTTTGAGCAACTCTGGGAGTTAGATATGTTAGATCTGAGCCTATTTGTTATTCATGATGCATAAAAATGTGACATTGATGGTTGTTATTTGTCCATGCATGAGTTTGAGTTCTTCTTATGAGTATTGTTGGACAAAAATGGATGTTAGGTTCCATTAAGGCATGCTAAGGGTTAAAGTTGCCAACTTTATGTATTAGAACCTTGAAATGGAAGAGATCTGAGAGTTGGACTTTATGGCTGAATGGATTAAGCACTAAATTCGTTAGGATGGCAACCAGCCCAGTATGTTCGGTGTACTAAGTGGTATGTGGCACGTACTGGTTATCGGTCACGTACGTCGAGCGTACACCTCACAACGACTTATTGTGGGCTTTAGACTTTTGGGCCTTATTTAGGTTTTCGTCCTTGGACTGTTTGAAGCATGAATGACCCATAGGATTTTGTTAGCGGACCTTAAGTTGTATGAGTTGCGTCTTTTTGGGCCTTGGGGGCCATTATCGTGTTATTGGGCCAAGTTTGGTTAGGACCATTATAGGAAGGGTAAAATGTTCTTTTACCCTAGAAGTTTGGGTTGGGATTTAGACCCATGGTTATGGTTTATGACCTAATTTTGATTAGGTTTATTTGTTTGTGTTTAGTGTGGGATCTTCCGGTTCTGTAGCCGAGCATCTAGTTATTTATTAACGGACCGAGGTAAGTTTTCTCACTATATTAATGGGTCGAAGGCACCAAGGCACCAAGGCTAACTATATCTATGATATGTGTATGAAATACGAGGATTTAGATGTGGCCCCTAGCATATGTATGAAAGACTAGGATCTGACCCCTAACACCTGTATGGAAGGCTGAGATTTGGCCCTGGGTAGGAATTACTTGTAAGACTATGATTTGGACCATAATACTAACTTATTTATGTATGGTATGTGGTACTTTGGAAAAAGTCATTAAGCTTTTGCTTACAGTTTATATTTATGGTTTCAGGTACTTCCGGTAATAAGGGGAAGGGCCCTATGTGATAGCACAACATTCTTCCCTCACTATTTTCCGCACTTTTTTTATATTGTTACTCTGATAATTTGACATTTTTACTATGTGATGGTTTTGGAACAATTTGATGACTATAACTCTTGTTTAAAAATGAAAAAAAATTATCATGGTTTTTGGGTTGTTACAAGTTGGTATCAGAGCCTTGGTTTGAGGGATTCAAGAACACTCCCGGATGTGTTAGAACTCAAACTGATGAAATCATAATCTTTTTAAAAGAAAGAGAAACTGGAATTTTTTAAAAAGATTATTTGTAAGTAAAAAGGGGAGTGTGATGCGTGCAATCGGCGAAGCTCAAGTAAGTGTTTCCTAAGTTACCCATACTTATGTATTGTGATTAGTATGCTTGATGTGCGAATTGCATGCTAGATTAGGGCTTAGGACAACTTTAGGAATCATATGATTGAATTGCTTAATATGTGTGTTGCCTTATAGCGCAATAGAACTGTTGGATTAGGTGTCTAAGCCTATAACTATATTTGGTATGTACTTGACCCAATAGTAGCATGGTCCTTTTGGGTTGCCTTCACCATAGCAACTTGACTAAATGAATTATGGAGAAAGAGGTTAATTATGATTTATTAATATATTATAGGAATATATATTAAAAGAGAAATCATATTATTTAATTAATATTGGTCAAGAGTTAATTTAGAATTAATTTTGTGGTCAAAAGAGATTACTTGAATTAAGGGGACTGATACTGTGATTATAAGATAGTTACAAAGTTGGGCTTAGTGTCTATAAGGAAGGGATGGACGAAATCTATGTGAGAGTCCACATAGAAGTCGTCCAAGGGGCCTTATGGAAGGATCATATGGGCTGCTTAAGGACTAAGCAACTGGATTAGGGTTTTGACTAAAACCCTAGTTGCTCAATTATATAAAGACCCCATGGGACTCTAGAATTCGGCCACTTGAATCCTAAGGAGAGTACCAGCTGAATTTTTGTGATCCCTAGCCTCTCTTTAATATTCTTCCATTTCTTGTGGTGTTTGTGATCTATTAGAGGCATCACATTTGAGGTGCTAAGTTCTAAAAGGTTGAAGATCAAGTTAGCTACAATTGAAAGGTAACATTCTAACTTGGTTTTAGATATAAATTTCGATTTATGCATGCTATATTAGGGTTTATAGCTTTGGATGATTATTGCATGTACAATTAGAGAAAACCTAGATCCAAAGCTTAAGGTTGCATGTGCAACATAGGATTGATGTAATGCTCAAAACCCATCAGTGGTATTAGAGACTAGGTCGTTTTTCTATTGAATTTGATGTTATGCTTAATTTTTCAAACCTGGAAATTTTCGTTTTTTTATAGTTTTGTCTGGTTCCACGATGTGGAATAGCCTTCCACGACATGGAATGGGTTCCGACGAAATTTTTTGGGATTTTGGCTAAAATTGGATTTGGATGATTACCATAAATTGTTTTTCTAATAAAAAATTTGTTTTATCTGTTATGGTAATGCATGTCTTAACCCAATTAGAAGATAATTGTCAAAGTATAAGATAATTATTAGTTTATATGATAAAGATAATTTTTTTTATTTGATGTGAATTATCTTGCCATTAATTGAACTAGGTCAATTTTAGATAATGACAAAATTATTTGATTAATTAAATTATATTTTAATTTGATCTAGATGGTTTTAACAAGTTTCAAAACTTGCCCTCAAGTTTTGGAATTTAAAATTTAATTAAAAGGTTTTAATTTTGAAATATTTAAATTCTAAACCCTAGAGTTTTAAAAGTTAAAAATTCAACTCTTATACTAATATAATATTAAATGATTAATTATATATTTGTATAAGACGAGTCAGTCTTACCGTTAGTAGGCCTCATTCACGAAGTCGATCTTTAAGGGGGGTATAAGGAAACTGCCTATAAAATGGCGGTTAAATGGGTGTCCACTCTAACCCACTACTTCTTTGATTGGTGGAGGGTCGTTAGCCGAACAGGTAGGATAGGACAAAACTAATTCCTCATTAATAAGTATAATGAATTATAAAGTTACTAAATATTTTCATAAATTCCCAATCTTAGTTACTTTAGGAAAATATGAAAATGATGTTATTCCATGAAATTACGCTTCACACCTTGCCAAGTCGTTAGTGGAGCGTGTGTGGCTGACTGACACACTAATTTGGGACTAGCAAGGGTGGCAAAGGGTAGCTCGATGTTTATCATAGATCGATGGAGTGTGTGTGGTTAACCGGCACATTGATTAGGTGATAAATGACATCGAGAGTACCATGCACATTTTCATGGTTATTCACACATTGTTTGTGAGCCTCGGTATCTCAGTCACAAACTTGAAGGGCATAATCGAGATTTAAACATGCCATTGAAAAGTTCAATGAATCTCAAAAGAATCTAGGAATTTCAATTCATTGAAAACCTAATATTCTTTTTCGTTTTTGATGGTGAAAATTGGTAAATCATCATTTACCTAACTTCAAATTATTTGCAATTAGATTACGACTAGTTGTGTTGGGTTCTAGCCCTTGTTTTTCATTTGGATGTTAAATTGGGGACTCTTATCTAATCTAAACTTTTTCTCTTTTCTTTTTCAGATATCAACTTCAAACAACGTTGCTAACTCTAACCCTTTTTGCTCTTTCTCCCTCATGAACTTATGTAGGAGGGTGATCTTAGATGGATCCAATTTTAACGATTGGATTCGCAACATTCGCATGGTCACCCGCTACAAGGATTAGGAGTATGTTCTCGACAAGGAGCTGAAGGAGATTGACCATAACACTGCTACTCCCAAGAAAAATTCTCAATATGCTGCTCATGAGAGGGACGCGGCAAAGGTGTCGTGTATCTTGCTCGCAACCATGATAGCTAAACTCCAGAAGTCCTACGAGGACTATTATCCCTATAAGATGCACCAAGATTTGATGGAAAGGTACCATCAAAGTGCGAGGCAGGAAAGGTAAGAGATCTTCGCCTCCATGATCACTACGAAGATGAAGTATGGAGAGTCCATCATCGCCCATTTACAAAAGATGCAGAGATTCGTGGACTGCTTGCTGAAGTTGAATGTCAACTTTGATGAAGAGTTGGCCGTAGATATTATTCTACACTCTTTGCCTCCATGTTATGATCAGTTTTGTATGACCTATCATATGAACAAGGAGGAGGTCACTCGAAGCAAGCTCCAAGGCCTTCTATGAACTGCTGAGAGTAGTTTGAAAGGCAAATCCGTTGAATCTACTCCTGCTGCTGCTGCCCCTGTCTTGGCAATTGGACATGGGAAAGGGAAGAAGAGGAAGGCTCCTTCTAAGACCCACAAGGGAAAGTCCCATGATGCATCCTCTTCTAGTTGAACCAAAGGTGGTCCTACTGCTCCCTGTTCCAATCCGAAGGATGCAGAGTGCTATTACTGTCACAACAAAGGGCATTGGAAACGAAGCTGCCCGAAGTATCTACAAGACATCAAGGATAGGAAGATAAAGCCTACCTTCGTAGGTATTTATACTATTCAATCTAATAACTCATCGCATGTTATTTATTGGGTCCTTGATACAGGATGTGGTTTTCACATTTGTTCTGATTTGCAGGGTCTAAGAAAAAGTATGGATGTGGAGCATGGGAAGTTGAACATAATTACGTGGAATAGTAAAGTGTCGCCTGTCACCAAGATTGGAGTTTATTCTTTAGCGCTTAGTAGTGGGTTAGGTCTAGAGTTGAATAACTGTTGCTACTCGTCAGGAATGAAACAAAAAATTATTTCTTTTCATGTTTTGTGTAAACAATGTTTTAGATTTTCGTTTAACAATGAAGTTGGTTCTATTAATAATTTCTTGAATGGTACTTTCTTTTTTGAAGCATTTCCTTTAAATGGTATATATGAAACTGCAATGGTTTTAGACAACTTCGGAAATAATGTGTTGCGCATCATTTTGTTCAATGGTATGGACAAAACATGTTTGTGGCATTGTCGTCTTGGACATGTCAACAAAAAGCGCATAGCTCAACTCCAAAAGGATGGAGTCTTGGAGTTGTTTGAACTTAGGTCCGATGACACGTGCGAATCTTGTTTGCTTGGAAAGATGACCAAGTCACCCTTCACTAGTACTTGTGAAAGGGATGAGGGTTTATTGAATCTCATACATACGGATGTATATAGTCCCTTTAGATCCACCACCAGGGATGTGAACCGCTTCTATGTGACTTTTACCAATGATTATAGCAGATATGGATATATCTTCCTAATCAAGCACAAGTCAGAAACCTTTGAAAAGTTGAAGGAGTTTAAGCATGAAGTGGAGAATCAACTGGGTAGGAATATAAAGATGCTCCGATCCAATCGAGGTGGTGAGTATCTTAGTGGTGAGTATCTTAGTATCGAGTTCCACAACTATCTCAAGGAATGTGGAATTGTTTCGCAACTGACACCGCTTAGGACACTACAATTGATTGGTGTGGCTGAGAGGCGCAATCAAACCTTTTTGGACATGGTTCGTTCCATGATGATTCAAGCTTCGTTACCTGTCTCATTCTAGGGGTATGCCTTAGAGACCGCCGTCCATATCCTTAATTTAGTCCCAACTAAGAAGGTTGCCAAAACACCTCACGGGATGTGGACATGGAAGGTTCCCTTATTGAAACATATCAAGGTTTGGGGTTGTGAGGCTTTTGTAAGACGAGAGACTCACGGCAAGCTTGATCCTCATAGTGAGCGATGAATTTTCATCGGCTACCTGCAGAAGTCCTTTGGATATCTCTTTTATAGACCGAGTGACAATGTTTTCTTCGTTGCGAGGAGAGGGGTTTTCCGAGAGAGAAATAATATGCTAAGAGGACAGTAGGAGGCAAATTGATCTTGAAGAGCTTCAAGAATCAAGTGATGAAGGAACCTCTAACACTGGCACTCAACCCGAGGAGGAAACTCCTGTTGAATTGGTTGATGAGTCATTAACTCTAAGACGTTCCAGTAGAGTTAGTGTTCCACCCGTATTATATGGTTTCCATATAACTACTGAGTGTGATACGTTTATTAGTGATAATGCACTAATAAATATGGATGAACCTAACAACTACAAGGAATCCATGGCAGGCCCGAAGTCTATGAAATAGAAAGAGGCGATGGACATCGAGATTCATTCCATGTATGAAAATCAAGTTTGGAACTTGGTCGACAATGTGCCAGGTCTGAAGATGGTCGGGTGCAAATGGATCTTCAAGAAGAATATCGACATGGATGGGAAAGTACACACATATTAGGCGCAATTGGTTGCGAAGGGCTTTACTGAAACTCCCAGAGTTGACTATGATGAGACATTCTCACTGTAACGCCCGTGTTTCTGGGTAAGCATTAATGAAGATGTAATATCCTAGGCCAGCCACTGTAACCTATTTTAAATTAATAAAGATGAATTATTTGAGTATTATGTGAATTATGTGAATTATGTGAATTTATGTGATTATTACTTATTTATAATAATATAATAAATAAAGAACGCCGAAATCCGAGTTAGAAAGAAGAAGTTATGGCCTGTCGAAGTTTCGCGACGGAACCGACACGACACTTCGTGACGTAAATAGTGAAATTATAATAGAGGACTTTTTAGCCTTATCCATCTAAACGAAATTCATAGTGTTCGTCAAACTGAGAACATGCATAAAAAGAAAGACCAAATCTGACTTCGTATGAGGAAGTTATGATTTTTCTAAGTTTTGGATCAGTAGTGCACAGCCCGGAGTTCGAATTGTAGATCGAACAATTTTTAGCCGAAACAACCTAAATGAGAATCGAAGATCTCGTCAATAGGAGCTCAATGATGAAAAGACAGACGAAAACGAAGTTCGTATTTAGAAGTTATGAGTTTTACAAGATAGTTTAACAATGTAATCTTCTCATACAATTAAATTTAAAATTGATCGAGAATTAACTAACGAAGTCTAAACGAAAGTTGTAGAGTACGGTCCCGCCTAAACTTGGATAAACAATGTCGAAAACAGAGCTCGTATGCGACAGTTACAAATGCTAGAAGTCGAGTATTCAAATTGCGAGTCCGGTCCGAAGGGTACACCCAGCGTAACCGAAGGGACGCCTAACGTTCGAGGTACGCCCCACGTACGAGGACCCTACGCCCCGTGTATTGACTTTTTCTATGGTTCTGGAGCTGGCCACGTCGTTCCACTGAAGATCTGACATGTTTGTATGAACCTCGGTACGCCCCGTGTTCGAGCTGTAGTACACCCAGCATACGATCGAGGCCTCGACCTATAAATAACTGTGAGGGCCGCCGAGCTTTTTGCCCATTTTCTTCATATCTTTCACTCTCCACTTTCTTTAAAGCCTTCGAAGACACCCCTAAAGCCTAGGAAAACCCCTTAGCCCCTAAAGGAAGCCTCAGAGATCCCGGAGACTCTGAGAAAAGGGCTTTTCGGTTTGAAACTCTGCCCGCGTAGAGCCCGATTTTCAAGTAAACCTCTCGGTTTCATCAAAGAAGATTGTTTTAAGAGGCGAAGTGTTGTCCGAATCACCCCTTATCAGGTGGGTGTATAGTTACTTTCATCTTATACATAGATATGAAGTATTTTATGTGCTATGTGTATATGTATATGTTAGCTGTTTACTTAAGATGTTGCTGAATGAAAGATCTATGCTTCTTTTTTTTTTAGATCTGAAACTTTTTCCTTCAGATCTACACTTTCTCATCTCAGATCTAAACCTTTTTTTCAGATCTAGATTATATACTTTGAGATCTATCTTGAATGAAAGATCTGAACTTCTTTCCTTCAGATCTGAACTTTTTCTTCAGATCTAGACCATATATGCGTTTCATGCCTTGAAAGCTACGCAAGATGAAAGATGTACACATTATTTTTCAGATCTAGACTGTATAAGTATTTTATGCTTGAAAAATGTTCTAGATGAAAGATGTAAACTTGTCTTTTTCCAGATCTAGACTGTGTATGTATTTTATATCTACAAATATGTTGGGTAGAACATGGTTAGATGAAATAGTTGATGTGTGATAAAATGATGGGAGGCCTCGATATTAAAGATGATCCAGTTATCTAGCGAAGTATAGATGACGACCACGGACTTTTCTAGGCAGTCTGGTGGAATGCTAGCAGTTTTTGAACTAAGTGTTCACCAGATGTAGTCCATTCCCCCCATGGTTGCCTTACGGACTGTAACGCCCGTAGATCCGGGCTAGTCAAATTAGAGGCAATAAGTGTCGAAAATGACTTTTCGACAATAGATTATTTAGAATGAATAATCTTAACCAAATTTTAGAATATGTCACAAGGTTTCCGTACATATAAAGAACGCCTAAATCCGAGTTATAACGAAGAAGTTATGACTCGTCGAAGTTTCGCGACGGAACCGACACGATACCGGGAAGCGTAAATAGTGAATTTATGATAGAGCGAAATTTAGCCTTAGCAATCTAAACAAAAGTCGTAGAATATGTTAAACTAAGAGCGTCGATAAAAATAACTCCCAAATCTGACTTCGTATGAAGAAGTTATGATTTTTCGAAGTTTCGGCTTAGGAGTGTACAGCCCGAAATTCGAATATTAGATCGAGAGTTTTTAGCCGACACAACCTAAAAAAGAATCGAAGATCTCGTTAAGAGTAGCGTAATGAGAAAAAGATGGGCGAAAACGGACATCGGATGAAGAAGTTATGAGGATTTAATGGACCAATCCTGTCCCGACCTGTTAATAATATAACTTTTAAAATAGAGTCAAAATTAGCCGACGGAGTCTAAACGGAAGTTGTAGATTATATTCCCGCCTTCGCGTGGATATAAAGAACATCGAAAACGGAGCTTGTATGCAAAGTTACGAATTTTTAAAGTTTACACTTGAATTTGCGAAATTGATTGCGAAGTTGCTGACGTGGCCAAATCTTAGTCGTCGCTTGCTGAACATGGTCTCGCTTCGGATGATGACACTTGGAGCGCGGGTTATGGCCAGCATGGCTGAGGAGCGCTTCGCGTACGAGGTATGCCCAGCGTGAGAAGAGGGAACGCCGCGCGTAGACAATTTGCTTGGTCCGAGGAGTAGCCACGTCGCCCCATCCGAAGCTCGCCATCTGGCACCCTTATTCGAAGTTACGCCCCACGTAACCTGCTGTACGCCCAGCGTACCTCCGAAGGCTCGCGCCTATAAATAGGCTGCGAGGGTTGCCGAGCAAATCACACCAAAATCCTTTCTCTCTCTAGCCTATTTTGAGCCCCCTAAACCCTAGATAAAACCCCTAGCACCCTATGGAAGCCCCGGTGCTCCCGGAGTCCCGAGAAAAAGGGTCTTTCGGTTTCGAAACGCTGCTCCGAGCAAAGCTCCGTTTTCTTTAAAATCCGTTGGAAGTGAGCTACGCTTACGCAAATTTTAATATAGCTTTCGAATAATTATAGTAATGCTATTAGGTCCTTAAAATAATTATTTGGGCTATTATTATGAGTTATATAAGTATCGTTTAACGCTTATATAATAGTAATAATAGTCAGACTATTAATTTGTTGCGGTTATCGTTAGACTAAACCCTAGTGGTATTGATACTAGGTTTTATCGAAGGAAAATTGTTTTGAGAGTATCGAAGCGCTGTCCAAGTGCTGAGTCACCACCTTTCAAGTGAGTGCATAGTTACTTTCATCTTACACATAGATATGAAGTAGTTTATATAAATTACGTGCTATGTGTGCATATTATCTGAATACTTTTTGTCTATGCTGGATGAACGATTTATACATGTTTTAAATGATTTAAACTGCATACGTATTTTATATATACAAATATGTTGGGTATGACATGGGTAGATGAATGATGAGAGATAAAAGATGATGTGAGTAAACATAGGCAGCTACATACTTAGTGCCTAATAAATAACATCGGCAGCTATGGACATAGTGCCTATTGGACAAACACTGGTAGCTATGGATTTAGTACCTGTTAGGAATTGGTAGCTATGGACTTAGTACCTATTAGATAAACACCGGTAGCTGTGGATTTAGTACCCGATGAATAGACTATAGCAGCTATGGAATTAGTGCTTTACGAACGAGCATTGGTAGCTATGGATTTAGTGCCAATCCTATAATCCTGGAAGCAAGGGACTTCAGAATAAACAAATGAAGGATAGATGACTCTTAGGATAGATCCTTAAGAGTAAAGAAGATAATGGGGATGGGTAATCGGGTTGATTGTTTGATTGTTTAAACATAATAATTATATTATTGTGGGTTGAAAACCCTATGTACTCACCAGGTTTCCCAACCTGACCCACTCAGTTTATTTATATCACAGGTGTTGATATGAAGTCACATTACACTGAGAGATTAAAGAGATGTAGATCACTAGAGTAAATAAATGTAAGTTCTATTTATGCTTATGTTTTTATATTGAAGATGACATCCCAAACGTTTTAAAATGAATAAAATATGTTTCTTCAAAAATGTTTTGATAACGTATTTATCGTGTTTTTCTAGGAACAAATTCCGAAACATTTTTATGAAAAGAAGTACTCTGATTTTTGTAAAGCATAAACAAAATCGGTCTTTTCTGGCCGTGAAAAATGGGGATGTCACACAGACCCTATGGATGAGGAATCCCCTTAGCAGTAGTGTCCATCCCGATGAAATTCCTTAGGATAGGTCGCTTATAATAGAAGTTCTAGGGACGTAAAGTGAGGATAACGGGAACGGGTAATCGAGTTAATGATTTGTTGAAAACAATAATAAACTTATTTATTGTGGGTTGAAAAGCCTATATGCTCATCACGCTCCCCAGCCTGACCCACTCAGTTTGTTGTATTATAGGCAGTGGCAAAAGCATAGTTGGATGATCTGATGAGAAATTATGGATTATAAAAAATGAATAGAATGTTGCAAGGCCTACAATGATTTGCTGCCAATTTTGATTTGTGAATACAATGTTTCATTTATGCTTTTGTTCCGTATCGATGATGACATCCTGTGTTTTGTAATGTAATGAAAATACATTTCTCAAGAAATGCTTTGATTCGTATTTTGTTTTTGGGAACAAATTCCAAAACACTTTTTCCTTGAAGATTACTCCGATTTTACTATAAAAGCATAAAAGAAATCGGTCTTTTCTGGCCGTGAAAAATGCGGATGTCACAGTTGGTATCAGAGCATTAGTTTAAGCAAACTAGGAATTTGTAGGATTTCTAGACTTAAACTTAGAATGCTAAGCGATGATTGTGAGATGAGTTACCATAATTTAGACACGAGCACTAGTTTATTTTAGGAAAGATGCCTAAAATGCTTTTATGTTTTCTAAGTTCTATATTTTTTCCGTATATGCTATTATTTGTTCGGATCTATGGTCTGTTGCCGACCGGATCTGGAAACCTTATGTGTTTAGGATTCTAAGCATACGACTACGATATTAGAACTAGCATGTAATGTTTTGGAGTAATAAGGATAATTTAAGCATCCACTGTAAATAAGGATCTAAATTCACCTACTTTGGTGTATAGATCAAAATGGAAAAAACCCAAAGTGGAGCTGGAAACATAAAACAGGAATCATCGGCCTCATCCTCAAGTTAATGAGCAGGTGCCGATAGTAAAAGTTGCACCAGAACCAGTCACTATGGCCGGAGTGCAAGCCATGATTCGGGCAATGATGGCTGAACAAAGGGAAGAGATGAGACAACTATTGCTGAGTAACAGGGATGAACCTTCAATGCCTGTTGAACAACCCGAACTGAATGATTGGCAGTCAGAGGAAGGGATTAACAACCGCACTGTCGGTCAAGAGGAACCCCCAGTGGCAGAAAGGAATCACCCAGAGAAAGGAATTGACAGAGATGGGCGTATGTATAAGAACTTCTTGGGTTCCAAGCCACCAAGTCTTTCTGGGAGCCCGAAACCAGTAAAAATTATGGACTGTATCTCTGAAATGGATATGGTTTTTGAAATTTGCAACTGTGGTGACAAACAAAAAACCATCTTTATGGTCCGACAACTAAAGATCGAAGTCTTAAGTTGGTGGAAATTGTTGGCGGACACGATGCCACGAGGAGAAGCTTTGAAAATGCCTTGGCAGGCATTCATAGAGCAGCTGAAAATGTAATACTGCTCCGTTATAGATTTAATCGATCTAAACAATGAGTTCTAGAACTTGAAGAAAGGGAAAATGAGTGTTGATGACTATGCTACTGTGTTTACTGAGAAGATGAAGCTATTTCCATACTAGGTGCCGACTGAGCTTTCCAAAATAGATAAATTTGCTAACGGATTGCCATCATACTTTGGTCCAACAGTTAAAATGGCAAGCACGTTGAAGGCAGCCGTTAGAGCAGCCAAAAATGTTGAGACCCAGTTGAGGGAAAGGGGTCTGGAGAGAGCCAAGGTTGGCAAAAAGAGGAAATTCGATGGATCATCAAAATCCAACAAGAAGAGCATGTTTGGTTCAATGAAATCTAGAGGTAGAGGAAACGAAGCAAAGTGGTGCGAGAAGTGTAAAAAGAAACACTCAGGAAAATGTAGCAAGGAGGTGACTTGCTACAAATGTGGAAGGACAGGGCACTACGCCAATGAGTGCACCTCAAACAAGAAGGTATGCTATGGGTGCAATGAGGAAGGGCACATTGCTAAGGATTGTCTGAAGAAGAAGGAGGCAACAAAGCCCAATTTCCCACCAAAACCAAAAGCCAGAGCTTTCTAGATGACCTTGGAAGATTAGCATGTTTGGTTCAAAGAAACCTTTTAAATGGATTGCCGACCAATATATTGTTTGATTTTGGAGCAAATTACTCCTTTATATCGCATAAATTTGGTGGAAGATTAGCAGTGCCTGTAGAAAAACTTGATAATTCCCTAGTTGTAGAAGTTTCCAGTGGCAAGTTCATACCTGTTAGCGATTGCATTAGGAATATCGTCATCGACATGAACGAAAATGAATTCCACAAGAAGCTATTACCCATTAAGTTGAATAGTTTCGACATTGTACTGGGAATGGATTGGCTTAGCGCCAATGATGCCGAGATATTGTGCAAGAATTTGATAGTAAGCGTAAACCCACCTGGAAAGGAATTATTTATGGTGTATGGGGACAAACACAGAGTGAATACCAGAATCATTTCCATGATGAAGGCCAGAAAATGTTTGTCTAAAGGATGCACATCGTACTTGGCGTTCGTGATCAATGCTAAGAAAGAGAAGAAGGAAATGCAAAGTATACCAGTGGTGTGTGACTATCCGGAAGTCTTTCCCAAAGTCCTTCTTGGATTCCCCCCTGTTAGGCAAGTGGGGTTTCAAATAGACTTGTTACCAGGAACGACACGAATAGTAAAAGCACCATACCGACTAGCACCGACGGAGATGAAGGAGCTTATGATGCAACTTCAGGAGTTGTTGGACAACGATTTTATCAGACCTAGTTCATCACCCTGGGGAGCTCCGGTGTTATTCGTAAAGAAGAAAGATGGAAGTCTGCGTATGTGCATAGATTACAGAGAGCTTAATAAGGTAACTGTTAAGTAAAAGTACCGATTACGGAGGATTGATGACCTGTTTGATCAACTGCAAGGTTCGAGCTACTTCTCAAAGATCGATCTTAGGTTGGGATATCATCAGCTGAAGGTGCGAGAACAAGATATTGAGAAAACCGCGTTCAAAACAAGATATGGACACTATGAGTTCTTGGTTATGTTGTTTGGACTGACCAATGCTCAAGAATCATTCATGGATTTGACGAATAGATTTTGTAAACCATTCCTCGATAAATCCATGATAATGTTCATAGATGACATTATAGTTTACTCAAAAAGTGAGCAGGAACATGGCAATCATCTACTAGAGGTGCTAGAAGTTTTGAAGAAGGAGAAGCTGTATGCAAATTTCTCCAAATGTGATTTTTGGATTTGAGAAGTCCAATTCTTGGCTCATGTGGTCAACCAAGATGGAATAATGGTTGATCCAGCAAAGATTGAAGCCGTGATGAAGTGGGAACGATCGAAAAGTCCCACCAAGATTTGACACTTTTTTGGATTAGCTGGATATTACCGAAGATTTATCCAAGGCTTTTCTTCAATAGTTGCTCCATTGATGGCTTTGACCCATAAAGGAGCTACTTATACTTGGATTGAGAAACACGAGGAAGCATTCGAGAAGCTAAAGAAGAAGTTATGCTAAGCACCGATTCTTTCTCTACCCGATGGAGTTGAAGACTTTGCAGTTTACAGTGATGCATCTGGAGTTGGGTTAGGTTGTGTTATGACCCAAAGGGATAAAGTGATGGCATATGCATCTAGACAATTGAAAGAGCATGAAAAGAACAACCCTACTCATGATCTGGAGTAAGCAGCGATAGTATTCGCACTAAAGATATGGAGGCATTATCTTTACAGCACGAAGTGCAAACTTTTGATAGATCATAAAAGTCTTCAGTATCCCTTTGATCGGAAGGAATTGAACATGAGACAACAGTGCTGGTTAGATTTGCTTAATGATTACAACTGTGAGATACTCTTGTTGGGTTTTGAGCAATCTAACACTTCCTAAGTGTGCATGAAACCCTAATAAACCTTGGATCTATGTTTGTCCAAATACATGCAAAATAATGATTTTCCAAGGTTCATAACCTATCTAACATGGCATGGGGTACTTTTAAACATAAAAGTATTAGATGAGATTACATACCTTTTTGATGACTTTGATTCTTAAGGAGTTTGAGGGCCAAGCACCAATAGTGTGAATGCCTCAAATGGAATCACAAATCACCACAAACTCTTGGAAAACTTTGAGAGAGTGTATACACACTTATAAAGTCGGCCACACACTAACACACATACTAGTTACACTAGTTCTCCTAGTGGCTATTTCATGCAACATAAGCATGCTTATATAGTGTACATGATTAGGGTGAAACCCTAATAACCCATGACCTTTCCTTTTCCAAGGATCCATGGGTTAAAAGCTCCATGGATCATCCATGGACTTCCATATTAGCTTAGCCCATTAACAAATGAGTATTAGCCCACACTATATAAAACCAATAGCCCACAATCTAATTAGTCTTCCTTTTAATCTCTAAACTAATTCATAATTAATTTAAGACTAAGACTAATTAAATAACATGACTTCATATTAATATATTATAACTTATAATATATTAATAATCATATGTGTATAACTCTCATAAAATTATCCATAAATAGTTTGGATGAAGTGCAACCCAAATGGACCATGCCGGGTCGGGTCAAGTATATACCAAATAAGTTATGGACTTAGACACCTTATCCAACAGACTCCCACTTGGATAAGTCTAATAACTGTATTTGCGTATGTTACTTCAGGAACCAACCAGCAATCGTAGCTCTCAAAAACTCTGTTGAACTATGAAGCGCCATTTTAGATAAGTGATCATATAATCCTCTGTTCTCATGATATCAGCCGGACAAATACATGGAACAACGTCGTACTTAAAGTCCAACAGTTTGTTTCCCGATTTTCGATTTGTTTGACAAAGAACTTAATCGAACGCATCAATTTAGTTCTGACCGGCCGGTACATAGGTCACAACAAAATCATCGAGGGGCCCAGATATCGCTTCTATTTCTAGAAGGAACAGATAAACTTCGACTCATATGCTTGTTCTACTACTTGTTGAATTGTACACAAAGGCACGTTTTATAACATCAAGTTACTGATGCGTTTACGTGCAATCAATGCACAACCAACTCATAGGTAACAACTCATATCTATAGGTTTGAAGATTTATATAATATTACTGTCTCACGATCACTCGAGATAAATTCCATGAAGTGATACAAGTGAGCGTGGGTTTATTCCAATACTCATAACTTATGAGCACTCATGAATGTTGTAGCAACCATTGCTATGACTAAACCCATTTAGCCATCTACAAACTCGATTCATGACAGTCTTGATTCATACCTACTCCCAACATATGAACGACTGTGGAGTGTTTAAATAACTTAGTCATTCGGAAAGAATAACCTAGCTATTTTGAAAGTCAAAACATGCAAAGTGAAACACAATAATAATCGAATCCAATATGGTCTCAGAACCCTTTTGAATATAAATAGAACCACCTTTTATTTATCACCATATTGATTACACATTATTCATTGTATAATGTTTCAAACAATCAACTTAATACTTGAATAAAACAACAGTTGTCCCATGCTCCTAGCATGTACACTTTGTTTTCTAAACAATAGTTATGCCATACTCCTAGTATGCACACTATGTTTGTCTATGATCTTTACTTTGTGAAATAGATCAATTGAACATGATTCCAATGATACTCATTTCACAATCCCAAATCCTTATTATAAATGTATGAATTCCTAATTCCTACCATTTACCAAAAATTTGTTAGATTTTAAACTTATATGTACTGATCCTCTCATAATGGTTATGCACAAGGTCACCAAAACTTTGTCATCAGTCATTATAGAGTATTCCAAAGAAGATCAACTCTATGGAAACGAAGTCTCATATTCAAAGTACATTGCTTTGAACATCCTTCTTGCATTAAAGTTTTCTAATCTTACACAGATTGAATCACTTCCACCTATGGAGACATTTCCATAGTCCCATTTTGACTATCACTTCTGAACAAGAGTTGCCTCTTTTTTTCAGAAAATGTCAATATGGTCCTGCCAAAATAGCACTATACTTCCAAATGTCCCTGAGCAACCAATCTTTGGCAAACCTCAGATTGTCCTCAACAATTGCTTAATCACTTTAGTCATATCTAGTTCTAGACTTTTCCCCTCTAAATGCCTTGAGCATTTGGAAAATTTAGAAAGGATGAACATTATAGCACATGAAATCGATCCTATATCCGAAGCATATGGGACACGATTCATGATGCCTCACATAAAGACATGATACTAGACCAGTCTTTTGCCATAATATTTTTTGTTTGCCATGTTTTCAAAATTTAACTATGAAGAGGGATGCCGTAGTCATAATTGAATTTTGAGAACGCAATATATATAGAATTTCCTTAAGTCGAACCATTCAGACATAAAATTCATACATATATCCTTGACTAAAGATGATTAAAATCTCAATATAGGCTTCTAGAATTGAAATGAAGTATAATTTCCTCTCCCTTAATTATAGCAAAACGACTTTTCAACCCCTGCAACTTCACGAATTGAAACTTTTGTTTTTCTATAGTTAACATTGCTAGCTTGCAATAATAGTAATCATAATTATCATGCTCCTACTAACATGATGATTATTAGCATAAAACTTACGCTCCCACTAGCTTTGACATGTATTCATAAATCGGTTGGACTTCTAAAATTTAGATTCATACACCTTTCCGTAGATAGCTCACTTGTGTGTCTAAACAATTTCCAGAACTATGAAAAGGCATGCCGTAATCATATTCTCAATTGATTAGTCCTTTTCCATTTCTCACAAGTCCATGTTAGTGTGCCGGTTAACCACACACGCTCCACTAACTACTTTTGAAAATGCAAATATCATAGTTGCTATCTACTTAAAATCTACTTAGTGAAAGCGTTTCCTCACCATCATTTTCATAAATCGGAGAGAAACCTTATGACACTTAGATTTTATGGTATATGAGTTCCTATCCATGTGAATTTGTCAAAACCATAATCACAAGACAAGGTTAGTGACAAATTCAAACTCATATGGATTGAACTTGTTCAATCTTAATTTCTTGCCACTTGGTAGCACAAAATCCCACCATTGCTTCCAAGTTGAACTCTGATAACTCACATGCATATTCAACTTATTTGAAGTAGGCACAGAAATAAGAATTATGTCAACACGATAGGTTGCAAACCTTAAGTCGTGTGCTAGTGATAAATTACAGGTCTTACTCTTGATTAAATCTTGAAACTCTTTCAGGATCTTTAAGGCTCCCACTGTCCCCTTGACATATAAGTTTCCACAGTCAAGAACCATTACTTGACAAAACAAATATTCAAGGGATAGTGCGGATTCTTATCAAGACTAACACTTCACACAATTGGTCTTAGTTGGTCTTTGTCTCATCCAAGACATCACAACTTACCAATCTCTAATGTACAAGAGTAGAAAACATTTTACTCTTACATTTGACTAGTGTTAATAAATCTTCCTTTATGTCACTCAAGGTTACAATCTTGGAGTATGACTCTAAGAATTGTTTTGGAACGAAGTATGACTCATCTTCTTGATTTTAACCAATCCAACAATTCATGACCTCTCTTCTTAGTCATAACAATGCACTAAGACGTCCTTAGAGTATGAATTTGTGATATGGTTTCATAATCATTAAGATGATCATGAAACACGATACTAAAGTACTCTCCCATCCTTTCAGATTTGAGAAACTTTTATCTTTCTGCCTAATTTGATTCTTCTCATTTGTTTTGTCATACATTGTAACCTTTCCAATGTTACAGAATTATACTTACCCTCATAAGTATAATCATATTTACTAATCTTTAGTAAATCATGACAAATCAATCTTTGTGGTGGACCTTGACCAGCGCACACCCAGTGTACCTAATTCCTTAGTCCTTTAATTGATTCACATATACATGTGATCAAAGAATTAGTCTTAATTTTCAAAGATGAAAATTCTCATTCATCATACAATACAACTTGTATGATTCCAAGTTTCTGTCCAATTAAAACTTGGGTGATGAAAAACTTTCTTCATTTGGTAAATTCAGACACTACCACAAATGAAGGAATCAAATCCACTTTCCAATATTGCTATTACTGGAAACATATAAGCAACAATTTTCCACAGATGCCATTGTAAGGATATTTTTTAAAATAAATAAAATTAAAACCCTTTTTTTTCTTTTATTTTAAAACTTTGCGGAAAAACTTATCCTTACAATCCACATGAAAACCTTGTTGTTATCTATTCATAAGCAATATATTATAACTCTTAAGCAACAGCTCAAAATTCTGATTACTGAACCATGCGATCAAAACCCACCTTCACAATCAGAATCAACATATACTTACTTTAAGCTTCCTATATTTGCTTTGATTCTTAAAAACATCAACATGTGACCCATTCACATTATGTAATACGAATCTCCAAATAGAAACTTAATAGAGTTAGTCAGTGGACTTTAACTGAAGTAGAGTCAAACTTTTTGACTTGATCAATCTTATGATCTTTTAGGTAAATATGACAGCTTCGCAATCAGTGTCCCTCCCTTTGGCAATAAAACATATAGACCCTTTGGTAATGGCACATGAGACTATCTCAGACTTAGCCTTTCTCTTTACCATTTGGTCAACCGAGTTGACTATGGCCGATCCCTTTCCATTTAGAAGAGAAATGCTTTTCTAGATATCCAATGCTACCATTGTCAATGTCCATTTAAGACTTGGGAAGTTGTTCTTTTAATCAAATTTGCTTTACTGGTGTTCCAAATCATTGCTGATTCCACAAAACCAAGCAAATAGATAACATCATTAAGGGTCATGTCATAGTCTGTCTCATAGTAGTCCCAAAGAGACTCACTATGTTACTAGGAAAGTGATTGAACATCCAACTTTCACAAGACTTTGACACCCAACTCTCCCGGCTTGTCAATATGTGACTTTATCTCCAAGATGTGAGCACACATAGACTATGCTTGCCAATAGGGATTGAGTGACTTTAAACTTTTCAAGAACTTGTGAGTGAGGGAGAGTAATTGGAGGAGGTGGAGGAAGTGAAGCATGATGTTGAGGGACACCATCTTCAAGAGATTTGGGAAGATCATAGTTGTCTGAACCAGACATCTATAATGGGAGAAAATCAAGTTAGTTGATTCAAAGTCCTTAATATAACACCCAATATGAAATATTAAGGCTAGGACCCAACACAATATTTTATAATTTGGAAGAGGGATGCCGTAATCCAAGCTATAAAATATTTGAAGGTAGGCGAATGACGATTCACCAATTTCCACCATGAAAAACGAAATAATTTATTAGGTTTTAATTGGATTTGAAATTCCTAGATCTTTTGAGATTCATTGAACTTTTCAATGGCATGTTTCAATCTCGAGTGTGCCCTCTCAAATTTTGTGACTGGGATGCCGAGGATCACAAAACAAGGTGTGAATAACCATACCAATTCACTTGGTACCCTTAATATTATCACCCAATCAATGTGCCGGTTAACCACACACGCTCCATTGGTCTATGAAAAACATTAAGTCACCCTTCATGATCCTTACTAGTCCAAGTTAGTGTGCCGGTTAACCACACACGCTCCACCAACGACTTGGTAAGGTACAAAGTGTGAATTCAATGGGCTAGCACCAAATTCACATTTTTTCCTAAAGTAACTAAGATTGGGAATTAAATAAAACATTTAGTTACTTTATACTAATCATTATACTTTTAATGAGAATTTAAAGTCATTGTCCTATCCGTTCAGCTAACGACCCTCCACCGATCAAACAAGCGGTGGGTGAGACTGGACACCCATTAAGTTGCCATTTTATAGGCAACAACCTTATACCCACCTTATAGACCGGCTTCGTGAATGAGGCCTACTAATAGTAAAACGACTTGTTCTTATACATATATATAATAATTAACCATTAATGTTATAAATAGTATAAGTGTTGAATTTTAACTTTTAAAATTCTAAGTGTTGGAATTAAAGTTTATTAAAGTGTGTGAAACTTTTCCAAATTCCAAAACTTGAGGGCAAGTTTTGTAACTCTTCAAAACTTTTCATTTCATAACTTATGAATTAAAGGCTCAGAAAATGAAGACTCTTCATTTTATGTAACTTATGTGTTTTAAGTGTGTGTTAAAGAAAAGTGACCTTTGGAAATCCATAACTTGAGGACAAATTATGGACTCCATTAAAACACATAAATGATCAAGAATTAATTCTAAACAATTCAGCAAATAATTCCTATCATTTTCTAAATTCATAAGAACATGAACATGATCATCAAAATTTCAAGAATTATATGAACACATAAAATCATGGAATTTTGATATATGCTATTGTAAATGGATTAGAACAACCATTACACCAACTAAAACAAGTTTTAAAACATCAAAATAGTTTAGTCCATTTCCAGCAGCAAAAGTCGAAATTCTGCATTCTGATCATTCTACTCGCCGAGTGCACGAACCTACTCGGCGAGTAGGATGAATTTTGCCTTGGACTCGGCGAGTCCCCCCATGGACTCGGCGAGTCCATCATGCAGACAGCAAAATTTTCAACTTTTTTTTTCACTATTTTGCATCAAGTATCAAACAAGCAAGCCTAGGCTCTGATACCACTGTTGGGTTTTGAGCAATCTAACACTTCCTAAGTGTGCATGCAACCCTACTAAACCTTGGATCTATGTTTGTCTAAATACATGCAAAATAATGATTTTCCAAGGTTCATAACCTATCTAACATGGCATGGGGTACTTTTAAACATAAAAGTATTAGATGAGATTACATACCTTTTTGATGACTTTGATTCTTAAGGAGTTTGAGGGCCAAGCACCAATAGTGTGAATGCCTCAAATGGAATCACAAATCACCACAAACTCTTGGAAAACTTTGAGAGAGTGTATACACACTTATAAAGTCGGCCACACACTAACACACATACTAGTTACACTAGTCACCCTAGTGGCTATTTCGTGCAACATAAGCATGCTTATATAGTGTACATGATTAGGGTGAAACCCTAATAACCCATGACCTTTCCTTTTCCAAGGATCCATGGGTTAAAAGCTCCATGGATCATCCATGGACTTCCATATTAGCTTAGCCCATTAACAAATGAGTATTAGCCCACACTATATAAAACCAATAGCCCACAATCTAATTAGTCTTCCTTTTAATCTCTAAATTAATTCATAATTAATTTAAGACTAAGACTAATTAAATAACATGACTTCATATTAATATATTATAACTTAAAATATATTAATAATCATATGTGTATAACTCTCATAAAATTATCCATAAATAGGTTTGAAGATTTATATAATATTACTGTCTCACGATCACTCGAGATAAATTCCATGAAGTGATACAAGTGAGCGTGGGTTTATTCCAATACTCATAACTTATGAGCACTCATGAATGTTGTAGCAACCATTGCTATGACTAAACCCATTTAGCCATCTACAAACTCGATTCATGACAGTCTTGATTCATACCTACTCCCAACATATGAACGACTGTGGAGTGTTTAAATAACTTAGTCATTCGGAAAGAATAACCTAGCTATTTTGAAAGTCAAAACATGCAAAGTGAAACACAATAATAATCGAATCCAATATGGTCTCAGAACCCTTTTGAATATAAATAGAACCACCTTTTATTTATCACCATATTGATTACACATTATTCATTGTATAATGTTTCAAACAATCAACTTAATACTTGAATAAAACAACAGTTGTCCCATGCTCCTAGCATGTACACTTTGTTTTCTAAACAATAGTTATGCCATACTCCTAGTATGCACACTATGTTTGTCTATGATCTTTACTTTGTGAAATAGATCAATTGAACATGATTCCAATGATACTCATTTCACAATCCCAAATCCTTATTATAAATGTATGAATTCCTAATTCCTACCATTTACCAAAAATTTGTTAGATTTTAAACTTATATGTACTGATCCTCTCATAATGGTTATGCACAAGGTCACCAAAACTTTGTCATCAGTCATTATAGAGTATTCCAAAGAAGATCAACTCTATGGAAACGAAGTCTCATATTCAAAGTACATTGCTTTGAACATCCTTCTTGCATTAAAGTTTTCTAATCTTACACAGATTGAATCACTTCCACCTATGGAGACATTTCCATAGTCCCATTTTGACTATCACTTCTGAACAAGAGTTGCCTCTTTTTTTCAGAAAATGTCAATATGGTCCTGCCAAAATAGCACTATACTTCCAAATGTCCCTGAGCAACCAATCTTTGGCAAACCTCAGATTGTCCTCAACAATTGCTTAATCACTTTAGTCATATCTAGTTCTAGACTTTTCCCCTCTAAATGCCTTGAGCATTTGGAAAATTTAGAAAGGATGAACATTATAGCACATGAAATCGATCCTATATCCGAAGCATATGGGACACGATTCATGATGCCTCACATAAAGACATGATACTAGACCAGTCTTTTGCCATAATATTTTTTGTTTGCCATGTTTTCAAAATTTAACTATGAAGAGGGATGCCGTAGTCATAATTGAATTTTGAGAACGCAATATATATAGAATTTCCTTAAGTCGAACCATTCAGACATAAAATTCATACATATATCCTTGACTAAAGATGATTAAAATCTCAATATAGGCTTCTAGAATTGAAATGAAGTATAATTTCCTCTCCCTTAATTATAGCAAAACGACTTTTCAACCCCTGCAACTTCACGAATTGAAACTTTTGTTTTTCTATAGTTAACATTGCTAGCTTGCAATAATAGTAATCATAATTATCATGCTCCTACTAACATGATGATTATTAGCATAAAACTTACGCTCCCACTAGCTTTGACATGTATTCATAAATCGGTTGGACTTCTAAAATTTAGATTCATACACCTTTCCGTAGATAGCTCACTTGTGTGTCTAAACAATTTCCAGAACTATGAAAAGGCATGCCGTAATCATATTCTCAATTGATTAGTCCTTTTCCATTTCTCACAAGTCCATGTTAGTGTGCCGGTTAACCACACACGCTCCACTAACTACTTTTGAAAATGCAAATATCATAGTTGCTATCTACTTAAAATCTACTTAGTGAAAGCGTTTCCTCACCATCATTTTCATAAATCGGAGAGAAACCTTATGACACTTAGATTTTATGGTATATGAGTTCCTATCCATGTGAATTTGTCAAAACCATAATCACAAGACAAGGTTAGTGACAAATTCAAACTCATATGGATTGAACTTGTTCAATCTTAATTTCTTGCCACTTGGTAGCACAAAATCCCACCATTGCTTCCAAGTTGAACTCTGATAACTCACATGCATATTCAACTTATTTGAAGTAGGCACAGAAATAAGAATTATGTCAACACGATAGGTTGCAAACCTTAAGTCGTGTGCTAGTGATAAATTACAGGTCTTACTCTTGATTAAATCTTGAAACTCTTTCAGGATCTTTAAGGCTCCCACTGTCCCCTTGACATATAAGTTTCCACAGTCAAGAACCATTACTTGACAAAACAAATATTCAAGGGATAGTGCGGATTCTTATCAAGACTAACACTTCACACAATTGGTCTTAGTTGGTCTTTGTCTCATCCAAGACATCACAACTTACCAATCTCTAATGTACAAGAGTAGAAAACATTTTACTCTTACATTTGACTAGTGTTAATAAATCTTCCTTTATGTCACTCAAGGTTACAATCTTGGAGTATGACTCTAAGAATTGTTTTGGAACGAAGTATGACTCATCTTCTTGATTTTAACCAATCCAACAATTCATGACCTCTCTTCTTAGTCATAACAATGCACTAAGACGTCCTTAGAGTATGAATTTGTGATATGGTTTCATAATCATTAAGATGATCATGAAACACGATACTAAAGTACTCTCCCATCCTTTCAGATTTGAGAAACTTTTATCTTTCTGCCTAATTTGATTCTTCTCATTTGTTTTGTCATACATTGTAACCTTTCCAATGTTACAGAATTATACTTACCCTCATAAGTATAATCATATTTACTAATCTTTAGTAAATCATGACAAATCAATCTTTGTGGTGGACCTTGACCAGCGCACACCCAGTGTACCTAATTCCTTAGTCCTTTAATTGATTCACATATACATGTGATCAAAGAATTAGTCTTAATTTTCAAAGATGAAAATTCTCATTCATCATACAATACAACTTGTATGATTCCAAGTTTCTGTCCAATTAAAACTTGGGTGATGAAAAACTTTCTTCATTTGGTAAATTCAGACACTACCACAAATGAAGGAATCAAATCCACTTTCCAATATTGCTATTACTGGAAACATATAAGCAACAATTTTCCACAGATGCCATTGTAAGGATATTTTTTAAAATAAATAAAATTAAAACCCTTTTTTTTCTTTTATTTTAAAACTTTGCGGAAAAACTTATCCTTACAATCCACATGAAAACCTTGTTGTTATCTATTCATAAGCAATATATTATAACTCTTAAGCAACAGCTCAAAATTCTGATTACTGAACCATGCGATCAAAACCCACCTTCACAATCAGAATCAACATATACTTACTTTAAGCTTCCTATATTTGCTTTGATTCTTAAAAACATCAACATGTGACCCATTCACATTATGTAATACGAATCTCCAAATAGAAACTTAATAGAGTTAGTCAGTGGACTTTAACTGAAGTAGAGTCAAACTTTTTGACTTGATCAATCTTATGATCTTTTAGGTAAATATGACAGCTTCGCAATCAGTGTCCCTCCCTTTGGCAATAAAACATATAGACCCTTTGGTAATGGCACATGAGACTATCTCAGACTTAGCCTTTCTCTTTACCATTTGGTCAACCGAGTTGACTATGGCCGATCCCTTTCCATTTAGAAGAGAAATGCTTTTCTAGATATCCAATGCTACCATTGTCAATGTCCATTTAAGACTTGGGAAGTTGTTCTTTTAATCAAATTTGCTTTACTGGTGTTCCAAATCATTGCTGATTCCACAAAACCAAGCAAATAGATAACATCATTAAGGGTCATGTCATAGTCTGTCTCATAGTAGTCCCAAAGAGACTCACTATGTTACTAGGAAAGTGATTGAACATCCAACTTTCACAAGACTTTGACACCCAACTCTCCCGGCTTGTCAATATGTGACTTTATCTCCAAGATGTGAGCACACATAGACTATGCTTGCCAATAGGGATTGAGTGACTTTAAACTTTTCAAGAACTTGTGAGTGAGGGAGAGTAATTGGAGGAGGTGGAGGAAGTGAAGCATGATGTTGAGGGACACCATCTTCAAGAGATTTGGGAAGATCATAGTTGTCTGAACCAGACATCTATAATGGGAGAAAATCAAGTTAGTTGATTCAAAGTCCTTAATATAACACCCAATATGAAATATTAAGGCTAGGACCCAACACAATATTTTATAATTTGGAAGAGGGATGCCGTAATCCAAGCTATAAAATATTTGAAGGTAGGCGAATGACGATTCACCAATTTCCACCATGAAAAACGAAATAATTTATTAGGTTTTAATTGGATTTGAAATTCCTAGATCTTTTGAGATTCATTGAACTTTTCAATGGCATGTTTCAATCTCGAGTGTGCCCTCTCAAATTTTGTGACTGGGATGCCGAGGATCACAAAACAAGGTGTGAATAACCATACCAATTCACTTGGTACCCTTAATATTATCACCCAATCAATGTGCCGGTTAACCACACACGCTCCATTGGTCTATGAAAAACATTAAGTCACCCTTCATGATCCTTACTAGTCCAAGTTAGTGTGCCGGTTAACCACACACGCTCCACCAACGACTTGGTAAGGTACAAAGTGTGAATTCAATGGGCTAGCACCAAATTCACATTTTTTCCTAAAGTAACTAAGATTGGGAATTAAATAAAACATTTAGTTACTTTATACTAATCATTATACTTTTAATGAGAATTTAAAGTCATTGTCCTATCCGTTCAGCTAACGACCCTCCACCGATCAAACAAGCGGTGGGTGAGACTGGACACCCATTAAGTTGCCATTTTATAGGCAACAACCTTATACCCACCTTATAGACCGGCTTCGTGAATGAGGCCTACTAATAGTAAAACGACTTGTTCTTATACATATATATAATAATTAACCATTAATGTTATAAATAGTATAAGTGTTGAATTTTAACTTTTAAAATTCTAAGTGTTGGAATTAAAGTTTATTAAAGTGTGTGAAACTTTTCCAAATTCCAAAACTTGAGGGCAAGTTTTGTAACTCTTCAAAACTTTTCATTTCATAACTTATGAATTAAAGGCTCAGAAAATGAAGACTCTTCATTTTATGTAACTTATGTGTTTTAAGTGTGTGTTAAAGAAAAGTGACCTTTGGAAATCCATAACTTGAGGACAAATTATGGACTCCATTAAAACACATAAATGATCAAGAATTAATTCTAAACAATTCAGCAAATAATTCCTATCATTTTCTAAATTCATAAGAACATGAACATGATCATCAAAATTTCAAGAATTATATGAACACATAAAATCATGGAATTTTGATATATGCTATTGTAAATGGATTAGAACAACCATTACACCAACTAAAACAAGTTTTAAAACATCAAAATAGTTTAGTCCATTTCCAGCAGCAAAAGTCGAAATTCTGCATTCTGATCATTCTACTCGCCGAGTGCACGAACCTACTCGGCGAGTAGGATGAATTTTGCCTTGGACTCGGCGAGTCCCCCCATGGACTCGGCGAGTCCATCATGCAGACAGCAAAATTTTCAACTTTTTTTTTCACTATTTTGCATCAAGTATCAAACAAGCAAGCCTAGGCTCTGATACCACTGTTGGGTTTTGAGCAATCTAACACTTCCTAAGTGTGCATGCAACCCTACTAAACCTTGGATCTATGTTTGTCTAAATACATGCAAAATAATGATTTTCCAAGGTTCATAACCTATCTAACATGGCATGGGGTACTTTTAAACATAAAAGTATTAGATGAGATTACATACCTTTTTGATGACTTTGATTCTTAAGGAGTTTGAGGGCCAAGCACCAATAGTGTGAATGCCTCAAATGGAATCACAAATCACCACAAACTCTTGGAAAACTTTGAGAGAGTGTATACACACTTATAAAGTCGGCCACACACTAACACACATACTAGTTACACTAGTCACCCTAGTGGCTATTTCGTGCAACATAAGCATGCTTATATAGTGTACATGATTAGGGTGAAACCCTAATAACCCATGACCTTTCCTTTTCCAAGGATCCATGGGTTAAAAGCTCCATGGATCATCCATGGACTTCCATATTAGCTTAGCCCATTAACAAATGAGTATTAGCCCACACTATATAAAACCAATAGCCCACAATCTAATTAGTCTTCCTTTTAATCTCTAAATTAATTCATAATTAATTTAAGACTAAGACTAATTAAATAACATGACTTCATATTAATATATTATAACTTAAAATATATTAATAATCATATGTGTATAACTCTCATAAAATTATCCATAAATAGTTTGGATGAAGTGCAACCCAAATGGACCACGCCGGGTCGGGTCAAGTATATACCAAATAAGTTATGGACTTAGACACCTTATCCAACAACTCTACCATCCTGGTAAAGCAAATGTCATAGCTGATGCTTTAAGCCGAAAAGTGAGCCTTGAAAAGAGAAGGCCAAGGGCGTTAAGAATTGAAGTTGTCTTAACGATTGTGGAAAGCATCAAGAAGGTTCAGGAAGAAGCTTCAGAGAAAAATGACCGAAAGGAAGAGCGTTTAGGCAAAACATTGTTGGTATTTGGTACGAATAACCAATGATTGAAGGTATTCAAAGATAGGATTTGGGTACCTAAGACGGGAGGAATAAGAGATCTTCTGATGGAAGAAGCTCACAAGACCATGTACTTGATTCATCCTGGCAGGACAAAGATGTATAGGGATCTGAAGCCCTACTACTGGTGGCCGACGATGAATCTCGACGTTGCGAAGTATGTGACGGAGTGTGTGACCTATGCAAGAGTTAAGGCGCAACATCAGAAACCATATGGGAATTTAGAACCTTTACCTGTACCCATGGGTAAATGGGAAGACATCACCATGGATTTTGTCGCTAAACTACCCAGAATGAAGGACGGTCACGATATGATTTGGGTGGTTGTTGATCGGTTCATTAAGAGTGCATACTTCATAGCAGCTAACGAAAGGTGGTCTATGGATAAGCTTGCAAATGCTAACGTGAAAGAGGTGATAAGACTTCACGGTGTTACTTTAATGATTATATCAGATCGTGACAGTCGTTTCACGTCGAGGTTTTGGAGGAGTTTACAAGAGGTTTTGGGTACAAAATTGTGTTTATGTACAACTTATCATCCGCAAACTGATGGTCAGAGCAAAAGAACGATTTGAACATTGGAGGATTTTCTAAGAGCATGTACCCTAGAGTTCCAAGGTATCCGGGATGAACATTAACCTCTGGTAGAATTTTCGTACAACAATAGTTACCATTCCAGCGTCAAGATGGCACCTTATCAAGCCTTGTATGGGCAGAAGTGTCGTACACCATCATGTTGGCTTGAAGCCGGAGAAAAGCAGTTTATGGGCCCCGAGATAGTCCATTAGACTGCTGAAAAGTTGAAGGTGATAAGAAAAAGAACGTTAGCAGCTCAGGATCGTCAAAAGAGCTATGCTGACAAGAAAAGACGATTGTTGACATTCAAAGTTGGGGATTCAGTTTTGCTTAAAGTCTCACCGTGGAAGGGATTGATAAGATTTAGGAAAAGAGGAAAGTTGAGTCAAAGGTTTATTGGACTGTTCAAAGTTCTTCAGAGGATAAGGAACCAAGCTTACAAGCTAGAACCACCAGAAGAACTAGATGATATTCATAACACATTCCATGTGTATTATTTGAGGAAAATCCCGCGAGAAGTCGCTGACATATTTCCAACTTCTGAGTTAAGAATGGACTAAAATAAGAGCCTAGTTGAAGAACAGAAAGCAATTGTTGACCGTAAGACTAAGAAGTTGCAACGCAAGATGGTCAACTTAGTGCTTGTGCGATGGAAACATTCGAATGGGCCAAATCCCACCTGGGAAATGGAGAATGACATAAGGAGTCGCTATCCGCACTTGTTTGCTGATGCATGATTCCGAGGATGGAATCATCCTAAGGGGGAGGGTATTGTAACGCCCGTGTTTTTGGGCTAAGCATTAATGAATATGTAATAGTCTAGGTCAACCGTTGTAACCTATTTGAAGGTAATAAAGATGAATTATTTGAGTATTATGTGAATTATGGGAATTTATGTGCTTATTACTTGTTTATAATAATATAATAAATAAAGAACGCCGAAATCCGAGTTATGGCCTGTCGAAATTTCGCAACGGAACCGGCATGACACTGCGTGACGTAAATAGTGAAATTACAATAAAGGAATTTTTAGCCTTATTCATCTAATGGAAATTCGTAGTGTTCGTTAAACCGAGAACATGCATAAAAAGCATGCCAAAATCTGACTTCGTATGTGGAAGTTATGATTTTTCTAAGTTTCGAATCAGTAGTGCACAAATCGGATTTCGAATTGTAGATCGAACGAATTTTAGCCGAAACAACCTAAACGACAATCGAAGATCTCGTCAATAAGAGCTAAAAGATGAAAAGACAGACGAAAACGAAGTTCGTATGTATAAGTTATGAGAATTAACCGACGAAGTCTAAACTAAAGTTGTAGAGTACGGTCCCGCCTATGCGTGGATATAAAGAACGTCAAAAATGGAGCTCGTATGCGAAAGTTAAGAATTTTAGAAGTTGAGTGTGCAAATTGCGAGTCTGGTCTGAAGAGTACGCCCAACGTCCGAGGTACGCCCTGCGTACGAGGACCCTATGCCCCGCGTATTGACTTTTTCTGCGGTTTCGTAGCTAGCCACGTCGTTTCGCTGAAGATCCAACACGTTTGTACGAACCTCGGTACGCCCCATGTCTGAGCTGCTGTATGCCCAGCGTACGACTGAGGCCTCGGCCTATAAATAGCTGCGAGGGCTGCAGAGCTTTTTGCCCATTTTCTTCATATCTTTCACTCTCCACTTTCTTTCAAGCCTTGCAAAACACACCTAAAGCCTAGGAAAACCCCCTAGCCGCCGAAGGAAGCCCCGGAGAGCTCGGAGTCTCTGAGAAAAGAGCTTTTCGGTTTGAAACTTTGCCCGCGCAGAGTCTGGTTTTCAACTAAACCTCCCGGTTTCATCAAAGAAGATTGTTTTAAGAGGCGAAGTGTTGTCCGAATCACCCCTTATCAGGTGAGTGTATAGTTACTTTCATCTTATACATAGATATGAAGTATTTTCTATGCAATGTGTATATGTATATGTTAGCTATTTACTTGAGATGTTGCTGAATGAAAGCTCTATGCTTCTTTTTTTTTTCAGATCTAAAACTTTTTCCTTTAGATCTACACTTTCTCATCTCAGATCTAAACCTTTTTCTTCAGATCTAAATTATATACTTTGAGATCTATCTTGAATGAAAGATCTGAACTTCTTTCCTTCAGATATGAACTTTTTCTTTAGATCTAGACCGTATATGTGTTTCATGCCTTGAAAGTTACGCTGGATGAAAGATGTACACATTATTTTTCAAATCAAGACTGTATAAGTATTTTCTGCTTGAAAATGTGCTAGATGAAAGATGTAAACTTGTTTTTTTTCAAATCTGGACTGTGTATGTATTTTATTTCTACAAATATGTTGGGTAGAACATGGGTAGATGAAATAGTTGATGTGTGATCGAATGATGAGAGGCCTCGATGTTAAATATTATCCTATCATCTAGCGAAGTATAGATGACGACCACAGACTTTTCTAGGCAGTCTAGTGGAACGCTAGCAGGCTAGCAACCTATATGTCTTTTTGAACTAAGTGTTCACCAAATGTACTCCACCCCTCCATGGTTGCCTTATGAACCCTATGGTTGAGGAAACCCCTTAGCAGTTGTGTCCATCCCGATGAAATTCCTTTGGATAGGTCCCTTATAATAGAAGCTCTAGGGACGTAAAGTGAGAATAACAGGAATGGGTAATCGGGTTAATGATTTGATGAAAACAATAATAAACTTATTTATTGTGGCAAAATCACAGTTGGATGATCTAACGAGAGATTATGGATTATAGAAAATGAATAGAATGTTGTAAGGCCTACAATGATTTGAAGCCAATTTTGCTTTGTGAACATAACATTTTGTTTATGCTTTTGTTCCGTATCGATGATGACATCCCGTGTTTTGTAATGTAATGAAAATACATTTCTTCAAGAAATGATTTGATAAATTTTTATCGTATTTTTGTTTTTGGGAACAAATTCTGCAACACTTTTTCCTTGAAGATTACTCTGATTTTGTTATAAAAGCATAAACGAAATCGGTCTTTTTCTGGCCGTGAAAAATGGGGATGTCACACTCACCAATAGCGAAGATTAAATCTATGAGGGTTATACTAGCCATAGCTGCATTTCATGATTATGAAATATGGCAGATGGAAGTCAAAACTGCTTTCCTAAATGGGAAGTTGGCTGACGATGTTTACATGAGTCAGCCAGAGGGTTTTGTCGATTCAAAGTACCCTAATAGTGTGTCTAAGCTTGAGAAATCCATCTGTGGATTAAAAAAAGCATCTCACAGATGGAATCTTTGCTTCGATGAGAAATCGTAGAGTTTGGCTTTTCCAGAATCGAGGATGAGTCCTATGTATATGTCAAAGCCAGTGGGAGTATTGTTAGTTTTTTCATTTTGTATGTGGATGACAAACTGCTCATAGGAAACGACGTCCCAACCTTGCAGGAGGTTAAGTCTTGGCTTAGGAAGTGCTTCGCTATGAAGGACCTCGAAGAAGCTGCTTATATTATAGGGATAAGGATGTTGAGAAATAGGAGTAAAAGACTAATAGGACTTAGTCAACGTACATACTTGGATAAAGTTTTGAAACATTTCAGCATGGAGAATTCCAAGAAAGGGGAATTACCAATCCAAGGCAATACCAAATTGCGTAAGACTCAGAGTGCGAGTACCGATGCTGAGATAACAAAAATGAATCAAGTAGCTTATGCTTCCACCGTTGACTCGATCATATATGCTATGACGTGTACTCACCCTGATGCGGCCTTTGCTTTGAGCATGTTCAACATATATCAAGGGAATCCTAGTAGAGCTCACTGGACTGCGGTAAAGAACATTCTTAAGTACGTACGAAGGACTAAGGACTGGGTTCTTATCCTCGGTGGAAGTGATGACTTGACAGTGCGAGGGTATAGTGACGCCAGTTTTCAGATCGACCTAGATAATTTCCGCTCTCAGTCGGGCTAAGTATTTACCCTGAATGGAGGAGCAGTGACCTGGAAGGTTCCAAGTAGGAGACCGTAGCTGATTCAACATGCGAATCAGAGTACATAGTAGCAAGTGAAGCGTCGAAGGAGGCAATATGGATAAAGAACATCATTGGAGACCTTTGTGTTGAACCGGCCATAAAGGAGTGTATGAAAATTTTCTATGATACTGAGGGTGTAGTCGCCTTAACCAAGGAACCGAGGGATCATGGTAGATCCAGGTACATCGATAGAAAATATCACTTCATTAGACATCGGGTAGAAGAGGGACTCCTCGTAGTGAAGAGGGTATTGTCAGAGGAGAACCCAATAGATCCCCTTACGAAGGGACCGAGTAGGGTTAATCACTTGCAGCATGCTAGGAGTATTGGGTTGAAGGACGATATTAGTTTTAGTGATTAGATAGTTTTGTAGAAACTTGTAATAGATAAAATGTAATTGACATTTGATGATTAAATAAAGGAGTTTTATTTATGAGTGAAGTTATTGTATTGTGTCAATTGTGTACTATTGTTTCATTTTGCAAGGTTTGACTTCCAGAATAATAAGGTTATTCAAAACTATCCACAGTCGATCATACTTTGGAAGTAGGTATTGAGGCAAGAATGTCATGAATTGGCTTGTAGATTGTCTAAGAGTTTAGACATAGCAAAGGCTTGCCGCAACGTTCATGAGTGCTCCTAAAATAAGATTTGAGTATTAGATTAAACCCTTGCTCATGTGAATCACTTCATGGAATTAATCACGAGTTATTGTGAGACGATAATATCGTATAGTCTTTAAACCGAGATATATGAGTTGTTGTTTACAAGTTGGTTGTGCATTGATAACGCGTAAACGCATCAGTAACTTGATGTTATAAAATGTATTGTTGTTTACGAATGAGTAAATAGTACAAGCATATAAGTCAAAGTTTATCTGTTTCTTTTATCCTACGAGGTTAAAAGCGATATCTTGGGCCCCTCGATGATTTTGTTTTGACTTATGTGTCGGGCCCGGTCAGCACTAAGTTGATGTGTTCAATTAAATTCTATGTCACACAAATCAGAAATTGGGAAACAAACTAATGGACAATAAGTATGACTATGTTCCATGTATTTGTCCGCATGATATCTTGAGAACGGAGGACCACATGATCCATTATCTATAGGATGTGTAAGAGTTCGATAGCGACTTTTAAGAGCTACGATTGCTAATCGGGTTTTGAAGTCATACTTGCATTTATAGTTATTAAACTTATCCAAGTGAGAGACTGTTGGATTAGTTGTTTAAGCCCATAACTATATTTGGTATATACTTGACCCGATAGTAGCATTGTCCTTTTAGGTTGCCTTCACCATAGCAACTTGACTGGATGAATTATGGAGAAAGAGGTTAATTATGATTTATTAATATATTATAGGAATAATATATTAAAAGAGAAATCATATTATTTAATTAATATTGGTTAAGAATTAATTTTGTGTCAAAAGAGATTAATTGAATTAAGGGGATTGATACTGTAATGATAAGATAGTTACAAAGTTGGGCTTAGGGTCCATAAGGAAGGGATGGACGAAATCTATGTGAGAGTCCACATAGAATTTGTCCAAGGGGACTGCTGAAAGGATCATATGGGCTGCTTAAGGACTAAGCAATTGGATTAGGGTTTTGATTGAAACCATAGTTGCTAAACTATATAAAGACCCCATGGGACTCTAGAATTCGGCCACTTGGATCCTAAGGAGAGCAGCAGCCGAATTTTTGTGATCCCTAGCCTCTTTCTAATATTCTTCTATTGCTTGTGGTGTTTTTGATCAATTCGAGGCATCACATTTGAGGTGCTAAGTTCTAAAATGTTGAAGTTCAAGCTAGCTACAATTGAAAGGTAACATTCTACCTTGGTTTCAGATATAAATTTTGATTTATGCATGCTAGATTAGGGTTTATAGCTTTGGATGATTATTGCAAGTACAAGTAGAGAAAACCTAGATCCAAAGATTAGGGTTGCATGTGCACCATAGGATTGATGTAATGCTCAAAACCCATCAAGAACATGATGCCATGTATTAGTTGGAATTGATTTCGTCTCAATTATTTGCTAAGTGTACACTTTCAAAGTTGTATATGAATAAGATTGTATAGCCCTAGAATGATTGATTTAGCCTGATTTCATGTTCCTTTTTTGGTTGCGTACTTAGGGTAGAATCTTCATCTGACAGTCTATGTTATCCTATTTGGTATACAAATTGCATGCATAATGCAACCGACAGTATGGATTGAGTTTCTGGGTACTACGAGTGGTGAGAGTTGAGAGTTCCTGGAAGACTCTAGGATATGTATGTTGTGTAGCATAAGATTTGTTTGTGGTTGTAGTATGGTAACTTAGAGGAATCATGATTGACCTTGAGGAAGGTACAAATAGATGTGAAAGGTAGTATTGGGCCTGTACTACATGAAGCACAAGACCTGTACCTGAGACGAGTGAAAATATGGAAAATCTAAGGAGACCTATGCAGAGGATCCCCCTTGAGTCCTTTGCTGATTGTTCTTATGTTATATTTTAGTTTGAGGGTGGTGTTGACTACTCAAGGAGGTTCGGGTTCTAGTTCAGGCTCAGGTTCAAGTGCTGAGCCAATCAATGAGAGGCTGCGCGAGCTTATTTCGGCTGATATCACTCGCAGAATTGTGGATGCTACCCCTATACTATTCAGTACTATCAAAGAGGGGATCATGGAGTTGATGGATGAAAGGCTCAGGTCTTTTCGAGCTGAGATTTATGCGGTTCAGATTGGGGCTTGAGCTCCGTTATTCTAGGAGTTCAAGGTTTGTGGAGCTCCTGAGTTCTTTAGGGATTAAGGACCCTATCGCTAGCCATCATTGGATCGCTGACATGGAGAATGCTCAGTGGATGAGTTTTTTCCTTGAGGGGGCAGAGGTGGGATTCACATCCTGCCTACTGAGGTACAGAGCAAGGGACGACTGGGAGGAGGTTACCTAAGCTGTAGGTGTTGGGTTTTGTGTACTATAACAATCCTATGTTGCACATATAATCCTAATTGCTTTGGATCTATGTTTTCTCTAGTTATACATGAAATAAAATTTCTAAAGCATGAAGCCTACAACTAGCATACAATTTTGGTACATGAATCATAAAATCAAATTAGAAGAATACCTCTTAATTGTAGCTTGTAATTTTTGCATTTCAAGAGCTTAGCACCTCAAGTGTGATGCCTCAAATGGTTCACAAACACCATGAACACAGGAGGACTTTGAGAGAGAGGTTAGACACTCTACAATCAATTATCTCTCTTCCTAAAACAATAGGGCCGATTTTAGCTGAGGGATAAAACATATATATTGTAAGATTCCAAGAGTCATGGGTAAACCCTAATCCATAAACTTATGTTATGATCTATATATCATGTGGGCTAACTCTTCATCGATACTTACATAAACTTAGCCAAACCTAGATCAATAGCCCAAATAATATATATCACTGATTTACATAATCAGTCCCCATTAATTTAATTAATCTCTTTTGATCACTAAATTAATTCCAAATTAATTCTTGATCAATAATAATTAAATAATATGATTTCACAATGAATATATTATACTTATAATATATTAATAAATCATAAATCATAAATAACCTCTTTCTCAAATATCCATCCTATCAGATTGTTCTGGTGAAGGCAACCCAAATGGACCATGCTACTCTCGGGTCAAGTACATACCAATTATAGTTATGGGCATAGACACCTAATCCAAAAGTCTCTCACTTGGATAAATCTAATAACTAATATTGCAAGTACGAATCCAAAATCCCGACTAGAAATCGTAGCTCTCAAAAACCGTTGTCAAACTCTGACCTAGTCAATGACGCGTCCATTAGATAAGGGATCATATATTCCTCCATTCTAGATATCGTATGAACTGAGACATGGATTATAATCATTCTCTGTGCTCATGTGTTGTTTCCTGATTTCCAATTTACGACGACTGACTAATTGAACAAATCAAATCAGTCCAGGCTCGGCCAAGCACTTAGGGTTGTCATCACTAAATTATCGAGGGGCCCACATATATCGCTTTTATCCAGATTATATAAAAGGAACGGATAAACTTTGACTCAAATGTTTTCTTGTACTTACTCATCAAATCACATACAACAATATGTTTTATAACACCAAGTTACTGGCGCGTTTACATATGTCAATGTGCAACCGACTTGTAAACTACAACTCACATATCTTGGTATCAAGAATATAAGATATTATCGTCTCATGATAACTCGTGATAAAATCCATGAAGTGAATCAAATGAGTGTGGGTTTAATCCAATACTCAAATCTTATTACATGAGTACTCATGAACACTACATCAAACTTGTGCTATGTCTATACGCCTTTAGACAATCTACAGACCCCACCATTCATGACAGTCTAGCTTCAATACCTACTTCCAAAGTATGATTGAGGATAGTTTGAATAACCTAGTTATTCGGGAAGTCAAAACATGCAAAATGAAACACAAGAATAATCGAATCCAATATGGTCTCAAAACTTTTGAATATAAATAAAACACTTTTTATTTAATCACCATATTGATTACACATTATTAATTGTATAATGTTTCGATTTATCAACTTTACAATTGAATTAAAACAATAGTTATCCCATGCTCCAAGCATGCATACTATGTTTACCTATGGTCCTTACTTTGTGAAATAGATCAATTGTAAACATTTCCAATGACACTCATTGTAACATCCCAAGTTCATGTATATCTTGTAAACCTTGATCTTTTGAGCACTTGTCCATTCTGGCCCTTATTAGAGAAAAGGTGGTAAACGAGTACGCGGGGCATACTAGAGTGTACGTTCAATGTACTTATATGCATGCATATGACGCGGAGGCCACCTAGTACGCTAGGCGTACTAGGCCCAGAATGAAAACCCTAATTGTTGGTGAGTCCCATATATAAAGGATATGATGGTCTCATTCCTGGGCACCATTCCCAGTCACCAAACTCTCATAACCCTAAATTATCATTCTTATAGCTTGTGAGTACATTTGAGAGCTTGTGAGTGTACTCTTGTGTTGTTGAAGTGAAGAAGAAACCTTTGAGAAGAAGGAGTGAGAGTCCAGGCCCTTGGATCTGAGCATATCTATGTGGAAAGCTTCACATAGAGGTATAAAGCTTCAAGCTTTCTCACTCTTTTGATTTGTTCATTTATATGGAGTACTTTAGGGTTTTGTTCCAAAAGATGGAGACTTTATGAGATAGAGAGCTCAAGTGACCATGATCAACCCCCTTTTAGTGTATTTTGTGGAGTAATGACATAAAAATCCAATCTTGGACGTTAGAAACAAGCCATGCATGAGATATGAGCTTTATGAGAAAAGAGGATGAGTGTTTGTAGTGTTTGTGACCAAATCAGCTATGCAAAGGCTTAAAGTCACTGACTTTATGGATTAAGAGATACTAAAGAGTCTAGATCTGTGATATGAGCCAAGGTCTTAACTGATTAAGACCAAATATGTGAGGAGAGTGAAATTGGGACTTACGCTGGGCGTAATCCCAGTACGTACAACATAGGGGTCAAGCATCCCCGATGTCTGCATGGCAGCTGAGTACGCCCAACATAGAGAGTTGGTACGTGTAACGTACTCCCTGTCGTTGACTTTTGGTTGACTTTTAGGGTTTGGTCAACATGTGGACTATTAAGCCCATGGAGGGATAAAATGGTCTTTCAACCTTCTGTGAGTGTATGGAAGGGTTAGTCTAGCTTCATGAGAGCCGTTATTAATTAGGGATAATTATTGTGTGTGTTAGGTGGAGGCTAGACTGGTGATACAAGTTCGAGGTTATCTGATTCTTATGAGGTGAGTCATCTCACTATAATTACCTAGAGTGGTATCTATGTGTGACCGGAGGGTCGTATGTGTTTATATTGAGTACTGTGATATCTTACATTATGTTTATGTGATTTATGTTGTGTATTATTCTGAGTTACAGAGTTTGGATCGGAGGGTCCACAGAGTTAGGACCGAAGGGTCTACAGAGTTAGGACCGGAGGGTCCATCAGAGCTGTGGGACTGGAGGGTCCCACTGAGACACATTAACTGGAGGGTCTTATAGAGTTATAGCCTCGAGAGGCTAATGAGTTGTTTGTGGTATTTTGGGGAACTCACTAAGCTTCGTGTTTGCCGTGTTATGTGTTATGTGTTTCAGGTACTTCTCAGGATCATGGGAAGGCGCCGTCATGATTGTACACACACACACCAGAGTTTTAGTTATGATTTGAGAGGATCCTGGATTTGAGATATATACAGTTTTTGAATATGTATTGGATGATTTGATATTTTGCACTTTTGTGAGTTTTTGAAATGAGACAAATGTGTTTTAAATTTGAAAAATCTGGTTTGAAAATTTACGTTGTTACACTCATTTCACAATTCCAAATTCGTATCGTAAGTGTGAGAATACCAAGTCCTTGCCACTTACTGTAATCTGTTAGATTTTAAGCTTATATGCAGTGGTCCTTTTGTAATGACTATGTACATAAGTCACAAAGACTTTACCAATTACAAAACTTCCATTGGAGATTGTTACAAGACAATTCAATAGATACAAAGTCTCGTATTCAAAGCACATTCCTTTGAACATCCTTCTTGCATAAAAGTTTCTAACTTACTCATAGATTCTTAATATCTAACTCCCAGTATGGAAAAATTTCCATAATTTCCATATGACTATTCATTCTTAATAAAATCCTATCTATTCAAAATCATATCAATATGGTCCATTCATTACTATGCTTCCAACTATCCTTAAGTAATCAATCCTTAGCGAACCTCAGATCGTCCTTGACAGTTGTTTAATAAGTTAAGTCATATCCGATTCTAGTCTTTTTTCCCTCTTAATGCCCTAGGAATTTGGAAAATTAGAACATGAGAATATTATAGCACATGCAATCGATCCTATATCCGAAGCATATGGGACACGATTCATAATGTCTTATATAAAGACCTGATACTTTACTAGTGTCTTGCTATAAAATTTCCATATATAAAATTTCCTTATGTTGAATCTTTCCAACATAACATCCATATATGTCCTTGACTAAATTTGATTAAAATTCTCAATCTAAACTTTTAGAACTGAAATGAAGTTTGATTAAAATTCTCAATCTAAACTTTTAGAACTGAAATGAAGTATAAGTTCCTCTCCCTTAATTATAGCAAAACAACTTTTCAAACCCTGCAACTTTGCGAATTGAAACCTTTGTTTTCTATAACTAATATTTCTAACTCGCAACACTTACCATAATAATTATGCTCTCACTGGCATAATAATTATTATCTTACTAGCATAACACTTATGCTCCCACTAGCTTTGACATGTACCCAAAAATCAGCTGGACTTCTAGAAATCAATACTTTCTTGACTTTATCACCGAAGTTCAGATTTCTGATATGAGATGCTTCGATAAGCCTTTATCTAAGATTATACACCTTTTATTTGAAATCTCATATGTGAGTCTAAACTATTCAGAACTTACAACAATAAGTTCCGAATGTTCAAACTATTTGCCATTTCTCACAATTCGAACTATCAAGAAGGATGCCATAATCATAATCGAATTTGAGAATGAAAATATCATAAATGATATCTCCTTAAAATCTACTTAGTGAAAGCATTTCCTCACAATCATTTTCATGAATATGAGAGAAACCTTATGAAACATATGTCTGTCTAAACTATTCAGAACTTACAACAATAAGTTCCAAATGTTCAAACTATTTGCCATTTCTCACAATTCGAACTATCAAGAGGGATGCCATAATCATAATCGAATTTTAGAATGCAAATATCACAAATGCTATCTCCTTAAAATCTACTTAGTGAAAGCATTTCCTCAAAATCATTTTCATGAATTTGAGAAAAACCTTATGAAACATAGATTTTTATGGTGTATATGTTCCTATCCATGTGATTTTGTCATTTCCAGCTATCATCATAAAACAAGATCTATGAAAAATTCAAACTCATATGGACTGAACTTGTTCAATCTTAATTTCTTGCCACTTGGTAGCACAAGGACCTACAATGTCTTCTAAGTTGTTGAGCAGATCAGCCTTACTGATCAATGAACTTTCACTCATCAAGGTGCTTTGCCTTATGCAATGAATTGAGAACTCATAGAACTAACATGCATAATCAACTTTAACTGGAATGGGTACAGAAACAAGAATATGTCAACACGATAAGTAACAAACATCAAGCCGTGTGCTAGTGATAAACGATAGGTTTATTCTTGATTAGTTCTTGAAAAAATTTCAAGAACTTTTAAGACTCCCACTGACTTCTTGACATATAATACTCTGTTTTCAAGAACATTCCTTGACAAACAAATATTCAAGAGTTAGTGCAGTTTCTTATCAAGATAAACACTTCACACAATTGGTCTTAGTTGATCTTTGTTTTATCCAAAACATCACAACTTACCAATTTCAAACATTTTACTCTATATTTGATAAGTGTTATAAAACTTTCTTAAGATTATGTAACTCAAGCTACAATCTTGGAGTATTACTCTAACACTTGATTTTGGAATGAAGTATAACTCATCTTCTTGATTTAACCATTTCAACAATTCACGACTCCTCTTCTTAGCCATACAAATGCACTAAGATGTCCTTAGAGGATCAATTGTGACATGGTTCCATAATCAGTAAGATTATCATAAAACACGATACTCAAGTACTCTCCCTTGTTTTCAGATTGGAGAAACTTTTATCTTTCTGCCTAATTTGATTCTTCTTATTCATTCTACAATCTATTGAAACCTTTTCAACTATTCAGAATTACACATAATCTTGTAAGTATAACCATATCTACTAAACTTTTAGTAAATCATAACAAATAGTCTTATCGTTCTTTGTGGTGGACCTGACCAACACACAACCAAGTGTACCCAATCCCCTAGTCCTTCACTTGACTCACATATACATGTGAACAAGGAATTAGCCTTTATTTCCCAAAGACGAATGTTCTCATACATCACACAATACAAGTTGCATGATTCCAAGTTTCTATCTAACTGAAACTTTGGTGATGATAATCTTTCCTAATTTAGTAAAATTTGACACTACCACAAACGAAAGAATCAAATCCATTTTCATTGCTAAAAATAGAAACATATAAACATCAATTTTCACAAATGCCATTGTAAGGATATGTAAAACAAGATAAGTTTCAAAAAAAAAAATTCTTTATTCATAATATGCGGAAATTTTTTTCCTTACAATGCAATTACAAATGAAAACTATGTTACTACATATTGCTAAGCATTTTATCATAACTCCTAGCATCAGCTCAAACATCTAATCATCGAACCATTCGATTGAAATCCATCTCTTCGCGATCAGATTCAACTTACTATTTCCTTTAAGCTTCCTTCTTTCTCTTTGATGCTGCAAAACATCAAAATGTAACTTTATGTCATGTGATAAGAATCAATAAATGAGAACTTAATAGAGTTAGATAATGAGCTTACCTGAAGTGGAACCATACAATTTGATTCTACCATCTCTTAGATCTCTCAGGTAGTTAGAGCAGCTTCGCTTCCAATGTCCAATTCTTGGAAATAGAAACAAACAAATTATTTTGGAATGGTACATGGGACAATCGCAGACTTAGCTTTTCCCTCTCCCTTGGAAAGAAAAATCCTTTCTGCACTTCCAATGTTTCCATTGTCAATGTCCATGGCAGTTTGGGAAGTAGATCTTCCAATCAATTTTGCATTGCCAATGCACCAAATCATTGCTGATTCAGCAGCAACTAGCAAATATATAAGATCAATAAGATTCACGTCATGATCTGTCATATAGTAGTCTTTAACAAATTGAATGTATGATTCGGGAAGTGACTGAAGAACCAAGTCAACAACCAACTTCCTCGATACAACGACTCCTAAGACTCCCAGCCTGTCAATGTGTGACTTCATCTCCAAGACATGTGCTCACACAGACCTTCCATCTTGGTATTTGCTAGCCAATAGGGCTTGAGTGACCTTGAACTCTTCAAGTCTTTGAACTTGTGGTTTTGGGAGAATTATAGGAGGAGGTGGAGCAAGTGAAGTATGATTTCGGGAAGACCATAGTTGTTAGAACTAGACATCTACAATGGGAGAAATTCAAGTTAGTTGATTTAAGTCCTTAATATAACACCCAAAATGAAATATTAAGGCTAGGACCCAACACAATATTCTACAATTTGGAAGAGGGATGCCGTAATCCAATTGTAAAGTATTTGAATGTAGGTAAATGACAATTTACCAATTTCAGCATGAAAAACGTAAAAGAATTTTAGGTTTTAAATGAATTGAAATTCGTAGACTCTTTGAGATTCATTGAACTTTTCAATGGCATGTGAATAACCATGAAAATTAGCTTGGTACACTTAATGTTACAAATCACCTAATCAATGTGCCGGTTAACCACACATGCTCCATTGATCCATAATTAACATCGAGCTACCCATTTCCATCATTCATTAGTCCCAGATTACTGTGCTGGTTGACCACACACGCTCCACTAACGACTAATAAGGTGCAATGTGCAATTTCATGGGTTAGCATTAAATTTCCATTTTTCCTAAAGTAACTAAGATTGTGAATTTATAAATGTTTAGTTACTTTATGTTTCATTATACTTTTAGTGAGGATTTAAATGTCCTATAAAATCCGTTCGGCTAATGACCCTCCACTAGTGAAGGAAGCGGTGGGTGAGAACGGACACTCATTAAACCACCATTTTATAGGCAGTAACCTTATACCCCCCTTATAGACTGATTTTGTGAATAAGGCCTACTAACTGTAAGACTGGCCTTTACTTATACATATATAATATATTAAACTTTTAATTTTATATAGTATAAGGGTGTATTTTAAACATTTAAAATACTAGATGGTTTAATCTATTAATAACTTAAACTTTTAATTTAATTAACTTTAAACCATATGATTATGGATTTATTAATCTTCTTTTAATTTAACACTTTAATCAATTTAATAAATTCCATAAGGTGTAATTGAAATATTCAAAGCATTTAGGTTATTAAAAATTCAAAATTAAAACTATTTAATTAATTTTTAAGTTATGAATCCAAGAGATGCATCTTTTGAAACCTTTCAATTACTAGATATTTTAGAATTCAATATTACAAATTAAAACCTTTTAAATGAACTTTTCAAATTCCAAAACTTGAGGGCAAGTTTTGAAACTCTTCAAAACCCTTTTGGATTCCAACTTGAAGACAAGTTTTCTAACCATCCAAAACTCTTGAATTCCATAACTTAGGAGTTTAATGTTGTTTTAGTGGATGAGACTTTTCATGTTCCATAAATTGAGGACAAGTTATGGAACTCATTAAAAAACATTTAGATCAATTTCAACAAACAAAATTATCGTATAATTCATGATTGATCTAACTAAACTCATATAGCAAGATAATATCAAATCAACAATTTACAAGTAACTTTGTTTATCATATAAAGCAACAATTATCTTATAACTTTGACAATTATCTTTTGATTGGATGAGTATAAAATCACTACCATATCAGAAAAATACGATTTTTATGATTACAAAATAGTTTGTGGTAATGATCCTAATCCAATTCTGGCCAAAAACTCGAAATTCTGCAACCAGAAGCCTCTACTCGACGAGTGCATGAACTTGACTCATCAAGTTGCCGTTTTTAATAAGTGAACTCATCGAGTCAATTAGTGGATTTGGCGAGTTTATCACTACAAGGCCATAAAATAGATTTTTTCGCTTTGAAAAATAACCAAGCATCAAATATAACAGAAAACTACCCATGGCCCTGATACTACTGTTGGGTTTTGTATACTATAACACTCCTATAGTGCACATACAACCTAATAGCTCTGGATCTAAGTTTTCTCTACTTATACATGCAATAAAATTTCCAAAGCATGAAGCCTACAACTAACATACAGTTTTGGTACATGAATCATAAAATCAAATTAGAAGAATACCTCTTAATTGTAGCTTGTAGTTTTGGCCTTTAAAGAGCTTAGCACCTGAAGTGTGATGCCTTAAATGGTTCACAAACACCATGAACAAAGGAGGACATTGAGAGAGAGGTTAGACACTCTAAAATCGATTATCTCTCTTCCTAGAACACTAGGGCCGATTTTAGCTAAGGGATAACACATATATATTGTATGATTCCACGAGTCATGGTAAACCCTAATCCGTACACTTAGGTTATGATCCATATCTCATGTGGGATAACTCTTCATGGATACTTACATAAACTTAGCCCAACATGGATCAATAGCCCAAACAATATATATCACTAATTTACATAATCAGTCCCCGTTAATTTAATTAGTCTCTTTTGATCACTAAATCAATTCCAAATTAATTCTTGATCAATACTAATTAAATAATATGATTTCACAATTAATATATTATACTTATAATATATTAATAAATCATAAATTAACCACTTTCGCAAATATCCATCCTATCACATTGTTCTGGTGAAGGCAACGCAAATAGACCGTGCTACTCTCGGGTCAAGTACATACCAATTATAGTTATGGGTTTAGACACCTAATCCAACACTAGGGACAACATCGGTGGGTATGATGACATAGGAGGACTTTGTTCATAGGCTTCAGAGGGAGTTTACACTAGCTATCGAGGTGCAACAACTAACGAGGGAGTTCCAAGATCTTCTCCAGATTATAGAGACTGTGGTAGAGATTACCGACAAATTCAGGGAGAGATCATTGTTGGTCCTGCAGTACGTTTTAGATGGGATATGAGTAAGATGAGTTATCATGATATATTGAGGGATGATATTAGGGAGTTCTGGATATTTTTGCGCTTAAAGACCTTGAATGATATGATCGAGAAGGGCGGCGAGCGGGAAATTAAGTTAGAGCACCAGATGAAGAAGAAGCTAGAGCAGGTTCAGTCAGTTGTGGATCAGGCTAAGAGGCCCCTGATCTATGATACCCACACCAAAGGCCAGTAGGGCCGGGGCGGTTTTTCCAAGTGTAGAAGGCCGCACATTGGGGCTTGATGATCAGCAGGTTCATGATGTTTTAGCTATGTCTAGTCATGCCACGTGAGTAGCGATTGCCCCAAGAGGGCTTTGATTTGCCTTCATAGGAATCAGAACAACCATAAAATGCTAATTTTCTAAGGCTGTCTGGTGGAGTAGTGGCGGCGCCTGCACCAACCACCTTAAGGTTTGCTGATGGTCGCCAGGGCAAGGCGGAGGCTCCCGTGGTGAAGAGCAGGGCTTTTCAGCTGACCATCGATGATGCCTGTCCAGTGCCGAATGTAGTAACTTGTATGTGTTTTAACCGTATCTTTTATTTCTTCGTTTGTTTATGCTTTTGTTTATTATGATCTTGTGTAGGGAGCTTTTTTGGTCAATGGTTTGTCTGCTCATGTTCTATTTGATTCGGGGGCTACCCGATCCTTTGTATCTCTTCCACTCACCAAGAAGTTTCGAGATGCTCTGGGGACCTCGAATTTTCCCCTAGGGGTGGAGATTGCAGATGACCCAACTATGAGTGCTTCAAGGGTTTTCCGTGGGTGTGTCCTCAACATGTTTAGCAAGAGGTTCTCTATTGATTTGGTGCTGATTCCCTTGAGAGGGTCCAAGGTTAGCACCTGAAGTGTGATGCCTTAAATGGTTCACAAACACCATGAACAAAGGAGGACATTGAGAGAGAGGTTAGACACTCTAAAATCGATTATCTCTCTTCCTAGAACACTAGGGCCGATTTTAGCTAAGGGATAACACATATATATTGTATGATTCCACGAGTCATGGTAAACCCTAATCCGTACACTTAGGTTATGATCCATATCTCATGTGGGATAACTCTTCATGGATACTTACATAAACTTAGCCCAACATGGATCAATAGCCCAAACAATATATATCACTAATTTACATAATCAGTCCCCGTTAATTTAATTAGTCTCTTTTGATCACTAAATCAATTCCAAATTAATTCTTGATCAATACTAATTAAATAATATGATTTCACAATTAATATATTATACTTATAATATATTAATAAATCATAAATTAACCACTTTCGCAAATATCCATCCTATCACATTGTTTTGGTGAAGGCAATGCAAATAGACCGTGCTACTCTCGGGTCAAGTACATACCAATTATAGTTATGGGTTTAGACACCTAATCCAACACTAGGGACAACATCGGTGGGTATGATGACATAGGAGGACTTTGTTCATAGGTTTCAGAGGGAGTTTACACTATCTATCGAGGTGCAACAACTAACGACGGAGTTCCAAGATCTTCTCCAGATTATAGAGACTGTGGTAGAGATTACCGACAAATTCAGGGAGAGATCATTGTTGGTCTTGCAGTACGTTTTAGATGGGATATGAGTAAGATGAGTTATCATGATATATTGAGGGATGATATTAGGGAGTTCTTGATATTTTTGTGCTTAAAGACCTTGAATGATATGATCGAGATGGGCGGCGAGCGGGAAATTAAGTTAGAGCACCAGATGAAGCAGAAGCTAGAGCAGGTTCAGTCAGTTGTGGATCAGGCTAAGAGGCCCATGATCTATGATACCCACACCAAAGGCCAGTAGGGTCGGGGCTGTTTTTCCAAGTGTAGAAGGCCGCACAGTGGGGCTTGATGATCAGCAGGTTCATGATGTTTTAGCTATGTCTAGTCATGCCACGTGAGTAGCGATTGCCCCAAGAGGGCTTTGATTTGCCTTCATAGGAATCAGAACAGCCATAAAATGCTAATTTTCTGAGGTTGTCTGGTGGAGTAGTGGCGGCGCCTGCACCAGCCACCTTAAGGTTTGCTGATGGTCACCAGGGCAAGGCGGAGGCTCCCGTGGTGAAGAGCAGGGCTTTTCAGCTGACCATCGATGATGCCTGTGCAGTGCCGAATGTAGTAACTTGTATGTGTTTTAACCGTATCTTTTATTGCTTCGTTTTTTTATGCTTTTGTTTATTATGATCTTGTGTAGGGAGCTTTTTGGTCAATGGTTTGTCTGCTCATGTTCTATTTGATTCGGGGGCTACCCGATCCTTTGTATCTCTTCCGCTCACCAAGAAGTTTCGAGATGCTCTGGGGACCTTGAATTTTCCCCTAGGGGTGGAGATTGCAGATGACCCAACTATGAGTGCTTCAAGGGTTTTCCGTGGGTGTGTCCTCAACATGTTTAGCAAGAGGTTCTCTATTGATTTGGTGCTGATTCCCTTGAGAGGGTCAAAGGTTATCATTGGCATGGATTGGTTGGGCCCCAATAGGGTCCTGATTAATTGAGAGCAGCATTTGGTGAGAGTTTGAACCCGAAGTGGGGGAGAACTGGCTATTTCTGGTGTGAGAGCTTCGTATAGGCCAACTCTCTATTCAACTGCGAGGGCCAGGAGATATCTGTAGCAGGGTTATTCTGGGTTATTAGCTTATGTTTCTTACATGCAGGTTGATGAAACGACGATGTTGAGTGGGTATCAATTGTGTGGGATTTTCCTGATGTTTTCCGCGAGGATTTGCCTGGAGTGCCTCCCGAGAGGCAGGTTGAGTTTCAGATTGATTTGGTACCCGGTGCGGCTCCGATAGCCAAGGCGCCATATTGCCTGGCACTACTTGAGATCCAGGAGTTGTATACGTAGCTGCACAAGCTACTACACAAGGGTTTAATTCTTCCGAGAAGTTCTCCATGGTGAGCACCTTCTATTTGTGAAGAAGAAAGACGATTCACACATGTGTGCATTTACTATCAGGAGTTGAATAAAGTAACGGTGAAGAACCATTACCCACTTCCTAGGATTGATGATTTATTTGATCAGCTTCAGGGTGCATCTTGGTTTTGCAAGATCGATTTACGGTTTGGATATCACTAGATGTGGATTTGCAGAAGATAGCCTTTAGGACTCGTTATCGTCATTACGAGTTCGTGGTGATGCCTTTCGGGCTCACCCACGCACCAGTAGTGTTCATCGACCTCATGAACCGGGGTTGCAAGCTGATGCAAGATTGGTCTGTGGTTGTATTCATGATGATACTCTGGTCTACTCAAAGACCAATGAGCATCATGAGCAATATTTGCGAGGGGTGTTGGAGAACCTGATGAGGGAGAGGCTTTATGTCAAATTCTCCAAATCCAAGCTCTTATTGCACGAGGTGCAGTTTCTAGGGCATATCGTCAATCAGAAGAGAATCTTTGTTGACCCGACTATAACACCCATAAAATTCACAAAAAATTAACTTTAAAAACATCCCAAAAATCATTAATGTTTACAAACTATTTTCAAATAATCCAATATCAGAGTTTTCCCAGAAGTCACAACATGAAAAACGAGGAGGTGCACGATCAAGCCTTCGCCTTCCCGCGATCATCCGAAGTATCTGAAACAAAATCCACAACTGTAAGCCCGAAGCTTAGTGAGTTACCCCAAAATACCAACGCCAGACAAACTAGAACAATATCATAACAAACATTATGCATACAGAGTCTTCAGTATGACTGGACTGCCTCAACAGGCCTTCAGCCCATCTGGCCCACTTGCAGAAGCTTCAACATGTATGGACCGCCCTACCAGGCCTTCAGCCTGTCTGGACCATTCTTCGGGCCTTCGGCCTGACTGGTACGCCTTGACGGGCCTTCAATCTATCCGGGATGCCCTGGGTCTATTGGCTTAGAGCACAAAGCAGGACTGCCTCAACCCACTCACAATTACACAATCAACACATAGATATCAAGCGCTAGCTAGCACATGCAATAATAATATAGGCCTATCAGGTCGCCAATAAAAGGATCATCCTATGCACTAGGATACAAATCTAACAGATCACATAACATCATACAATAACCAATATACAATCCAAATGTCCGACCATGGTCCCTTAGACCTTGTTGATATAGTGAGAAGAACTCACCTCACAAGTTGTGCTGATCCTGATAAAATCAAATCTCAACTCACAGCTCCGAACTCAGCTGCCTGTAACAACCATATGATTAATTCCATCAGAATCCCAAATTACCAAAATGCCCTCAGAAAGTTAAACTTGGTTAACCATGGTCGAAGTCAAAGTCAACAGTCAAGGTCAACAGTCCTTGTTGACCCAACACGTCGTGTGCATCTAGCAACTCGTCGAGTTCCTTTAATGTTTAGAAAACTGGAAAAACCCAATAAACTCACCGAGTTATCTCATCAACTTACCGAGTTTGCTCAATATTAAAAAAGCGGGAAAACCCGATTCAACATGTTGAGTTGGCTAAGCAACTCGTCAAGTTTTCGTAGTCTTAAAACGTCCGGTCGCTTTCAAAGCAAGCCTAAAGCTTCCAAACTATAGATCTGGTCTGCTAAGGCTAAGAGACCATGTAAAGCTGCAAGGTTTACGTCCATGCATGGCATTAAGAGGCTAGAACACTCAATCTAAGCTTAATAAGAGGTTTAGGGCATGGAGGAGGGCCAAAGCTTGATAAAGCTTGATTCTTTAGGCCCAAAGAGACCTAGAGGTGTCAAGATCTGAATTCTCACATCCAAAACATGCTTAAATCCAAGAATGCCCCAAGGATGATCTCAAAATGACAATAAATTTCTAGAGAAAGAGATCTATCAAACAAGTCATCAAGGTAGTGACTGTTTACCTCCAAATGATTGCCTTAACAGTGAAACTCCTGGATCCACAACTTCTCCCTTTAATCCAACCTCTTCAAGCTCCAAGTTCCTTCACTACAATACCAAAATCACTCTCCAAGGTTCTCTCTGACACACAAGAAGGTATAAGGCTCGAACTAGGGTTTCTCTGGGAAAGAAGGTGATAACGGAGGCCGGTTTTTGGACATAAAGTCCTTTAAAAAGGGTGCAAACCCTAAAAAATTAGGGTTTCATGTTCAACCTTTAACTCATCGAGTTGGATCCTCCAAATCGTCGCGTAGGTTTTTTTTAATGACGCGACTATCTTGGTCTCTACACGACGAGTTGGAGCCTTCCAACTCGTCGAGTTGACCTATAAATATAAATATAAAGCTTTAAATTCACACATGGGAATCAGGGTGTTACAACTCTCCCCCAATTGAACTAGGTTTCGTCCATGAAGCTTGATGCAGCGAACAAATCTAGATAATGCTCCCCGCATCTCAGCCTCTGGCTCCCAGGTCCACTCAGATCCCTTCCGGTGCTGCCACTGTACCTTTAATAAAGGTATTTCCTTGTTTCGCAAAACCTTGACCTTCCTTTCCAAGACAGCCACTAGCCTATTAACGTAGTTCAGGCTCTCGTCGACCTTAATATCATCTAATGATATAACCACCTCCTCATCCAATATGCACTTTCGTAACTGCGAGATGTGAAAAGTGCTGTGAATCTGTCTGAGCTCCTCCGGAAGGTCTAATCTGTACGTCACCTTGCAAACCCTGGAAATAATCCAGAATGGCCCAATATATTAGGGACCCAAATTTTCCCTCTTCCTGAAGTGGAGCACATCCTTCTAGGGTGAGATCTTCAATAACACCATGTCAGCAACCTGAAACTCCAACTCAGATCGGTGCCGATTAACATAACTCTTTTATCGACTTTGAGCAGTCTGCAAACACTGCCAAATCTGGTAAATCATCTCGGTGGTCTATAGGACCACCTCAGTTCGTTCCATCAACCTGTGACCAACCTCACCCCAACAGACTGGGGTACGACACCTCCGCCCATACAACAACTCAAATTGCAGAGCAAGAATTCTGGAATAAAAGTTGTTGTTGTAAGAGAATTATGTAAGGGATATGTAGGAGTACCAACTCTCACCAAAGTCAATGACACAGGCCTGCAACATATCCTCGAAGGTCTGAATGGTCCGCTCGCTCTGGCCGTCGGTCTGTGGATGATAAGCAGTGCTGAAATGTAGCCGCGTGCCCAGTTCCTCATATAACTTCTTCCAAAAATAGAAGGTGAACCGAACGTCACGGTCTGAGACAATTGAGACCGGCACCCCACGGCGAGCAACGATCTCGCAGATATACACATCGGCCAATTTCTTGGTCGATGAACTCTCCCTAATTGCCAGAAAATGGGCGCTCTTGGTCAATCGATCCACGATGACCCATATAACATTAAAACCCTTTGTCGTCCTTGGCAGCTTGGTGATAAAGTCCATCGTGATTTGGTTCCATTTCCACATGGGAACCTCCAGAGGTTGCAGCTTCCCATGCAGCCTCCTCCAACACGATCTCTCTAACCCCACTAGACATCGGAACCCACACTCGACTGTACCGGGTCAGCAACCCATGAATATCATGTCCAAATTTGGTGATCTTGCCCCTGATCCTCTCAATATTCCACTTCTCCTACTGTAAACCCTTTGCCCGAGCCTCCCTGATCAGGATCACAAGTAGAGAATCTACATATATCCTCATACACATCGTCGGGACAGAAGATTTGGACGAATTGTGGCTCAAGGTGTCGGCCACAACGTTCACTTTATCAAGATGATAAAGGATCTCATAGTCATAATCCTTGATTATGTCGAGCCACCTACGCTACCTCATGTTCAGGTTCGGCTGACCATAATGTGTCTCAAGCTCTTATGGTCTCTGTGGATGGTATAATGGACCCTATAAAGTTAATGCCTCCAGATATTGAGAACGAACACCACCGCTCTTAACTCAAGATCGTGTGTGGGGTATCTCGTCTCATGCGGCTTCAATTGCCGCGACGCATATGCTATCACTCGTCCTCTCTGCATGATGAATCCTCCCAATCCGGTGATGGATGCATCACAGAACACCATGAAATGCTCAACTCCCTCTGGGAGAGTAAACACTAGAACCTCGCAAAGTCGCTGTCGGAGGGTCTCAAATGTTGTCTGCTGCTCAGGGCCCCACCGGAACTCCACCCCTTCCTTTTTAGACAAGTGAGGGTACTTCAATCTTGGAGAAATCTTGAATGAATCTCCGATAGTACCCTGACAATCCCAGAAAGCTCCTACTATCTGAAGGAGATTTCAGAACCTCTCACTTCATAACCGCCTCGATTTTAGCAGGATCGACTAAAATCCCCTCCTGGTTAACGAGGTGTCCAAGGAACTGAACCTCTCGCAACCAGAACTCACATTTCGAGATCTTGGCATAAATCCGTTCTCGCCTCAGAACTCTCAAAAGCTCACAGAGGTGCTCCTCATGCTACTCTCTGGTCTTGGAATACACCAAGATGTCATCTATAAACATAATAACTAAGCGATCGAGCATCGGTCTGCATACCCGATTCATCAGGTCCATGAATATTGTCGCTGCATTGTTGTGCCCAAACAACATCACCACGAACACGTAATTCCCGAAACAATTGCGGAACATGGTCTTCTCCGCATCCTCCTCTCTTACTCTGACCTGATGGTAACCGGACCTCAAGTCTATCTTGGAGAACCACTATGCTCCCTTTAGCTGATTAAGGAGATCATCAATCTGTGAAAGTGGGTAGCGGTTCTTCACCGTTAACTTGTTTAACTCCCGGTAATCAGTGTACATACGGTGTAAACCATCCTTCTTCTTAACGAACAGAATCGACGCTCCCTACGAAGAACTGCTCAGACGGATGAACTGCTTGCCTAGCAGCTCCTGAAGCTGAGATGATCAGGTAGTGGCAAATGGTAAGGCGCCTTTGCAATAGGGGTTGCACCTGGTACAAGGTCGATCCTGAACTTGATCTGCATCTCAGGAGGTACTTTGGGTAACTCCTTCAGGAATACATCAATGAACTCTCGGACGACTGGAACATCTGTAACCCAGACTTGATTCCAGACCCACGTATCCACCACATACGCCAAATAACCTACATACCCATGATGTATATACTATTGAGCCTTGGTGGCAGAGCAAAACCCTAAACCCATCATGGTCCCCTCTCTATAGATAACCAGTTCTACCCACTTGGGGTTCGAACTACCACCCGCTGACACTCACAGTCCATCATGGCACCGAAATGACTCAGCCAATCCATTCCCACTATTACACAAACATCCCATATGGGAATTGGAATCAATTCAATTGGAAAGGGATCCCCGAAGATCTACAGAACAAAATCCCGATGGACTGAAGATGCAGAAATCTCGTGTTCGTTGGCGATAGAAACTCGCAACAGAGACTCTAGCTCTCCTAAGGGAAAACCAAACTCCCTACTACACGATCGATAGGTAAATGACCGACTCGCCCCCGAGTCAAAAATTACTAGAGCAAGCAGAGAGTTCACTAAGAACGTACCTAACATAATGATGGGTTTTGAGCATTCTAACACTTCCTAAGTGTACATGCAACCCTAATAACCTTGGATCTATGTTTGTCTAATTATCATGCAAAGTTGAATTCTAAGGTTATATCCCTATCTAGCATACATGGTGAACATTTTTAACTTGAATGAAAGATAGAATAACTTACCTTGTTGTTGATTATGATCCTTGAAACCTTGTGAGCCTAGCACCCCAAGTGTGATGCCTCAGATGCTTCACACAACACCAAATATAAAGGAGTAAACTTTGAGAGAATCTTACACTTGCAAAATCGGCTCTAGCCCTCTTGTTTCTTAGTGTAGCCGATTTTGGTGGAGGAGATGGTCTTTATATAGCGTGACACATCTAGGGTTACACCATGTAAACCCTAATGTGTCATGGCTCTTCATTTCCATGACCCATGGGTTTGTAACTCCCATGGAGCATCCTATGGGTTTAACCCAACTTGATAATCCATGGAGCCTCTTAGCCCACTATACAAGTTATGGATGATTTACATAATCAACCCATATATTTAATTAGTTATCTTTTGATCACCTAATTAATGCTAAATTAATTCTTGATCAAACTAATTAAATAATACTATTAATATATTAGAACTTATAATATATTAATAAACCATAAATGTTATTTCTCTCATTTAGTCTATCTTATTGCATGGTGCCATGCAACCCAAATGGAGCATGCTGGGTCGGGTCAAGTACATACCAGAAATAGTTATGGACTTAGACACCTTATCCAAAAGTCTCCCACTTGGATAAGTCTAATAACTATAACTGCAAGTATGAATTCAGGAACCGATCAGAAATCATAGCTCTTTCAAGGTTTTTCGGAACTGAGAAGAAGATGATACGCCATTTAAGATAAGTGATCATATAATCCTCTGTTCTAGATATCAGCCGGACAAATACATGGAACGATGTCTTACTTATTGTCCAGCAGTTTGTTTCCCGATTTCTGATTTGTTTGACAAAGAACTTAATTGAACACATCAACTTAGTTCTGACCAGGCCCAATACATAGGTCAAAACAAAATCATTGAGGGGCCCAGATATCAGCTTCTAATCCAAGAAGGAACAGATAAACTTCGACTCATATGTTTGTTCTACTACTCCTTGAATTATACACAAGAGCACCTTTTATAACATTGAGTTACCAATGCGTTTTCATACAATCAATGCATAACCAACTCATAAGTAACAAATCATATCTCTAGGTTTGAAGACTTATATGATATTACCGTATCACGATCACTCGAGATAAATTCCATGAAGTGATACTAGTGAGCGTGGGTTGAGTCCAATGCTCAGAACTTATGAGCACTCATGATTGTTGTAGCGATGTCCAACAACTTAGACCTCTGCAACAATCATGACAGTCTTGATTCATACCTACTTTCGACATATGACCGACTGTGGAGGTTTGAATAATATGATATACTAAACATAGTTATTCTGGAAGTCAAAACATGCAAAAGAAATATAGTAAACGATCGACAAGAGATAGTAACACTTTACTCATAAATAAAACAACTTTTATTCATTATCTAATGTCAATTACACTTTACAAATTTCAAGGTCATCTAACTACTAAATCTAATATCATCCTTTAGCCCTATGCTACGAGCATGCTAGAGATGCTTAACCCGAGTCAGTCCATTCGTGAGGGGATCTGCTGGATTCTCATCTGATGATACCCTCTTCGCCACGAGGAGTCCTTCTTCTATTCGATGTCTGATGAAATGATATTTTCTGTCGATGTGTCTGGATCTCCCATGATCCATTGGTTCCTTGGCTAAGGCAACTGCACTTTCACTATCACAGAAAATTTCCATTGGCTCCTTAATAACTGGTACAACTCCAAGGTCTCCAATGAAGTTCTTCAGCTGTATCACCTCCTTTGCTGCCTCGCTAGCTGCTATATACTCTTATTCTCAAGTTGAATCAGCCACTGTCTCTTGCTTGGAACTCTTCCAAGAAATTGCTCCTCTGTTTAAGGTAAAGACCCAGCCTGAATGAGAACGGAAATTATCCCTATCAGTCTGAAAGCTAGCATCACTATACCCTACAACTCTCAAGTCATCACTCCCACAGAGGGTAAGGACCCAGTCCTTAGTCCTCCGTACTTGAGGATACTCTTTATCGTAGTCTAGTGTGCCTTGCCAGGGTTCCCCTGATACCTGCTAACCATGCTCAAGGCAAAGGCTACATTAGGTCGAGTACACGTCATAGCATACATGATTGATCCTACAGCCGAAGCATAAGGTATTCGACTCATTTATGCTATCTCAGCCTCAGCACTAGGGCTTTGTGTCTTACTCAATCTGGCGTTACTCTGGATGGGTAACTCTCCTTTCTTGGAGTCTTGCATGCCGAATCTCTTCAGCACCTTATCCAAGTAGGTACTCTGACTAAGTCCAATTAGTCTTTTACTCCGGTCTCTCAAGATCCTTATCCCTAGAATATAGGCAGCTTCTCCTATGTCCTTCATAGAGAAACACTTTCCAAGCCAGGACTTAACTTCCTGTAGAGTTGGGATGTCATTTCCTATGTGTAGTATGTCATCCACATACAATACCAAAAAGCTAACTGTACACCCACTAGCCTTGACATATACACAAGATTCATCTTCATTCCTAGAAAAGCCAAATTCTTTGACTTTCTCATCAAAGAAAAGATTCCATCTGCGAGGTGCTTGCTTTAACCCATAAATGGATTTCTCAAGCTTACACACTCTATTAGGGTACTCTGTATTGACAAAACCCTCTGGCTGACTCATGTAAACATCCTCAGCCAACTTTCCATTAAGGAAAGTGGTTTTGACATCCATTTGCCATATTTCATAGTCATGAAATGCGGCTATGGCTAACAGAACCCTAATAGACTTAATCTTGGCCACTGGAGAAAAGGTCTCATCATAATTAACTCCCGGAGTTTGTGAGAAACCCTTTGCAACCAGTCGTGCCTTATAAGTGTGTACATTACCATCCATGTCGGTCTTCTTCTTGAAGATCCATTTGCACCCTACAGTCTTACGACCTGGTACATTCTCAACCAAGTTCCAAACTTGATTGTCATGCATGGACTGTATCTCACTGTCCATTGCCTCTTTCCACTTGGCTGACTCAGGGCCTGCCATGGTTTCCGCATAACTGTTAGGTTCATCTAGACCTATCTGTGTCTCAGCACTGATAAGTGTATCACCTTCCGCAGTAATATGGAATCCATAGTAATGCTCAAGTGCATTCCTAACCCTTGTCGAACGCCTCAGAGGTACATGTCACACCCCCAAACCAGACGGCGGAAACGTCCGGGGTTGGAGGAATTCATTTGTAGTATCACAACACATGCATTATAGTAATCAAAGTACCAACAACCATTGTATTTAAAAGTATAATATTTACACGTGTTCAATCATTGTATATTGAAACCAAAACAGTTATACAAAAGAAGAAGATAAGACTCATAATGGCTCCATCTTCTCAAAAAGCTCGGTGAGTACCTGTTATTATTTCCGTGAGAATACAAGTAATTTGAAAAGAGAGTATCAACAATAAGTTGAGTGAGTACATAAGTCTTTATGTTTGCATGGGTGTCTTTGTATTTTAAATAAGAAAACTATTCTAGAAAATCCCATATTTTCTGTGGTATGTGAAAAGTAGTTTTATTCCCATAAAACCGTCCTATTTGTAAACCATTGTATTTGTAAAACTTGTATTTGAGAGTGTGCCTGGCTTCACCAGCTGTTATTGAAAACTGTAGTATACCATTGTACTTTGTATTTTGTAAAATGGTACTTTGAAGATGTACTTTAGTTGTTTATACACTAACGTGTGGTTAATATCTTTTTAATGAGTTATTATAACCATACTAATACATGAACGCCTGAAACAAACGCCTTGTGAGCGCTTAAACTGTTGATAACACTTGCCACTCATTGGCGTGTATGCCTGACTGTAGCTAGCAGTCTGAGTGCGGGGTTGTCAATCCCGATATATTGGCGTGTATGCATGACTGTAGCTAGCAGTCTGAGTGCGGGGTTGTCAATCCCGATATAGATCTACACACAACTTGTTTCAATCCCCGGACTGGAGATTCTGGTTATAATGTCAGGGCTTTACCTTAGTTGTCTAAACTGAATCTAAACAACCTGAATTGAATGTCTCATAAAAAGCATATAAACGTTACATGTATATTAGTTATGAAAACCCAATCATTCTGAAATACATGATTAACAGTATGTTCTTGACTTAGTATCCCGAACATGTATTTGATAAGTGTAAAACCTTGATTTGTTTTGAATTAAAACCCTTGTTGCATGTGAAACAGTGTATTCATATGAATTATTGCTCTATGTATCATAAATGATACCTATTATAATTTATATGTACTTTATGAAATGGTAAATAACTATTTTTGCATGTAATCCTTTGCTCAACATGTTACAAAGGGTGATTAAACTGATGAAATAATTTTTAATTTTATATACATATACAATTTTATATATAAGTAAAATTTGAACCACCTTCGGACAAATAACTGGTACTATAAGTCCACATCCACACAAGGAAAACGACCTAGAATGAATTATTAGTCCTAAGCCTTTTAAATCTTATTTATATTAAATTATATATACAAATATGTATATTTAGGAAAAATATAAGTTTACAAAAGAGTTCAAAATTTGAAGTATTTTTGATGCTTTAAAGTCATTTTATCGTGATTTGAAATCATTTATTTATAACAAAAAGTTGTTGTGTTATACTTGTATTTCCCCCCTTAAAACAGTAGAAATTATGAAAATACGGGGGTATGAACTCACTTGATAGGTGGTAATTCGGACATGGTTTCGTTTCACGAAAAGGAGTTTATTTGTCGAGAAACTGGCTCAAATCGGGCAGAGTTTTGACAGGAGAGAGGATGAATTCTCAAGAATTTTAGGGCTTCACGGTTTACTTCGGGCTCGAGTCTTGATACCGGGGCTTTAGGGGTTGTATATGAGCTTAAGGGAGTGGAAAAGGTGAAAGAGGGTAAAATTTGGGGTGAAAAAGTGTAATTTCTTCGGAACCCTCGCATGCTATATATAGCCCGAAGGCTCGGATCTGAAGCACTGCGAGGTTGACACGCGTCTGACAGATGGCGAGGCGAGGGCTGTTCTTCGGACCGGAGGCTCGCTGCTGGCTGGCTCGGATTGGACCAACCCTTGGTCCAATGGAAAGACGACACGTGCGAAGGGGGTGTCCGAGGATGGTGCGAGGGGCGTGCGAGTAGTGTCTCTGGTGTGTCTCATGCGAGGCTGTCCGGTTCTAAGTGGACCTCGGACCTAGACAATCAGAAGGTGACACGCGAGGCTGCGGCCTAATCAGAAGATGCCACGTGGAGGCTCGCATGCGAGGGGTGACGTGGCAGTCACTGTTCATGCGAATTTTCCCGTTTTTTCTATTTTTCTTTATTTTTTTGCCAAAACTTGTAAAATTCATAACTTTTGTATACGAACTCGGTTTTTGACGTTCTTTATATGCACGCGTAGCTAAAATTATACTCTACGAATTTCGTTTAGACTTCATCGGCTAATTTTGAAATTATTAATATTATTATTTTAAACAGATCGGGACGTGAATCCGTTATAAATTCATAAGTTTTTCATACGACGTCCGTTTTTGTCTGTCTTTTTACCGTTGTACTACTAATGACGAGACCTTCAATTCTCGTTTAGGTTGTGTTGGCTAAAAACCACTCGATCTTTATTTCGAGTTTTTAGTTGTACACTGCTATACTGAAACTTCGAAAAATCATAACTTCCTCATACGAAGTCAGATTTTGGCGTTCTTTTTATGAAAGTTCTCGGTTTAACATAAACTATAACTTTCATTTACATTGTTAAGGCTAGAAAGCCTTTTATCAAAAATTTAGTTTTTACACTGAATAGTGTTTTGCCGGTTTTGTCGCGGATTTTCGATTGGTCATAACTTCTTCGTTATAACTCGGATTTTAGTGTTCTTTATATTTTTGGAAACCTTGTTACAATCTCTATCACTTGGTTTAACCCAATTTGAGATTATTTAATAATTTATTTTAGAGGGTCAATTATGTAAATATACATAGTATGCCAAAATTTCTCTTTATTTAATTAAAAAGAAGTACAATTTGACCTACACTATTACATAAGTTTGAAATAATGGTTTGCTACATTATCCCCCCATTAGAGAGAATTTCGTCCCGAAATTTACTTTACAGATAGACTAGGGAAAAAGATGTGAGTATTTTTGTTGCATTTGATCCTCTCGCTCCCATGTGAATTCAGGTCCCCGCTTTGCATTCCAGCGAACCTTCACTATCGGGATGCGGCTTTGTTTGGTTTTCTTAACTTCCCTGTCTAGTATCTATACGGGTTCTTCCACAAAATTAAGGCTCTCGTTTAACTCGATTTCCTCGAGTGGTATCACAAGATTCTCGTCGGAAAGACACTTTTTCAAGTTCGAAACGTGGAAAGTAGGATGAATGTTACTTAGTTCTTGGCGTAATCGAAGTTTGTAAGCTACAGGGCCGACTTGGGCAAGAAACTCGAATGGTCCTATATACCTTGGGTTCAGTTTGTCACGCTTTCCAAAGCGTATCATGCCTTTCCAGGGTGAGACCTTTAGCAAAACTCGGTTGCCAACCTGGAATTCCAAGGGTTTTCTCCTTTTGTCTGCGTAGCTTTTCTATCTATCTCTGGAAGCTTTAAGTCGTTCCCGAATTTGTACGATCTTTTCGGTAGTTTCTCGGATAATTTTTGGACCAGTGAGAGCACTGTCAGGAGTTTGACCTCTAGCTAGCTGCGTGTCACCCACTTCAGCCCAACACAGAGGGGATCTGCACTTGCGGCCATAGAGGGCTTCGAATGGAGCAACTTTTATGCTAGTGTGATAACTGTTGTTATAAGAGAACTCAGCAAGGGGAAAATGAATATCCCATGCCTTCCCAAAGTCTATCACGCAAGCTCGTAACATATCTTCTAACGTTTGAATCGTCCTTTCACTTTGTAGGCTGTGCTCATGTCTAGCTTAGTTCCTAGAGCGTTTTGTAAAGATTGCCAAAAACGAGAGGTGAATCTACTATCTCGGTCTGAAATAATAGATATTGGTACACCATGTAGTCTAACAATCTCCTTGAGGTATGTTATGGTTAGCTTTTCCATCTTGACGGCCTCCTTGATTGGTAAGAAGTGTGCGGATTTGGTTAATCTATCGACGATTACCCAAATAGTATCATAACCACTTGATGTCTTGGGTAACTTGGTTATTGTTGGATTAGTGTCTAAGTCCATAACTGTTTTGGTATGTACTTGACCCGATTATGAGCATGGTCCTTTTGGGTTGCCTTCACTATAGCAATATGTAGGATGATTTAAGGAGAGAAAGGTTTAAATATGATTTATTAATATATTATGAGAATAATATATTAAAGGAGAAATCATATTGTTTAATTAATATTAGTCAAGAATTAATTGTTAATTAATTTTGTGGCTAAAAGAGATTAATTAAACTTAGGGGACTGAAGTTGTAATTATAAGATAATTATAATTGGGCTATGGATCACCTAATAATATATAGGTTGGACGAATTCTATGGGAAGCCCATTAGAAATCGTCCAAGGGATATGTTTAAGGAGTCCATGGGCTGCTTAGGGCCTAAGCAGTCAAATTAGGGTTTCCTAGTTGTAAACCCTAATAGCCTACATGTATATAAAGGGCCCCTATGCCCCCAAAAACGTAAGATAAGTCTTCCTTTAGGGTTTCCAACCGTTTTTGGTGCCTCCCTTTCTTCTCCTCTTCATCCAAGTTGCATATGGTGTTTGTGACTCCATTAGAGGTACTACACTTGTGGTACTTGCTTTCAAGAGCTAAGGAAATTCAAGGAACTAGTTGTTATTGCTATATAACAACAAAAGGTATGTATTCTAGCTTTATATATGAATTTCGAAAATTATAGTAGCATGCCAGGTTTCTTTTTGTGTTCATAAAGCTGTATAACTAATAGTGAAAACATAGATCCAATACTAGGGTTGCATGCACACATAGGATTGTTTGTATTAAACCCATCAGTGGTATCAGAGCCATTGGTTTTTGTTTTCAATTAGCTTTTATTCAAATTTATGAACTTGACATATTAGGGTTTATGGCTAATGAACCCTAAAGGCTAGGTATTTTTCGCAATTAGGGTTGCTAAACCCTAGATGGCGATTTTTTGCTAGGGTTTCCCAAATCCTTTCCTTAGCCTGCATGATTTTGAAATCTAGGGTTTTCCAACCCTTGGATTTCGAAATTACCTCCTTCCCCAAGGTTAGATCCTAAATTTTAGGGATTTGGATAATCCCATATCTTGTAATTATCTTTTAATTGTTTAATATGGTAATTAAAGATCTTGAATTATCCCATCCCTTATTTTCGAGATTTAGAGAGGGATTCAAGGGATTTGGATATCTTAGATGTATAATTGGTAATTATCCTCATGATCTAGATAATCCCTTGTGATTTAATAATTTAAATTAATTGTTTAATTTATGGTAATTATTAAATCAATAGTTTTAATATTTAAAATTTTAATTTAAATGTCTCAAATTCAAAATTTTAAGTGAGATTAAAACCTAATTGTTTTGAAGAGTTTCAAAACTTGCCCTCAAGTTTTGGAATTTAAATTGTTGATTAAAAAGTTAATTTTGAAAGTCTAAAATCCAAAACCCTGATTTTGAAAAGTTCAAATTAAACCCTTATGGTTTTATTAAATTAATTAAGTGTATAATTAAAAGAGATTTAATAAATCCATAATGATTTTGGTTAATTAAAAGTATAATTTAAACCACCTAGTATTTTAAAAGTGTAAAATACACCCTATACTATATATGACATTAAAAGTCTAATATTATATATGTATGAGTAAACAGTCAGTCTTACCGTTAGTAGGCCTCATTCACGAAGCTGGTCTATAAGGGGTGTTTAAGGAAATTGCCTATAAAATGGCGATTGAATGGGTATCCACTCTTACCCACCGCACTCTTGACTAGTGGAGGGTCGTTAGCCGAACGGGTAGGATAGGACAGAAACCTTCCATTATAAGTATAATGAAGTACAAAGTAACTAAATGCTGTTTTTTTTTCAAATTCCCAAATCATAGTTACTTTAGGCAAAATGTGAAATTGTATGCTAACCCATGGAATTACACTTTGTACCCTTGTCAAACGTTAGTGGAGCGTGTGTGGTTAACCGGCACACTAATTTGGGGATGACATTGGTAGCGAAGGGTGACTCGATGTTTGTCATAGATCAATGGAGCGTGTGTGGCTAACCGGCACATTGATTAGGTGATTGTAGCATTGGGTGCACCACGTGATTCGTATGGTTATTCACACCTTGTTTGTGATCCTCGGCATCCCAGTCACGAATAGTAGGGCATAATCGAGATTAAACATGCCATTGAAGAGTTCAATGAGTCTCAAAAGATCTAAGAGTTTCAATTCATTTAAAACTTAATCTTCCTTTTCGTTTTTCATGGTGGAAATTGGTAAATCGTCATTTACCTACCTTCAAATATTTTACAACTAGATTACGACATCCCTCTTCTAGGTTGTAGAGTATTGTGTTGGATCCTAGCTTGATGTTTCATTTGGGTGTTACATCAAGAATTCTAAACAACTTAACTTGAATTTTCTCCCATTTTGTAGATGTCTACGTCTTACAATGGTCTTCCCAAATCCTTTGGAACGAGCTTTCCAAATGAAGATGACGTTCCGAGATACGATCAAGGAAATGAGAGTCATGCTTCACTTCCTCCACCTCCTCCAATTATTCTCCCTGACCCACAAGTTCAAAGGCTTGAAAAGTTCAAGCTCACTCAAGCCCTTTTGGCAAGTAAACACGAAGATGGGAAACCTGTGTGTGCGCACGTCTTAGAGATGAAGTCATACATTGATAGGTTAAACATGTTGGGTGTCGAGATTTCAAGTGGGTTGGATATTGACTGGGTTCTTCAGTCACTTCCTGAATCATATAGTGAGTTCGTTAGAAAGTAATATATGATGGACCACGACGTGACCCTAATTGATCTCACCTATTTGCTTATAGCTGCTGAATCAACAGTGATTTGGCGTGCTGGTCAAGCAAATTTGTCTAGTGAATCAAACTCCCAAACTTCAATGGACACTGGCAACATTGGAAGTGCAGAAAGAACTAAGTCTGTGATTGTCCGATGTGCTATGCCAAAGGAGTCCATTTGCTTTTGTTGCCAAGAGAAGGGGCATTGGAGATGAAGCTGCCCAAATTACCTGAGAGATCTAAGAGATGGGAGAGTCAAGTCGTTTGGCTCCACTTCAGGTAAAATCCATTATCTAACTCTTTTAAGTTCCTATTCTAGATTCTTAATGCATGATGTGATAAGATTGCATTTTGATGTTTTGTAGGATCGAAGAAAAGAGAGGAAGCTTAAGGGAAGAAGTGAGCTGAATCTGATCGTGAAGAAATGGATTTCGATCGCATTCTTGAGCTACTACTTGGAGTTAGAATAGATTGTTAAGAAATATGTAATAACATAGTTTTTCAATTGAGTTGAATTGTAAGGACAAAATTTTTTCCGCAATAAAATGAATTTTGACTTTATCTTATTTATTTATCCTTGCAATGGCATGTATGAAAGAATTAATGTTTGAATGTTTCTATTATTAGCAATAATGGATTTGATTCTTAAGTGTGTTATTTGTGGAAATGTCAAAATTTTACCAAATAGGGAGAGTTTCTCATCACCCAAGTTTCAATTGGACAGAAACTTGGAATCATGCAATGTGCATTGTATGATGAATGAAAAACTTTCACATTTGGGAACCTTAGACTAATTCTTTGGCAAAGTGTCAATTGAAGGACTAGGAAATCGAGTACACTAGGTCGTACGTTGATCAAGTCTACCACAAGAGTGACAAAGATATTCGTCATGATTACTAAAGTTTAGTAAATATGGTTATACTTATAAGATTAATTATAATTCTAAGTTGATTGAAAGAGTTTCAATGAATAGTAGAACGAATAAAGAAGAATCAAGTAGGCAGAAAGATAAAAGTTTCTCTATTCTAAGAAGAAGGGAGAGTACCTTTTATTGTGTTTTATGATAAGTCTTTATGATTAAGAACCATGTCTCAATTGATCCTCTAAGTGAGTGTTAGTGCGATTGCATGTCTAAGAAGAGGAATTGAGAATTGTAGAAATGGTTAAATCAAGGAGTCAATCATACTTCGTTCCAATATCAAGTCTTAGAGTCAAGATTGTGACATTGAGTGAAAAGTCTTAAGTAGGTTTATAACACTCATCAAATGTGGAATTTGGAAAAGTTTTCTTATTCTTGCACATTTGAAATTGGTAAGTTGTGCTGTCTTGGATAAGACAAAGACCAACTAGGACCAATTGTGTGAAGTGTTTTGTCTTGATAAATGCTTCACTAACTATTGAATATTTGTTTGTCAAGAAATGTTTCTTGACAAGAGAATCTTATATGTCAAGAAGTCAGTGGGAGTCTTAATGGTCTTGAAAAGGTTTCAAGAACAAATCAAGAATAAACCTTATCGATCATCACTAGCACACGACTTGAGGTTTACAACCTATCGTGCTGACATTGTTTTGTTTCTGTGCCATTCCAATTGAGTTAATTGTGTATATGAGTTCTATGAGTTCTCATTTGAATACACACTAAAGCCTTAGTCGATGGAAAGTAAATTGATATGTAAGGACAAGTTACTAAACTACTTGGAAGGCATGGTGGGCACTCGTGTTACCATAGGGCAAGAAATCAAGATTAAGAAAGTTCAGTCCATATGAGTTTGGATTTGTCGCAAACCTTGTTTTTTGGCAAATTCACATGGATAGGGACTCATACACCATAAAATCTAAGTGTCATAAGATTCCCTCCTTCATGAAAATGACTGTGAGGAAATGCTTTCACTAAGAGAGATTTTAAGAAGATAGCAATTGTAAAAAATTGTATTCTCAAATTCGATTATGGTTACGGCATCCCTTTCCATAGTTCGAATTGTGAGATTTGGAAATTAGTTTCAACATTTGGAACTTAGTAACATAAGTTATGAATTGTTTAAACACACATATGAGCTATCTAAAGGCAAAGGTGTATAAGGCTAAGAAGCTTAGATAAAGGCTTATCGAAGCATCTGGTATTAGAAATATGAATTTCAGAGATTCAATAGGCATTGTTTTCTGAAAGTTCATTTGTCAAAGCTAGTGGGAGCATAAATGTTATGCTTGTATGATAATCATCATGATAGTGGGAGCATAAGTGTTATGCTTGTATGATTGTTATGGCGAGTATTGCAAGTTAGCAATATTAATTATAGAAAAACAAAGATTCCATTTGCAAAGTTGCATGGTTTGAAAAGTTGTTTTGCTATAATTAAGGGAGAGAATATTATACTTCGTTTCAAAATCTAAAGCTTAGATTAAGAAATTTTAATATCTTCAGTCAAAGGATACATTGTGTGTTCTCAAATTTCGATTATGATTACGGCATCCCTCTTCATAGTTCGAATTGTGAGAACATGACACATAAAATATTATGGCAAAAGATTGGTAAAGTATCATATCTTTATGTAAGACATTATGCATCGTGTCCCATACGCTTCGGGTATAGGATCGATTGTAAATGCTATAGTATTTTACCATTCTAAAATTTTCCAAATGTCTAGCGCATTAAGAGGGAAAAAGGAATAGAATTGGTTTTGACTGAAAGAATTTAACAACTATCAAAGGATGATCCAAAGTTCGCTGAGGATTGATCGCTTGTAAGTAGTTGAAAGTATGGTATTGGATGGACCATATCGACATTATTACGAATAGATAAGATTCTATTAAGAATGAGTTGTCATATGGCAAATGTGGAAATGTTTCCATATTGGGAGTTGGATATTGAGAGTCTATGCCTAGATTAGAAACTTTTATGCAAGAAGGATGTTCAAAGGAATGTACTTTGAATGTGAGACTTCACATCTATGGAATTGTCTTGTAACAATTTCTAAGAAAGCACTTTGTAATTTCATTAGCCAAGTCTTGGTGACTTTTGTGCTATGACTTTACGAAAGGATCGTTGCGTAAAATGTTAGAATCTAGCATATTCTAGTAGTGGCAAGAACCTTGTGTTCCTACACTAATAATTAGGATTAAGGAATTGTGAAATGAGCATCATTGGAAAAGTTTTCAGGTGATCTATTTCACAAAGCATGGACCATAGGAAACAAAGTGTGCATGTTTAGAGCATGGGACAATTGTTGGTATGATTCAAGTAATGAGTTGATTATCCGAAACATTAAATGATAAATAATGAGTAATCAATATGGTGGATAAATAGAAGGGTTTTATTTACTCTCACAAGTTTGGGGCCATATAGGATTAAGTATTGTTGTCATGTTTCAATTTGCATGTTTTGACTTCCAGAATAACTAGGTTATTCAAACATCCACAGTTGGTCATACGTTGGGAGTAGGTATGAATAAAGACTGTCATGAATCTGTCTGTAGATTGTCTGAAGTGTTTAGACATGGCACAAGTTTGCTGCAGAGTTCGTGAATGCTTTGATAAGATTAAAGTATTGGATTAAACCCACGCTCACTTGGATCACTTCACGGTTTTATCACAAGTGATTAGTGAGACGATAATATTGTATATTCTTGAAACCGAGACGTGTGAGTTGTTATTTGTTGGTCAGTTACACATTGATAATAAGTAAACGCACCAGTAACTTGGTGTTATAAAACTTATTGTTGTGTGTGATTCGATCAGTAAATGCAAGCGAGCATTTGAGTCGAAGTTTATCCATTCCTTTTACCCAAAGTGGGATAAAAGCGATATATGTGGGCCTCTCGATGATTTAGTGATGACATCTGAGCGCTTGGCCAAGCCGGGACTAAGTTGATGTGTTCAATTGTAGTCTGTTATCAGTCGTCATGAATCGGAAGTCGGGAAATAGTATAGAGAGAATGATTGAAATTCATGTCTTTTGTCTATACGATATCTTGAGAATGGAGGAATATATAATCCCTTATCTAGAGGACACGCTATCTGATAAGATCAGAGTTGACAGCGGCTTTTGAAAGCTACAATTGCTGATCAGGTTTTGAAGTCATACGGAAAATAGTTATTAGACTTATCCAAGTGGGAGACTGTTGGATTAGTGTCTAAGTCCATAACTGTTTTGGTATGTACTTGACCCGATTATGAGCATGGTCCTTTTGGGTTGCCTTCACTATAGCAATATGTAGGATGATTTAAGGAGAGAAAGGTTTAAATATGATTTATTAATATATTATGAGAATAATATATTAAAGGAGAAATCATATTGTTTAATTAATATTAGTCAAGAATTAATTGTTAATTAATTTTGTGGCTAAAAGAGATTAATTAAACTTAGGGGACTGAAGTTGTAATTATAAGATAATTATAATTGGGCTATGGATCACCTAATAATATATAGGTTGGACGAATTCTATGGGAAGCCCATTAGAAATCGTCCAAGGGATATGTTTAAGGAGTCCATGGGCTGCTTAGGGCCTAAGCAGTCAAATTAGGGTTTCCTAGTTGTAAACCCTAATAGCCTACATGTATATAAAGGGCCCCTATGCCCCCAAAAACGTAAGATAAGTCTTCCTTTAGGGTTTCCAGCCGTTTTTGGTGCCTCCCTTTCTTCTCCTCTTCATCCAAGTTGCATATGGTGTTTGTGACTCCATTAGAGGTACTACACTTGTGGTACTTGCTTTCAAGAGCTAAGGAAATTCAAGGAACTAGTTGTTATTGCTATATAACAACAAAAGGTATGTATTCTAGCTTTATATATGAATTTCGAAAATTATAGTAGCATGCCAGGTTTCTTTTTGTGTTCATAAAGCTGTATAACTAATAGTGAAAACATAGATCCAATACTAGGGTTGCATGCACACATAGGATTGTTTGTATTAAACCCATCAGTTATGAAATCCATTGTTGTAATAAGCCTGAAGGTTTCTGGTACTCTACCTTAATTTTGGCGCAAGTAAGGCACCTGCCCACAAAGGTAGCGATTTCGGCCTTCATGTTAGGCCACCAATATAGCTTCCTAAGGTTTAGATACATCTTGTCTGAACCTGGGTGGATGGAGTATCGGGTTTTGTGTGCTTCATTCATAACCACATCTCTGTAACCACCGAACTTTGGTGTCCAGATCCGGTTCATGAAATAATAGACTCCATCATCTCTGACTTCGAAGTTCTTATCCATTCCTCTTAGAGTTTCACCTGTTACGTTTTCGGGTTTCAAGGATTCAAGTTGAGCTTCCTTGATCTGCGTGGACAGATGCGAATGGATTGTCATGGTCAACGACTTTACCCGACGTCCTGAGTATTCTTTTCTACTAAGGGCGTCAGCTACTACGTTTGCTTTACCAAGGTGATAACGAATTTCACACTCGTAATCGTTCAGTAGCTCCACCCATCGTCGTTGTCTCATGTTCAGCTCTTTCTGATCGAAGATGTGTTGGAGACTTTTATGGTCCGTGAATATTGTGCATTTCGTGCCATATAAGTAATGTCTCCAAATCTTCAGAGCAAACACCACTGCTCCTAGTTCAAGGTCATGTGGTGTATAGTTGACTTCATGTGTCTTTAGCTGTCTTGAGGCATAGGATATAACCTTTCCTCTTTGCATAAGAACACATCCAAGCCCTTGATTAGAAGCATCACAGTACACTACAAAATCCTCTGTCCCTTCAGGGAGAGACAGGATTGGTGCACTACACAAGGCTCGCTTCAGCATTTGGAACGTTGTTTCTTGCTTTTCTCCCCAGCTAAAAGTTACACCCTTTTGGGTCAGAGTAGTAATTTTGAATGAATCTGCGATAATAGCCAGCAAGACCTAAGAATTGACGGATTTCTATAGGTGTTTTGGGTGCTGACCAGTTTTCAATTGCCTTTATTTTGGAAGGGTCGACTTGTATTCCTTCTGAACTGACCACGTGACCTAGGAAATCTACCTTCTTGATCCAAAATTCACACTTTGAAAACTTCGCATAGAGCTTCTCCGACCTAAGTGTTTGTAGTATTTGACGAAGATGTTGGCCATGTTCCTCTTTGCTCTTTGAGTAGATAAGGATATCGTCAATGGAGACTATAACGAATTTGTCCAAGAATGGACGACACACTCTGTTCATTAGGTCCATGAACACTGCAGGTGCATTCGTCAATCCGAATGGCATCACTATAAACTCGTAATGACCATAACGAGTTCTGAATGCGGTTTTGGGAACGTCTTCCTCCAAAATTCATAACTGGTGATACCCGGATCTTAAGTCTATCTTCGAGAAGTAGTTCGCCCCTTGAAGTTGATCGAACAGATCGTCAATGCGAGGCAGAGGGTATCGATTCTTGATGGTAAGTTTATTTAGCTCGCGGTAGTCTATACACATGTAGAATGATCCATCCTTCTTCTTATGAAACCTTTGCTTAGGAGTTCGTTAAGTTGGCTAGATAATTCCTGCATCTTAGAAGGTGCAAGACGATAGGGGGATTTGGCTACGGGGGTAGCTCCAAGGATTAAGTCGATTCGGAATTCGACTTGTCGTTCGGGAGGCACCCCTGGAAGATCATCGGGAAATATATCGGGAAAGTTGCAGACCTCAGGAATGCTTGCGATATCTTTCACTTCTTTCTTTTTGTCTACCACATGAGCTAGGAATGCACAATACTCCTTGCGAAGGTATTTCTGTTCCTTGATGCAAGAAATGATCTGAAGGTTCGTTCCAAGTTTGTCGCCATAGATAATAAGAGTTTTGTTAGTTGGCAAGTTCAAACGAATAGCTCTTTCATAGCATAGGATGTCGTCATGGTTGGGGCACAACCAATCCATACCTATTATGATGTCAAAACTTTTGATAGAGACCGGCATAAGGTCTATTGGGAAAGACAAGTCATTTAAGGTAAGGGTACATCCTATGTATATATCATTGGTGGATTCGGATTTCCCGTTAGCCATTTCTACTGTGAAGGTTTCATTTAGTGGTTGGGAGTTTTGATTTAGTAGACGTTTAAAGTTATGGCTCACGAAGCTCCTCTCAGCACCACAATAAAAAAGAATGCATGCATAAGTATTGTTGAGAAGAAACGTACCCGTGACCACTGCAGGGTCTGCCACCGCTTCTTCATGACCTAGTGCTAGAATTCTCCCAATCCCACCGACATTTCCAGCTTTTGGACAATCTCTCTTGAAATGCCCCATATCGCCACATTGGTAGCATGCTCGACTTACTCCAGTGGCAGGTATTTGGTTAAGGGGTTGAGGCGGTGTTCTACAGAATCGAGCAGTATGCCCTTTCCTGTTGCAGTTACGACACTGCATTTCAGGGAAATTTCCGGTGTGGTGAAAATTGCAGTTGTTGCATTTAGGGAGGCTACCGGCATAGGGCTTAGTTGGTGCTGAGTAGTTAGGGGCAACAGCAGGTGCAGTAGTAGGTATGGTAGCAGGCACAGTAGTAGCATGGACTGCCACTATTTGTTGCTTCTTTGAAGGTTCCAGAGGAAATTTTCCCTTCCTTTTGTTCCAACCCTTCTTCTTGCTGTTGTTGTTGTTCTCCCTAGGTTGTTCAGGGGCAGTAACCACAGAGTTTTGACGGTTTCCGTGGTCAATAAGTGACTGTGCCAGTTCCTTGGCACTATCAAAGGTGACAGGTTTAGATGCAATGACACTTGCTTGTATCTGGGGCGACAGTCCCCAAATATACCTTTCAATCTTTTTGCTCTCTAGAGCAACCATCTCCGAACAAAGAATCGCCAAATCATAGAATCGATTCGTGTAAGTTGTTTTGTCGGCACCGGCCATAGTGATACCCCAGAGTTCTTGTTCCAGTTTCTGAATTTCCCCTCGCGGGCAGTATTCACGCATCATCATGGTTTTTAGATTTTCCCAGCTTATAGTATTAGCCACTACCAAAGTCAGTGACTTAACATGGCCATTCCACCATGTTAGGGCCCTATCTAAGAAAGTAAAGGCAGCAAATTTAACTTTGCTACCCTCTAGACAGGAGCAGATTTCAAAGACTGCTTCTATCTTCTCAATCCACTGCCTTAAAACCATCAATCCTCCAGTTCCATTAAAGGTCCTGGGTTTGGCATTCGAGAAGTCTTTATAAGTGCACTCCCTCAAGTGCTCATGACCCTCGACAAGGTTAGAAGGACGTGGATCAGCTCCCGACCCACTAGTACCAGCAGCATTGATATGAGATAAGGCAGCCGCTACAGCTGCCGTGACTGCCGCTTGGAACATGGCATCATCGAATTGAGGGGGTGGTGGTGGAGGTGGTGTCGGTGCTTCCGGTTCATTGTTATGCCTTGGATTCCTATGAGGAGGCATCTCTTTTTTCTATAAAAGTCAATAAAAAGATAGTGAGATATCAAGAATGAATATGAATTTGATATCTCTGAACTTAAACACTTAATTCAACAAGAATCTTGTAAAGAATTAAAAATGGATGTCCACTGCAAGTATAACTTGCAATAGTATAATATAAATTGGAGTGGTTATTTTTCAAAAAGTATCTAAATACATGTCGATTGTGTTGATATCTATGTAATCTGTATATGTGACCTTCAAGCAGGTCCACAATACTATGAAAGTATCGACATTAAACCGTCTTGTCGACTCCAATGGTTTATGTATTGGCCCCACTCGGGTATGGGTATTGCTTCCTCTTGTCTAGGAGGACGTATCCCCGGGTTGCAGACTTGTGGCTTTGTATATGTACCGATTGATTCACTGTCCTCAAATGGTTCTTCATCTGAGTCTTCTTCTGGATCCTCCTCCGGATCTTCCTCCGGATCTTCCTTTATGCATCCTTGATTGCCATGATTTGGAAAATAAGGGTCCCCTGGTAGATGATGTCCTGCCATTGTGTCTGTATGAGAATAAGGTTAGGAGAAATGCCTGAAAAGAAAACTAAAGCATATCGATGTTTATAATATTCTTATAGTATTTTATGTTCTGTTCTTAGAGTTTCTTTGGTAGTTGGTAAGTTTTAGACATGTCACAACACTACTATCACTCCCAAACACATGTTGGTCATGTCTGAAATCAATATAGTTGATCAGGCTATATTAATTTTAGATATGATTACATAACTGCCCGGGTTTAATTGTAATGTTCAACATCCAAATACTTTTATGTTCTTATGACTATGTACTTGTAGGTATGAGGGTTAGTATACTTCTTGTAAAAATACTTAAAATTCTTAAAAGGGTTAGATCTACACACAACTTGTTTCAATCCCCGGACTGGAGATTCTGGTTATAATGTCAGGGCTTTACCTTGGTTGTCTAAACTGAATCTAAACAACCTGAATTGAATGTCTCATAAAAAGCATATAAACGTTACATGTTGTCACACCCCCGAACCAGACGGCGGAAACGTCTGAGGGCTGTTGTGACTTAATTGAATACCATTACAGTGAATATGCGTGAAACATAACATCATTCATCACCATGCATTGAAATAGTACAACTGGTAGTGTTTACATTTAGTACATTGTTTAAACATTACATCCCCAAAAGTAAATTGTTCGTTACTAGATAAACAAACAACAAGTCATCACTGAGTACATTTTTCCCTTCGGTTTACCTGTTACGTGAGAATACAAGTATTTTGAAAAACATCAACATATGAAATGTTAGTGAGTTCATAAGCAGTGTTTGAAAAATAATGTTTTGTATTGTTTTGAAAACCACCAGAAAATCCGATATTTTTTGAAAAGAGTATCGTATAAAAAGTGTGAAGATCCGTAAGAATGCTTTTTTGTTTCTATAAATGTAAAAAGAATTTGTTATACTTGGTATGCATCTCATAGTTGTATGTATTGAAAAACCCTAGGAAAACCCGATATTTTCCTAATACTTTGAATTATGCTTTTTGTATGGTTGTTGTACCGTTGCGACATGTGAAGTCAATGATTCCAGGTGACATTGAATTATATGTGTATTGTGAATTGTTATAAACACGCGTTAATCGAAACGACTAGTTTACAACCATACTAACGATCCCTTAGGCGTCGTCCGTACTATTCACTTAATCCAACCACCCTGACTTCTCGTAGCCCCATAACCGAGGAGAATAAGAGGGCACGAAGACCTCAATAATTCCATAAGTCGTTCAAGGCTATTGTGAATGCGAAGGGCCCTTGGCCCGACCCACATTTTTGTGAATTCTCGACTTTACTAGCAGTACCAAAGGACCCTTGGGGCCCAATAGCACAAAAGCCATTGAAAGTCCTTTTACACGGAGTTAGGTCATGTAAGACCCAACAACATGTAAGTAAGCTGTCTTCGGGCCTAAAGATCAAGTCATTGGGCTAACTAGGCCCAACAAGCAAGATTTGACACTTTTGGGCCCAAAGATGGTGTATCGACGTCTGTGTATTCCCACGTATGTATTGATTTCCCAAATTTTTCCGCGTGTGTATTGAAGTATCGTCGTGTTAGTAGTTTCGGATTCGTTATTGATTCGAGGCCGAATTAATTCGTTTGGCAACGATTTTTGGTGTTGATGGTGTATTATGTTTTGTCGGTAGTCACGGTATCAGTATTTTATCACAATGGATTTATTGTTTAAAACATTGGAGTTTTTTTGTTTGCAGCCCCTTTCTTTTATAAGTTTACACTTTTAACCCTTTGAATAAAAGAATTTCCATTTTAGTCCTTAAACCATTTTTCTTGACACTTTAGTATCAAAACTTGTTGAAAAGGAAATTTTTCAGTTCAAATTTATTTGAAAACAGTTTTAGTCCCTCAAAATGTAGTTTTCTCGGCTGAAACCTCATTTTTCGCAACTTTTACACTTTTGGCCCAAAATAGAAATTTTTTGCATCTTTGGTCCTTTTTAAAAATGAAAAGTATTTTTAACCCTTGAAATGGACTTGGAGCACTAGTAGTCCCCTGTTTTACAGAAAAGTACAGTTTCAGCCCTTCAAATTTGAAAATCTCGCATATTGGGCTTTATTGGGCCGAAAAATTCATTTTTGGCCCATTATGCTTAAAATTTTTCATTTAAATCCTTCAAAAGAGTATATTTCCAGAAAATACATTATTGAAACTGTTTTGACTCATTTCAACCATCAGAATTTGTATTTTGTCATTTTGGGCCCTTAAACTTTATATTTTTAACATTTTGAGTCCAAAAATGGGTTTTTAGCCCAAAGAAGTTCATATTAACCAACTTGGTTATTTTTCTAGAAATGATTTGTATGTAGTAATATAATATATACTAGTGTCATATAACTTAATGTAAATCTCGGTTTTAAGGACTTTTTGACTAGATCCAACATCACAATCACATAAAAACATAAATATAAACATAAAGATCACACAAGGCATACATATACACATAGATCTACACATTTGTTTGTATTACCCCCCCCCCTCGCACAAAACTTATAAAACCGAAAAATAGGGGGTATGAAGCTCACCTTTGGGTGTGGTTTCGGTTTGAAGAAGAAAAGAGAAGAGTTTGTTGCTATTTCGGCCCTAGCAACCTTTCCTTGGAAGATCTCGAGTTTAGGAGCTTCTAAGGTGCAAGATCACAAGATTGAATGAATTTAGAAGAGATTTTGATGAAGTGAAGGGAGTTAGATCATAAGTTAGCCATTAACTTACCTTAGATGATGAATTACTTTATGAAGATCCTTAGACTTCAAGCCAAATTTTCGAGATTTTGGATGGAGAGAGTGGATGATTCTTGAGAAATTTAGAGAGTGTTTTTGTGAGGTGTGTGTGTGTGTGAGAGAGCTCTCGGCCAAAGGAAAAAGAGAAGAGAGAAAGAAATAGATCTTAAAGTGATATGTGCATGGAAGTATGAGATAAGATGCATGGAAAACCAACATGTAAAAATGAGGTGGCTATGAAAGTCAACTCTTCCCCATGGATTGGGCTTGGGCTGAGATTTGGGAGAGGAAAAAAGAGATTTTTGGGTTTTATTGCCCCTAAGCCCATGTAAGAGTTAGGTTGAATGATTGTTGGTCCTATAAGATATAAGTGTGATTTTTATGCTTTATTAGGCTAGATTAGGTTAATTATGGTCCATAATAGTTCATAACATTTAATTTATTTCATTCTAGGCCCAATATGGCCCAAAATGTTGAAATGGATGAAAGTGGGTCCAATTAGAGCCCATTTAAAGGTTCTAAGCCCAAGATAGTCAAATTGGAAGCTTATTGGTCCATTGGGCCCAATAAGGAAGTCCTAGTCCAAAATGGACCTAAACAAGAACTTCTAGGGTTTCCAATTACTTGTTGACTATTTGTAATGCTTGTATGGTGTACTTGATTGAAATTTTTGTTGCCATGAAGTAAGCATCTTACATGCTCTTAAGTTTCTGATTCAAAATTTTACTTGAGTGTTGTGATTACAAGGCACAAAATTTCTAGTTGTGACATCATCCCCCCGTTAGAGGGAATTTCGTCCCGAAATTCTGTTTGAAAGCTAGATTTGAGAATGCTAGAATAGGTGAGGGTACTTTTGCTTCATTTGGTCTTCGCGTTCCCACGTGAATTCTGGCCCACGTTTTGCGTTCCACCGTACTTTCACGATCGAGATGCGACTTTGCTTAGTACGCTTCACCTCCCTGTCCATGATTTCAATCAATTCTTCAACAAACATGTGATTCTCGTTGATTTCGATCTTGTTGAGGGGAATGACGAGTGTTTCATCTGATAGGCACTTCTTTAGATTAGAGACGTGGAACACGGGGTGTACACTGTTTAGCTCTGCGGGTAGTTGTAGTTTGTATGCCACTGGACCTATTCGGGCGACGATTTCGAAAGGTCCAATGTATCATGGGTTCAGTTTTCCCCGCTTCCCAAAACGAATAACTCCTTTCCAGGGTGAGACTTTTAACAGTACTCGATCCCCGACCTGAAATTCTAAGGGCTTTTGCCATTTATCAGTGTAGCTCTTTTGTCGGTCGTGCAATGCTTGTAATCGAGCTCTAATTTGAATGATCTTTTCCGTGGTTTCACGAATGATCTCCGGTCCCATTAGCGCCTTGTCCCACATGAGTGCTGTTGCTAGCTGGGTGTCGCCCACTTCAGCCCAACATAACGGTGATCTACACTTACGCCCGTATAGTGCTTCGAAAGGAGCGACCTTAATGCTCGAATGGTAACTGTTGTTATACGAGAATTCGACTAAAGGTAAATGGGTATCCCAAGACTTCCCAAAGTCTATCACACATGCGCGAAGCATGTCCTCGAGCGTTTGAATGGTTCATTCACTTTGACCATCCGTTTGTGGATGATAAGCGGTGCTCATGTCGAGATGAGTTCCCAATGCTTTCTGGAGTGATTGCCAAAAACGTGAAGTGAACCTAATGTCTCTATCCGAGATAATAGACACTGGCACTCCGTGGAGTCTCACAATTTCGCGAATGTATAAATGTGTCAATCTCTCCATCTTGTAGGATTCTTTTATTGTCAGGAAATGGGCAGATTTCGTCAGTCGGTCGACTATTACCCATATGGTGTCTAGTCCATCCGACGTCTTATGTAGCTTGGTCACGAAATCCATAGAAATCCCTTCCCATTTCCACTCAGGGATTACTGGTTGCTGCAATAACCCTGAGGGCTTCTGGTACTCCACCTTTACCTTGGCACAAGTAAGGCACTTACTAACATAGGTGGCGATTTCCGCCTTCATGTTAGGCCACCAATAGTGTTGTTTAATATCCGAATACATCTTGTCTGAGCCGGGATGGATGGAGTATCATGTCTTGTGAGCTTCCTTCATGACTACCTCCCTAAATCCTCCGAGTTTAAGGACCCAAATACGGTTCATGAAATAGTATACTCCATTCTCCTTTGCCTCTAGGTTCTTCTCCATTCCACGTAATGCTTCGCTTGCTCTATTTTCCGTCTTCATGGCCTCTGACTGGGCTACCCCAATTTGAGTGGTTAGGTGAGATTGAATGGTTATTGAGAGAGTTTTCGTACGACGATTAGAGTACTCCTTCTGGCTCAATGCATCAGCTACCACGTTGGCCTTGCCTGGGTGGTACTTGATTTCACACTCGTAATCGTTTAATAATTCAACCCATCTTCGTTGCCTCATGTTCAACTCCTTCTGGTTTAAGATGTGCTGAAGACTCTTGTGGTCCGTGAAGATGGTGTACTTTGTACCATAAAGGTAATGCCTCCAAATCTTCAGAGCAAAGACCATTGCTCCTAATTCCAGATCATGGGTTGTATAATTCACTTCGTGCGTCTTTAGTTGGCGGGATGCGTAAGCTATCACTCTTCCTCGCTGCATGAGAACGCAACCTAAGCCCTGATTTGACGCGTCACAGTAGACTACGAAATCTTCCGTTCCCTCCGGTAGAGATAGTACCGGGGCGCTACAAAGGGCTTGCTTTAGGGTTCGAAACGCAATCTCTTGTTTGTCCGTCCATTTGAATGGTACGCCTTTTTGCGTAAGTGAGGTAAGTGGCTTGGCGATCTTCGAGAAGTTTTGAATGAACCTCCTGTAGTAGCCTGCTAGGCCTAAGAATTGGCGAATTTCTGTGGGCGTTGTCGGGATTGCCCATCCTTCGACGGCTTTGACCTTGGAAGGATCCACATGAATTCCTTCCTGACTAACAACATGACCTAAGAAGTTCACGCTACGGAGCCAAAACTCACACTTAGAGAGTTTTGCGTATAGCTTTTCCGTTCGCAGGGTTTCTAGGATTTGTCGGAGATGTTGGCCATGCTCTTCTTTGCTTCGGGAATAGACTAGGATGTCGTCAATGAAGACGATAACAAAATTGTCAAGGAATGGTCGACAGATTCGGTTCATCAGATCCATAAATGCAGCAGGGGCATTTGTTAGACCGAAGGGCATTACGACGAATTCATAATGTCCATAACGAGTTCGGAAAGCGGTTTTAGGAATATCCTCTTCCCGGACTCTGAGTTGATGGTATCCAGCCCGTAGATCTATCTTAGAAAAGTAACTAGCTCCTTGGAGCTGGTCAAATAGATCGTCAATTCGCGGGAGTGGGTAGCGATTTTTTACAATGAGTTTATTTAACTCTCTGTAATCGATGCACATCCTAAAAGATCCGTCCTTCTTTTTGACAAATAGGACCGGAGCTCCCCATGGCGAGTAACTAGGTCGGATGAATCCCTTGTCCAGAAGTTTGCTGAGTTGACTAGACAATTCTTGCATTTCAGCAGGAGCTAGCCGGTAGGGCGATTTGGCGAGAAGGGTTGCTCCTGGAACGAGGTCGATTCGGAACTCAACTTGTCTCTCTGGGGGTACTCCCGGAAGATCTTCAGGAAATACGTCTGGAAATTCACGTGCTACTTGAATATCTTGAATGTTAGTCTCTTCCTTGGTTTTATCCACTATATGAGCCGGAAATGTCAGATCCTTTTTTTGCAGATGCTTTTGTGCCTGGATGCACGAGATGAGACGAAGGTTCGTGCTAGGTTTGTCTCCGTAAATAACTAGGGTTTCGTGATTGGGAAGGCGAAGATGAACGGCCTTCTCATGACACATAATTTCAGCATGGTAGAGGCTTAACCAGTCCATGCCAATAATCACATCGAAACTCCTAATAGATACAGGCATTAAGTCTATTCGAAAGACATGTTGGTTCAGGGTTAGGGTACATCCGATGTAGATTTCCCCTGTGGATCCGGTTTTCCTGTCACACCCCGCTAAAGCGGAAACGCAAGGTATGATAGCGATAACGGTTTCATTGCAAAAGATAAAGATACATCACCATAGCAGTATTTAAAAGTTTACAACCCATAGCTTCAAAAGAAACAAAATACAAGTTTTTCAAAATAACATTGTTCAAAATATAACTTCATAATAGCTTCAACACGATGCAACATGCTCTATGATGATGAATCTTTACATCCACTTACTAATTATTTCCTGAAAAAGCATGTAAAACGAGCGTCAACTATGAAAATAGTTGGTGAGTTCACAACTTTATAAAATCGAGGGTACAATAATGCTTTTCGTAAATACAAGTACATTGCTTTAATGATAAACAAAGTTGATTGCTATTAATGAATACAAGTTTATTGCTATAACGAGAACGAGTTTTGTATGTGTATGAGCAAACAATGAGTCTCAACCAAACCTATGACTGAAGCCCTATCGAGATCTATGCTTATCGTTCCATAGATGAATATGGTATCATGCACTCCAGCGATTCGGGCGAGTGAGGAGTTGTCAATTCCTAATAGCGCTATCCATAATGACCATTGGCTCAAAGAGTTAATGGTTAGAGAAAAGGGAAGGGCCTTAGTACGATAAGTTCTCATGTTCCGTGTTGCATAGACATGCATAAAGAAACATAGCAATACAATAGCAATCGTGTTTGATACAAATCAATTTAAATACAACATACAAATAATAGTTTTTCTGGACATGCTTTTCCACCCCAAAACATAAAACTGAAAATAGGGGAGTGCGTGAATACTCACGATGTTTTGTGTAGGAACAAGCGGTACTTCGGGATGCACCAACGTCTTACTACCGGGATCCTACGACATCAAACACACGCACTAGTGAGTTTCCATATCGATATCTAATGCTAATATACTAAACTCTACATATAGGGAAATGCCAATTTATGTTTTAGTATTGGCTTTTACATCAATTAGTTACACTTTTTCTGAAGTATTGAAATTTTACAAGTCGTGCGATTAATTACAACCTTGGAAGGTTAATTTTCCAAATTTTAAGTCTCAATAACAACCTAAATTCACGAAAAATAGCATTCGAGGGATAAAAATTCTCAAACTTTTTATTTAACAGTTATTACACAATACTAAGCTGGGAAAAATATAAAAATGGATTTCCAAGCTGTTTAATTATATTTTATGATTTATGGGCATTTATTCCAATAAATTGAAATAAATAGAAAACAGTTTCCAAAATTACCCACACTTTTTATTTAATTGTTATTATACATAACTAGGCTGGGAAAAATATAAAAGATATTTTTCAGTGGGTATTTCTATTTTTCCTTGTTTTATTCCTTTAAATAGTCATTAATTGAAGAAATAATATTAAACAGTTAAAATAAATCACCATAAAGTTTTGTAACATCATTTACAGTATAAATATCCTGGGAAAAATATGAAAAGTGGTTTTCATAATGTATAAACTGGTTTTGGGTATTTATGTGTATTTAAGTGCATTTTAATGCAATTAACTTTAGAAAATAAGAGAAAAATAGTTTACAGTAGAGAAAAATCCTCAAAATTTTGAAGTAACCTTCTACTGTATAATACGATATCCTGGTAAATGTTCATGAATTTTGGATAGTCAGAACTTTTTTTCCCATTTTTAGACCATTATAATTACCAAAAATTGGGAAAAATAGTAAGACATGATGAAAAATCTTGAAATTATTTTATGGAGTCACCCATTACAGGTAAGGTATGCGAAAATTGTTAGATACAACGTTCATATCCTCTAAAGTGGTTTTGTAATTTATCATGTCCTAAACAAAAGAAAATTAGAAATCGTATTAAACAGTAACAAAACTTGCTGAAATTTTGTGAGCGATCATTATTCCCCTTAAGGATCATCCATGGATTTATTTAGGATTTATTGACCTCTGGAATTATTTTATATGATTTATGCTCTTGGTTTTAGCAATAACTCTAATAAATCAAAGAAATAACAAAAGCTCTTGAAATTTTCCAGATTACCTCATGCATGCAAGGGCTTTCAAAAGGAAAAATGTAAAAAATGTATTCAGAAGAGAAATGAGGGTAATGATTCCAAACAATTTAAGAAAAGTTGCATGCAATAATGCATGAAGTGTAGATGTGGCTGAAGTTCATGCATTTGTGTAGCCCATTCAGTGAGGTTTTAAGCCGCGAAATTTCAACCATCATTCAATAGATATGTTAAGTTTTCCTCAGATTTATGGTTGGGTTTAAGGCCATTGATTATGCAAGACAAAAATAGTGATCACAGAAAAAGAGCTGTATGCGCAACCATTTTGTAAAAACTGCCAAAAATCGGATATTTAATATTTTACAGTAAGACCAGTTGGGTTTGAAAGTTAACTTGTGGAACTAACCAATACAAAAATAATATCATGATTTAGTTAAGAAATGACTGAGTTATGGCCATTCAAAGTCAAACAAAGTAATCTGGCAGATTGCATGTTTGCTTGTGTGCATTATTAGGGTATTTCAACAAGAACATCATGCATGTCTTTGGTAAGGCCCGATTTATAACACATGCATGAAATGAATGAGAATCCAAGATGTACTAGAAATGGTTTAAATGCTTTTGGTCATGCATGAACACAAAAGAAATGGAGAAGAACATGAAATATTAGGTTTTGATGTCACATGATCATATGTGCATCTTTTTCACTCCTTGCATGGGTTTGATCTCGGATTTTCACCATCTCTAACATGACCTCCAGTGACAAGTCGGTTGATATTAGGTTTTTCACTCCTAACACGACCTCCAGTGACATGTCGGTTGATATCCTTGAAATTGAGATGAGAGAGTCTTCGGTGCCACAACCAGCTTTCGTCGGATTGAGCTTTTGATAACAGACATATGGCTGGGTTTCCTTTGATGGGTTTTATGTTTAGAGGAAACATTTCACCCTTTCGCTCTGACTTTAGAATCAGTTTCTTTGTCCTTTTCTCTATGATTTCAGAACCTTCATCATCGAATGAGACTTTGAGACCTGTACCTCCAACAAGCTGAGATACACTGATGAGGTTGTGTTGGAGTCCTTCCACATAAGCCGCCTTCCTTATAGTGAAGTCTCCATTTGTTATCATCCCGTATCCCTTTATGGTGCCGAAAGAATTATTTCCAAACTTGACGTTGCCACCATTTGCAAGAGATATGTATTCCCTGAGCTCCTCTTTCCTCCCTGTCATGTGACGCGAGCAGCCACTATCGATGTACCATTCTTCGTCAAACTGCTCGTCACTTATAACCTGCAAAAGTTTAGCAGATTCAGGAACCCAAAGTTTCTTGGGTCCATGTGAGCTTTTCATGGGAAAGGGAACAGTAAGAGTGATGTCAACTAGATATGTTCGTTTTATTAGAGTTGTTTCATCTTTCTTTTTAATGGTAAAGACTTTTGTCTTGTTAGGATTGGGTGTGTTAGGTTTGGACTCTGGTTTGGATTCATTGAGCTTCTGCTTTCCCTTTTGTTCAGCTGACGGATGAGATTTTTGAGAACAAGCGGAATTTGCTTTAGAGCAAGATGGAGATGAATCGGTGGAAGTAGAGGAATTAGAATAACTAGAAGAATTAGAAAGAGAGGGTTTGGATTGAGAGGACTTCCTGGCTGGTGACTCTAGGTGACCCTTTTGCTTTTGATCATTGGAGGGACTGACCTTAGAGTCTTTTTCTCTTTTGACTTCAGAACCGAACCTCTGCGTTCGGTTGGAGTTGTTCTTGGAACCAAACCTTTGGTTTCGGTTGAAGTCCTTTTCAGAACCGAACCTTTGCCTTCGGTTGGTATTTTCTTGTGAACCTAACCTTGGCTTTCGGTTGTTGGAACATTCAGGCTTTCTTACAGGATTGTTTTCATACTTCAGATTCTTGTCTTGGTGTGAGTAGTATGCATTCTGGGAGTGCCAGAATTGTTTCCTTTCAGAAAGGTTTTTCCTGTATCTTTGGTTCCTTTCAATCTTCCTATCCCTCATCTGCTTAGGTTGATGATGAACGTTCGCTTTCATTTTTTTGTCTCTTTGGCTGGTTCCTTTTGAACTTCAGGAGTTTTACTTTGAGCCGAGGGAGCAGAGGGAGTATCCGAAGAAGATTCAGTTTGCACTGAGGGAGTAGAAGGAATGTCTGAAGAGGTTTCACTTTGAGCTGAGGGAGTGGAAGGAATGTCTTCTTTTGCTGATCTCCCATCCTCCTGAGGAATATCTTTCGTACCACTGGTGCTTGGCTCACTGAAATTATCGGGCTTATTCAATGGTTCAGGTATGTATCTCCCTTTTCTCATCCAGGAGGTTCTTTCAGATAGGCCAACGGTTTCGTTTCCATTATCTATTGGAGCTTCCCAGAAGTACTCATCACAGTCATCATCATTGTCTTCGTTTATAATATCTGTGAGCTTAGCTGTTTGATGTTCGGTTACTCCAGTCACCTTGTATACTTGATTCGGAGTGGTCCTGACCTTTTGATACACAACTACTTTCTCTACTAATTTCGGGGACTTTTGTTGGGACAATCGAGCGAACTCCACAGAATTTTCATAAATTAGATTTTTGTGGTTTTCAGTTTCGCTTTTAACAAATTCTGAGCAGTCAACCGTATCCTCTACAGAAATTTCACTCATGTTTTCATCCTCGTTAAGCTCAGATGCATTTTCAACATCAATTTTGTTTTCTGAGCTTACGTTGGCGTTTAGAGAGTCAAACTTTTGTATAGTTTCGGTTCTCAGTTTAAGTCTATCATTTTCATCCAAAAGATTTTTGAGCATGTCCTTGTGGTCTTTGGATTTAATGAAGGACTCAATTTTGTCCAGTCCATACATGTAGGTTGGATTGACATCATCAGACGATATCACACTCTCACAATTGTAGGCTTCGGCATCGATTTCATCCTCCTTAAACTCTAGGAAGGGTAAAATCATGCGATGGATCTTTTAGCCTATCTCACAATCTAAGTGAAGCTGAGTAATATTGGAATATAAACGTTTAGCAATTAAACAAAAAACATTTCGTTGTTTTAACAATTTTAAATTTTCTCTCTGTAAATAGATGTTTTCGTCTTTAACTTTAACTAATTCTGACTCTTTTAACTCGATCCACATTCTCCGCTCCTCACTCTTCGACGCCACCCTGCTTAATTGATCAGTCAGGTTAGAATTGGTGACACGAGTTTGAGTTAAGCTACTATCTAAATGAGAAATTCTTGTATTAACAATTTTTAGTTCTTTCTCATATGAGGATGGTGGTACTTTAGATGAAATAAAAACAGATTGTACCTTCTTTATCAGTTCATCGAGCTCATTGAACTGCTGGCTGAGTGGTTTGGCCGTAAACCACATATCCTCCTGTACCTTCGGTCCATCGCTTCCTCCATCAGTGTTGTATCCCCTCATTTGAGATACGTCAGTCACCATGAAGCATTTTCCTCCACTGCTTTCCTCCTTAGCCACATAAGCCTTTCCATGAGTAGGCTTCCTCACTTCTTCGTCTTCTGAGTCAGTAGACCAAACTTTAGTGCTACCGAACTCATCATCATTAACCGAACCCTGCACAATAAGAGCATTAATAGAAGGGTTAGCGGTAGACTTCTTCTTTCTCAACTCATCCAGTCTCTTCTGCAGCACGGCTTCCTCATCATTTCCATCGTCCTTTTCAGCCATCTTCTTAAGAACACAGTCCTTAGCATAGTGGTTCTTGCCACCACAGTAGAAACAGCTTACTCTGGAATCGCCATCTGCCTTCGGTTCCTTCTTGGGCTCCTCAGCTTTCGGTTCATTGTTCACTTTTTCAGAGCTGTAACTCCCCTGCCAGTTTCGGTTTTTGTTGCTGGGGAATCTCTTCTTTATGAACCTCTTAGGATTGGACACCATCATGGCATAATCCTCAGATGTGAGGTCATATTCCTCCATGTTGAGCTCTTCATCCTCCATCACAACTTTACTTTTAGATAGGAGGGGCAACGAACCAAGACTAGAAACTACGTTCTTCTCTTGCAACACAATCTTTTCCTGAGACTTGAGAATACCCACCAGTTTCGCCAAAGAGTATGATTTAAACTGCTCATGGGCTTTGACTGTGGAAACCACTGCTCTCCATTCAGACCTTAATCCATTCAGGAAAGTAACCTTATGCTCGATAAGCTTCCTTTCAATATCGTGTTTGATCATCTTGTTGTGAAGATGATTGAAGCGATCAAACGTCTGGGTCACTGTTTTTTCGGCTCCTTGCCTGAATTCACCAAACTCAGATAAGAGCAAGGTTTGGATAGAATGTTCAAGATCCTCGTCTGTAGAATACAGTTCATGAAGTCTATCCCATACTTCCTTTGCCGTCGTACATGAGCTAACCAATCTGAATGTGTCAGACTGAAGGGCGAATCTGATCAACCTTAACGCCTTAATATTACACTGGAATTTGTCCTTTTCATCTTGTGCAATATCCTTCACATCCTTCAGCAGATCGTTGTACTCCTTTTGCGTCTTAATAATTTTGGACGTTGCTGAATGAGAAAACGGTCCATTGATGATAGCTTCCCATATGAGGTACCCATTATCCTCCGATCCAATCACGTAGTCTTCAAAGTGATGCGCCCATACTTCATAGTCATGGGTGTATAAGATTGGAATCTTTGTCGTCGAACCAATGCTGTTGGAAATATTAATAGGGTTTGATTGCGTCTCGTCCATTATGATCATAAAAACCTGTTCAAAGATCAGACTTGTAATAACTCAGATTAGGGCAAAACAATAAATATCAAGATACGTCAATAATGAGATGACGGCTCAATAAATATTATTAATTGCGGAAAAACCCTAATGGAAATCTTTTTCACAGTAAAGATGTGTATCGATTACACAGCCTCCTGCTCTGATACCAATTGATGGGATTAAAACAACCTTTAATCTATGAAGATCGATTAGATCTTGAACAAGTATATGAATATAAAAACAGTAAGAACGCAATAAAAAGAACAAGACAAGATTGAATCAAACGAGTCGAATGATCAAACAAAATCCTCAGAAGTGCTCGATTAAGAACATCAACTGTAGAGGATTGGTAGGTTACAAGAACGATTAAAGAAAACCTTGAAATTACTATCGTTAAGCTCTCTATCGATATTCTCTAAAAACGTTAACCTCTATCTCGTTAACCTAATATGCATGCAAGCATTAACTTATATACAATACATAAAAGGCTCTCGGTTGGACAGGCCCAAACCGGAGTGTACATGGCTAAACTATTGAGCCCAAAAGACGCAACATCAAAATAAACTTCAGCCCAACATCCACCAATCCTTCGCTTCGGACCTTAGTAGGTTCAGAGCGCACCTGACCTTTTAGTCAGCAGGACATGAACATATGTAGAAACATCCCTCCACATCAGACAACCACCTTATAGCTACATATGGGTCCTGAACCCCATCGAAGGTCAGGGGCTTTGTTTTATTGAAGTCTTGGTACTGTAAAGTCCGACCATCCCCACTACCTGCAGCCGCCACAGTTGCTGAGGCTGAAGCAGTAGCAGCCTCAGCAATGGCTGCATATCACTCATCAAAGTACTCAACCATAGCGGTCTTAATAGACCCAAACATCTTCGATAACTAAGCCTAGAATAGTGCAGCAACCTCATCATGCAGGATCTCCTGAATCCTAATATTCAGCTCATCTGATCTCATTTGATCAATGGTTCCTGTCACTACTGTTGGTATGCCCTGGCTGCCAGATCCTGATCCCAATCCCGATCCGGTCTCAAATCGCCTCATAGTAACCATTTTGAAAATACACCATAAAGATATCAGATACTCTATATAATAACAGGGAACCAACTCCCAATTAAGCCCTAGGGGTTGTGACTTCCTTGCTACACGTATGGGTCCCTTTCTTTGAGTAGTATGGGCCCATACTGTAGGGTTTTGAGCATTCTAACACTCCTATGGTGTACATGCAACCCTAAATACCTTGGATCTATGTTTTCTCTATTATACATGCAAATAAGAACTTCCAAGGTATTATCCTAATCTAGCATACAAATCAATGAATGTAACAAGATAGAATACATACCTTTTGATGTAGCTTGATGTCTTCAAGCTTTAAGAGCTTAGCCCCAATAGTGTGGAAGCCTCAAGTGGAATCACAAATCACCAAAACACCTTGGAATACTTTAGAGAATATGGATACTTGGTTCTCTCTAGTGAAATCGGCTAGCCCTTCATAGTGTACCCACACTAGTGCCCATTTCACCAACCAAGGACATCTTTATATAGTGTGGAGGATTAGGGTTAAACCCTAATACCCATGACCTTTCATTTCCTAGGATCCATGGGTTAAATACTCCATGGACTATCCATGAAAGCTTAGCCCAACCTAAATGAACTTGGCCCATTCCACATATATAAGAGTCCATATTTAATTATTTCCTTTTTATCACTTAATTAATTATAAATTAATTCTTGATCAATACTAATTAAATAATATGATTCCATAATAATATATTAGAACTTATAATATATTAATATTAATCATAAACATACTATTCTCAAAAGATTATCCATATAAATTGTGTCGGTGAAGTGCAACCCAAATGGACCATGTCGGGTCGGGTCAAGTACATACCAAATATAGTTATGGACTTAGACATTAATCCAACACATACTACCTTCCACACCAACCTATATTTGTCTCAAAGATCATTACAACACCCTAACAATATACATAAGCATAGGTGAACGCTCAATCCTCACTCCTAGAGGAAGGCTAAACATCTCAAAATCGGCCGACTGACCTCGCACAACACATCCATGAAACTTCCACCAACCCTATAGCACTCGTGTATACTAGTCATACGTAACGCTGGACTCTATAGAAATTCAAATATCTAATCCTACCCTAAGCCCTACATCAAACAAGAACAGGAAATAAGGCCAAATCGAACATTCTCAGGCTATAAGATCTTTGTTATATATAACCGTGATGCATACACTAAGCAACTATAGTAATGATGTCAATTTCATATAAGGAAAAACCCTAGGCTAACAGGCATCATATATTTAGGCAATTCTATTATGCAATTCCTAAAGATCCCTAGCCTAGCACTAGCATACTGTTCTATCATATCACAATATCAAGTAATAACATCGTATTTTGAGGTCTACCTACTGGCTCTGACTAATCGTACACTTCGCATCCTCCTTTAGTATTTTGAAAACCTTTTGTAAATCATCTAAAAAAAATCATTTGCTTAATTTGAGACTAGATTCACACGAGTGTTCCTCCAATTCACTCAAACCAAGACTCTGATACCAACTTGTAACACCCATAAAATACACAAAAAATTTAACTTTTAAAACACCCAAAAGATCACTAATGTTTACAAAATGTTTTCAAAATAATCCAATATTAGGGTTTTCCCAGAAATCACAACATCAAAAACCAGGAAGTGCACGATCAAGCCTTCGCCTTCCCGCGATCATCCGAAGTACCTGAAACAAAATCCACAACTATAAGCCCGGAGCATAGTGAGTTCCCCCAAAATACGAATTCCACACAAACTAGAACAATATCATAACAAAGATTATGCATATAGTGTCTTTAGCATGATTAGACTGCCTCACCGGCCTTCAGCCTATCTGGCCCACTCTCAGAACCTTCAGGATGTCTAGACCGCCCTACCGGGCCTTCTGCCTGTCTGGACAATTCTTCGGGCCTTCAGCCTGACTAGTACGCCCCGATGGGCCTTTAGTCTATCCGGGCCGCCCTAAGTCTGTTGGCCTAGAGCACAAAGCAGGATCTCCTCAACCTACTCACAATCACACACTTAAAACACAGATATCAATTGCTGGCTAGCACATGCAATAATCATATAGGCCTATCAGGTCACCAATCAAAGCATCATCCTAAACACTAGGATACAGATCTAACAGATCAGATAACATCATACAATAACTAAGATACAATACAAAGGGCCAGCCTAGGTGCCTTATACATTATTGATATAATGAGAATAACTCACCTCACAAGTAGTGTTGACCCTAATAAAAGCAAATCCCAACTCACGGCTCAGAAATTAGCTACCTATAACTACCATGTGACTAATTTCATCAGGATCCGAAGTTACCTAAATGCCCTCAAAAGTCAAACTTGGTAAACCATGGTCGAAGTCAAAGTCAATAGTTAAGGTCAACAGTCCTTGTTGACCCAACTCGTCGAGTGCATCTAGCAACTCGTCGAGTTCCTTCAGTGTTCAGAAACCAGGAAAAACCCAACCAACTTGTAATGCCAATGTTTCTGGGCTTGTCATTAATAGCGACGTAATAGTCTAGGTTAACCCTTGTGACCCATCTTGAAATAATAAATACGTATTATTTGAGTATTTTGTGTTTTGTGTTTAATTGTGTGACTTAAATGAATTAAGGATAAAAATAAGCGTCAAAATGAAATGTTAGATAATCCCGATATCTATGAAGGATGTGGTAGTGGTCATGACGAGGTTTCTGAATATATAAAGAATGCCGAAATCCGAGTTATAACGAAGAAGTTATGACATGTTGAAGTTTCGCGACAGAACCGACACGACACTGAATGACGTAAAATACGAATTTAAGATAGAGTGATATCTATCCTTAGCGATCTAAATGAAAGTCGTAGAGTTCGTTAAACCGAGAGTGTGCATAAAAAGAATGTCCAAATTTGACTTCGTATGAGGAGGTTATGATTTTTCTAAGTTTCGACTTAGCGGTATGCAGCCCGAATACTCAATTTGAGATCGAGCGGTTTTTAGCCGAAACAATCTAAACGAGAATTGAAGATCTCATCAATGGTAGTGCAACAGTAAAAGTACAGACGAAAACGAACGTCGGATGAAGAAGTTATGAATTTATAACGGAGTTTTCCTGTCCAGACCTACTAAAAATAATATAATAAAAATAAAGTCAAAATTAGCCAACGGAGTCCAAACGAGTGTTGTAGAGCATATCTCACCTACGTGTGGATATAAAGAACGTCAAAAACGGAGCTCGTATGCAAATGTTATGAATTTCTAAATTTGGGGCGTGAACCCCAAGGCTGTGTCAGAGCACACGAGGTGAGCATTAGTGGCTCACGAAATGAACAAATGATGGACGTCTTCCAGGGCAAGTGGCAATGACGAACGTAATGACGTATCGAGCTCAAAAGGTGAGTTTAGCTCACGAGGTGAGCATATGTGGCTCACGAGGTGAACATAGCATTTTTGCCCTATAAATAGAATTCAAGGGGTAGTCGAGTTTGGTTGCTCATCTCTTACTCTCCCACTCCCGATACTCTCTCTAAGCCTTATTTTAACCCTCCGAAGCCCCGGTATCATCCCGAGACCTGAAGCGAGTCTCGAAGCACCAAAGATCCCTAGAAGAAAAGATTTTCCGAGCCGAAGCTCTACTTGCGAGAAGCCCGGTGTGTGAAGATCTTCTAGTTTCACCGAAGAATACTACTCTTAGAGCCGTGGTGCTGTCCGATCATTTTTTGATCAAGTGAGTGTGTAGTTACTTTCTTCTAACGCATAATTATGAAGTAGTTTATATGAAATACATGTTATGTGTATATTTTGTTGTTATATGTGTGAATGTATATTCACTTTCTTCTATCTCATAGATATGATTTATTCTCTATGAAATACGTGTTATGTGTATGTGTCTCATCTGTTGTTTGGAATATGTATTGAATGAGAATGCTATACAGGTTTTAAACTATGTATAAAAGTATATATTTTTATCTACTAATATGTTGGGTAGAACATGGGTAGATAGTTGATGTGTGATAAACAGATGAGAGGCCTCGATGTTGTTGTTGTTGATCTAGTTATTCAGTGGAGTATGGATAACGACCATAGAATCTTTCTAAACAGTCCTGTGGAACGCTAGCAGGCTCATAACCTGTTGGTTTTATGAACGATGTGTTCACCGGTGTACTCTATCCCCCTCATGGTTGCCTTTAGGACATCTATTGTTGAGGAAACCCCTTGCAGTAATGTCCGTACCGATTAAAAATCCTAGATTAGGTCCCTTGAGATAGATGTTGTTTTAAGGACGTAAAGTGAGGATAACAGGAATGGGTAATCGGGTTATTGTTGGTTGGTGAAATTAAATATAACTATTTATTGCGGGTTGAAAACCCTATATGCTCACCAGGCTCCCAAGCCTGAACCACTCAATTTATTTGTATTACAGGTAGTGGTGCGAGGGCATAAAATGGATGAATCATCAAGTTATTTTGTTTATTAGACTAGTTGTTATATGTACCTATTGTATGGTCTATCTTTTGTTGTTTATGCTTTTGTGTCTGTATCGGAACATGACATCCCGAGTTTTGATTAGATAATGAAAATACATTTCTTTATGAAATGCTTTGGTAAATATTATTTTTATCATATTTTGTTTTTGGGAACAAATTCCACAACTCTTTTAAATCAATGGAATTGCTCTGAAATTACTTTAAAAGCATAAATGAAACCGGTCTTTTCTGGCCGTGATTTTGGGGATGTCACAGTTGGTTTCAGAGCATTAGTTTAAGCGAACTAGGAATTTGTAGGATTTCTAGACTTAAACTTAGTATGCTAAGTAAAGATTGTGGATTAAGTTTCTGTTGCATTTTAGACACGAGCACTAGTTTATTTTAGGAAAGATGCCTAAAATGCCTTTATGTGCTAAATGTTATATGTTGCCATATATGATATTAGTTGTTCAGATCTACGGTTTGTTGCCAACCGGATCTAGAGACCTTATATGTTTAGGATTCTAAGTGTATGATTACGGTATTAGAACTACCATGTAAACGTTTCGGAGTGATATGGAAGATCGTAATATCTATCACGACTGAAGATCTAAATTTCACCTTATTCGGTGTATAGATCAAGAATGGCAAGAACAAGAAGCGGTGTTGCAAACGCAAACGACAACAGGAATCAACCGCCTGTGATTGAACAAATAGCTGTTGAAGCTGCTGTACCAGAGCAGATCACTATGGCTGGAGTTCAAGCCATGATTCGGGCTATGTTAGCCAAACAAAGGGGAGAAATGAGACAGATGTTGCATGAAAATAGGAACGAACCTATCATATCCATTGAGTCGATTCCCGAGCAATCAGAGGAAGGAAACAATAGTCGCGCGGCGAGTCAAGTTGGGACTCAAGAAGAACGAAGGAATGACCCGGAAAGGGGAAACAACAAGGATGGGCGAACGTATAAGAATTTCTTGGGCGCCAAGCCGCCAAGTCTTTCTGGAAGCCTAAAGCTTGTTGAGATTTTGGATTGGATCTACGAAATGGAGATGGTATTTGAAAGTTGCGACTGTAGCAACAAACAGAAGACTGTCTTTGCAGTTAGACAACTGAAGACTGGAGTCTTGAGCTGGTGAAAGTTGTTGGCAGATACTATGCCACGAGGAGAAGCCCTGAAAATGTCATGGGAGGAGTTCTTGGAACAATTAAGGGTGTAGTATTGTTTAGAGATAGATCTGATTGATCTGAACAATGAGTTCCAAAACTTAAAGAAGGGAAGAATGAGCATAGATGACTATGCTACTCCATTCACTGAGAAAATGAAGTTATTTATGTACCTAGTGCCAAGAAAACTCTCCAAGATGGAGAGGTTCACTAATGGACTACCTGCTGACTTTGGCCCGACAATCAAGATGGCAACCACTCTGAAAATAGTTGTTCGTGTAGCTAAGAATGTGGTGGCCCAGCAGAAGGAAAATGGTTTGGAATGGATAGAGTTTGGTGAAAAGAGGAAGTTTGATAGACCTTCGGGGTTGAACAAGAAAATCTCGAAGTCTAGTTCGAGAGGAGGAGGAGGCATGTAACATCCTAAAATTCAAGCCCAAAAATTTCATTTTGACTGATTAATTCATATAACATTCATTAGAAAATATTGTATAAACACGTCATCTCAAAACCCAGTATCATATTTAAAACCCACAACCATGAACAAATGTCATATCAGAGTACAGTCCCAAAAAACACCGTGCGGAAATCATATGTGAGTGTGTGTGATGCCATGCTACACCGCCGGCTCCTTCCCCTTGGATGAAGAGGTACCTGAAACCAAAAACTGAAACCGTAAGCACAAAGCTTAGTGAGTTCCCCCATCATACCACATACCATACAATACCATCAGTATCTTTTAAGCAGTAATCATCATCGGTATCTTTCAACCGGTAATCATCATCGGTATCTTTCAACCGGTAATCATCATCGATATCTTTCAACCGGTAATCGTCATCAGTATCTTTCACCCAGTAACTGGGGACCATTCCACCCCCTACCACTAGCATACAATAGCAAGATATAAGCACACATTCAGACATATCCAAGTACTGACCTACCCCTCGGTCCTAAGGACCACTATCAGGGAAACTATCCCTATCATGTAACATAGCATACAGATATAACTCATAACCAAACACATACCAGAGCAAGGTAAATTATCACAAAGACAATTATCTTCTAAAAGCTCCTCAATGGTGGGTCGGCATTGTGGCCTTAGACCCACCCCTACAGGAAGGTACCTCACCTCGTAGCTGCTGAACTGCATGGGAATCCTCTGACTGCTGCCGCTGCTGTTCCGGAAATCCTCCAGCTATAATTCCCACAAAACACTTAGTCAGAAACTGACATCTATCCTTAGGGTAAAATGACCATTTTACCCCTTGACCAAGTCAAAGTCAAAGTCAACTTCCAGTTGACCTGACTCGCCGAGTTGGCTCGCCAACTCGTCGAGTCCCTATCCTTTCATCAGACCTCATGCCCGTCTCTACTCATCGAGTTAGGCAATGACTCGACGAGTTTTCCCTCTAAATGAACACCGAGTTCATCCATATCCGACTCGCCGAGTTGTATGAACAACTCGTCGAGTTCATCATCAATTGATACTCATGTCCTGACTTGACTCGCCGAGTTGTATGAACAAATCGTCGAGTTACTCTTCATCCTATGAACACGTTCTGTCGTCGACTCGTCGAGTTGATGAACAACTCGCCGAGTTCCATGAAGATTGTCTTGGACTCGTCGAGTCCGTTAATGCACTTGCCGAGTGCCATGAATTCCCATAACACTTTGCTTAGTCCAGAACGTTGGGTCATTACTCGGGACTCCTAAAACCCTTCCACACTCAACTTGTCCTTATGACCCTCACTGATATGGGACCAATACCCTTGGACTCGCTGAATCCAGGAAATGGACTCGCCGAGTCTATCACATTCCTTATTAAGAACTTCGATTTCTAATGTACAACACTTAACCAAATGATAGATCTAGGCCCCTAAACTCGATCTAGCACGTAAAGTTACAAACTTTACGTGCATGCATGGGATATTAGACCTTAAAAGGCTCTAAAATGGTTCTTTTGTTGCATGGGGCCTTGCTTGGTGCAAAAAGCAGCCTAGATCTGACTTGTGGCTCATAAAATGACATGATATAGAAGCCCAAACCCCCAACCATGTTTGCAAACATGGTTGGCCACCAAAAATGGCTTATAAAATCCCTAAATCAACTCAAAGAAGGATCTAACAAATTAATGAGCAAGGTTCAGACTTTATACCTTCCAAAAACTGCAAATGATGAACCAAACTCGAATCCTTCAGTCCCCTCTTGATCCTTCTATGCTCTTCCTTCTTCCTTGAGATCAAAACTCACAAGAATCACTCAAAAAGGCTTAGATCTTCTCAAAAATGGCTAGGGTTTGCTATGGGGACTATTTGGGAGCATAAAGAAGGAAAGGAGGCTGCATAAGGTCGTTTAAATAGGGTGCAAACCCCTAGATTAGGGTTTTTGTCCAAACAGCGGCTACTCGCTGAGTCCGAGACTCGACTCGCCGAGTCCATCACTTAAGTATCGCGTCTAAACCCGCTTCTACTCGGCGAGTCAGTCCTTCGACTCGCAGAGTCCAAGGCCAAAAATGAAAAAATAAATGAAGATTTAATAACAGAATACATACCAAAAACCAGGTGCTACAAATCTCCCCCACTTATTTTAGACTTCGTCCTCAAAGTCTGCCGCTCGATCCTGAAATAGCTCGTGGTAGTGCTCCATCATCTCACTCACCGGCTCCCAAGTCCACTCCGGCCCCTTCCGGTGCTGCCACTGTACCTTCACGAGTTCTACTCTTTTGTTCCTCAGATCCTTCGACTTTCGGTCAGGGATCGCTACAGGCCGCTCGATGTAATTCAGGCTGCCATCAACCTGAATGTCCTCCAAGGGTACCACCATCGTATTGTCCACTAGGCACTTCCGCAACTGAGAGACATGGAAGGTGCTATGGATCTAACTGAGTTCGGCTGGCAGATCCAGCCGATATGCCACCTTGCCCACCCAGGCTACAACTCTGAATAGTCCGATATACCTTGGGCCCAACTTACCCCACTTCCTGAATCGGAAGACGCCCTTCAATGGAGACACCTTCAGGAGAACCATATCCCCGACCTGGAATTCCAGGTCTGATCGATGCTTATCGGCGTAACTTTTTTGCCGACTCTGAGCAGTCTGAAGCCTGCTCCGAACATGTTGAATCTTCTCTGTCGTCGCGAGCACTACTTCGGTGCTCCCCATGACTCTCTGGCCAACCTCGCCCCAACATATCGGGGTCATGCACCTCCTCCCATACAACATCTCGAAGGGAGGACGGTCGATACTTGCATGATAACTGTTATTATACGAGAATTCTGCCAACGGGAGGTAGGTATCCCAGCCACCTCCGAAATCTAAAACACATGCCCGCAGCATATTCTCCAGAGTCTGGATGGTCCGCTCGCTCTGGCCATCCGTCTGCGGGTGAAAAGTGGTGCTAAAATGCAGATGATTACCCAGCTTATCATGAAACCTCTTCCAAAACCTGGAAGTAAACCGCACGTCTCTATCTGAAATCACCGAAACTGGCACTCCATGCCGCCCCACCACCTCCCTGATATAGATATCGGCCAATTTCTCAGCCGAGATGCTCTCCTGAATCGGAATAAAGTGGGCACTCTTGGTCAATCGATCCACGATGACCCATATCGAATCCATCCCCCGCGCGGTCCTAGGAAGCTTCATGATAAAATCCATCGTAATATCCTCCCATTTCCACAACGGGATATCCAACGGATGCATCTTGCCGTGAGGTCTCTGATGCTCGGCCTTGACCTTCCTACAGGTTAAGCACCGCTCCACGTACCATGCCACATTCCGCTTCATGCAGGGCCACCAATAGTCCAGACGAAGATCCCTATACATCTTCGTCACCCCGGGATGAATGGAGAATCGGGATTTGTGCGCCTCCTCCATCAGGACCTGGTACACTCCTCCATGATAAGGGACCCACACCCTACGGTGAAGAGTCAATAACCCTCGGCTATCATAGTCGAAAGAGGAAACTTACCCCACAATGCGCTCACTCTTCCGATGTTCCTCCTTCATGGCCTCCTGCTGATGTTGGATTAGTGTCTAAGTCCATAACTATTTTGGTATGTACTTGACCCAATAGTGCATGGTCCTTTTGGGTTGCCTTCACCAAAGCAACTTGATAGGATGAATTATGGAGAGAAAGGATTAATTATGATTTATTAATATATTATGAGAATAATATATTAAAGGAGAAATCATATTGTTTACTTAATATTAGTCAAGAATTAAGTTTGTGACTAAAAGAGATTAATTAAACTTAAGGGACTAGAATGGTAATTATAAGATAATTGCAATTGGGCTATGGATTACCTTATAATATAAGGTTGGACGAATTCTATGGGGAAACCCATTAGAAATCGTCCAAGGCTTATTAAAAGGGGGTTCATGGGTTGCTTAGGGCCTAAGCATCCAAATTAGGGTTTCCTAGTTAAAAACCCTAATAGCCTACATGTATATATGGTACTCTTAAGCCTCAAAAACGTGGGGAACTAATTAGTTAGGGTTTCCACACGTTTTGGGCAGCCTACTTCTCTTCTCTTCTTCATCCTCTTGCTCTTGGTGTTTGTGAGCCATTAGAGGAGTGACATTTGTGACTCTAAGCTTTCTAAAGTCATTACAAGGAGGAATTGTGATTGTTATTGCTACATAATAATCAAGGTAAGATCTAAACCTATTTCTTATGTTAATATTGATTATCATATGCTAGAACTAGGGTTTAAAGTCTTGGAAGAATAGCATGTACAATAGAGAAACCTAGATCCAAGCATTAGGGTTGCATGAGCACATAGGATGTTCTTATGGCTAAAACCCATCAATGGTATCAGAGCCTTGATTGGTTTCTATTGTATTGATGCATATTTGATCGAAATCAGCACTGAAAATCGAAATTTTTGGGTTCTGAGTGTTTGACTCGCCGACTTACTTGGTGCACTCGCCGAGTCAGCTGTACTCGATGAGTCCAGGTCCAGACTCAACGAGTCAAAACGTCTGACTGCTCGTTTTCGCGATTTTCTTCCTGTTTTGGCTTTGGATAATTACCATAAACATGTTTTGGTTATAAAATCCGAATTTTATCAATAATTGGTGATTATCCTTACCTAAATAGAAGATTATTGTCAAAATTTAGATAATCATTTGTTTTATTAGATAAAATTTGATTATTTGTATTAATTGGGTAACTTATTTTGCAAGAAATTGAAATTAGGTCAAATATAGATAATGATGAAATTAATTGTTTAATTTATATTATTTGTTATTTGATCCTTGTGTTATGAAAAATTTCAATTTTTTCCCTTTTAGGTTTTATAGTTTAAAATTAAACTCAATAGTTTTGTTTTGAAATTTAAATAGTTGAAACCTAATGTTTTGAAATGTTTCAAAACTTGCCCTCAAGTTTTAGAATTTAAAAGTTGATTAAAAGTTTTATTTAGGAATGTTAAATTCTAAAACCCTAGTATAGTTTTGAAAAGTTCAAATCACACCCTTATGGTTTTATTAATTAATTAAAGTGTATAATTAAAAGAGATTTAGTAAATCCATAAAGTTTTGGTGTACAATTTAATTAAATTAAAAGTATAATTATTGAATTAGACCACCTAGTTTTTTAAAAGTGTAAAATACACCCTATACTATATATAACATTAAAAGTCTAACATTATATATATGTATGAGTAAAATTCAGTCTTACCGTTAGTAGGCCTCATTCACAAAGCTGGTATATAAGGGGTGTTTAAGGAAATTGCCTATAAAATGGCGATTGAATGGGTATCCACTCTTACCCACCGCACTCTTAACTAGTGGAGGGTCGTTAGTCGAACGGGTAGGATAGGACAGAAACTTTTCATTATAAGTATAATGAAGTATAAAAGTAACTAAATTCTTTCATAAAATTCCCAATCTTAGTTACTTTAGGCAAAAGTGAATTGATGCAATTCCATGAAATTACACTTTGTGCCCTTGCGAAGACGTTAGTGGAGCGTGTGTGGTTAACTGACACACTAAATGGTTCTAAGCAAAGGTATCAAAGGGTGACTCAATGTTTGTCATAGTTCGGTGGAGTGTGTGTGGTTAACCGACACATCGAATAGGTGACTGTAACATGTGAGGGCATCATGTAGTTTTGCATGGTTATTCACACCTGCTTTGTGTGACAACCCGAAATTTCCATTGTACGAACATCATCTATTCAATAGAAGCTAGCTCAGTTTCAGTGATTTTCAAGCTTTTCCGAACAAGTTTGTGTACATTAGGGTTTATGTTTTAGATGATATCAGGAGAATGGATACTCCTGGTTTTGTGAAAATTGGGCATTCCAAGTCTCATACTGTTACAGTCCAACATCAGGAATAAAAATATTTTCTGCCAAAATATTCCAGGACTATAAATAGTTTTCTGAATTAAATTAATTCATTATTCACAATTCCAAATAGAGAAAAGCCATATTCTCTCTGACGGATCTTCGGGTTTTCACCCCAGATTGTGAGTCTACTTTTCTATATGTGTTTCAATACTTGTTTAATGCTTATTAACAAGAACAACATGTTTAGATTACAAGATCCGGGAGTTTACCGCCCAAGAACGTTCTTGGGGAGTAAACTCCAAAATGGAACATTATGGCTTCCTAGTCCCGTTTCCTTGTTAGACAACTTGTTTAGGGGTTTGAGTATGATCTTTATAGGCCAAAAAGCATCCAAGAAACACAAGTTCTAGGAGTTTACGACCAAGGAACTCCCTTGGGTCGTAAACCCCTTTTTAAGGGGCATAAGTGCCCTAAACTTCCCCCAAATGCTTAAGGAATTTAACTACTAGTACTTGTGCTTTTTTAGAACATCAAAAGCCCATAAAAATCATAAGTTTCTAGGAGTTTACGGCCAAGAACCCCTCTTGGGCCGTAAACCCCTTTTTGTGGGACAAAAATCATTCCAAGCAACCCTTAAGCCCTTAGAGAATTTACCTTGCACCTTTGGGACTAGAATGGAGAGTAGAACACATCTAAACCACTCCTTGAAAGGAGTTTACGGCCAAGGAACATGGCTTGGGCCGTAAACTCCAAATGAAGGCACCAAAGTGTGTCTCTTGTCCCCATTAGCCTTAGATAAATTCTTGAAAGCAATCCTTGTTGTTTAAGAGCTTCAAATCAATTAAAATCCAAGAGTTTACGACCCTAAACTCTAGGATGAAGGACCTTAGGCCGTAAACTCCCATATGGAGTGTTCTAAAGCCTTAAACTACTTCATGTGTTATTCCAATAAAGCTAGGAGTGTTCTAGGATCAAGATAACACCACAAAACACCCAAAAACACCATTTGAGGAGTTCACGGCCATAAACCTATGATTTTACGGCCGTAAACTCCAAGGTGTGGGGTTTGTTGGATAGTGAACTCCTATACAAGGCCCTTTGATGTTTCAAACCCTTTTGCCTTGTCCCGTAGCAACTTAGATGCAACCATTTGAACCTTAAACACTCATAAAAGTGTTTAAATGTTTTCTAAGTGTCTTAACTTATTTATTTAAGTTATTGTATGTCTAATTAGTTATATATATGCTTATTATATGATAACTAGGCTCGTGCGTGTAAACCAGTCTCCGTTTGCCACCTAGCACGGTGTCCGACACTGCAATCCAAACGACTCACCACAAGTGAGTTCATACCCCTTGAATCAACCTTTGAAATGATTTTAAGTGTTTTAAATACTTTATGGGGAGGGGGGGATACAAGTCAAATACTTATAAGTTATTGCTTCAATCACATGTGATTGTGTTTAATCACATGTGATTAATAACTAGGAAAACAACGATTTTCACCACTGTTCAAACTATTTTTCAAACTGCTTTACTATTGAAATGTTTTACAAACTGTTTTACTATCCAAACTTACTTATAGACTGTGATTTAAACAAATGCTTCTTATACTTGAACTGTTTTATTAACTTATGCCTTCAAATTGTTTTATAGATCGACATCAAGTCGATCTCCTCTTGAAATCATATTTATGCTTCAAATGTTTTATGAAAACTTATTTATGCTTTTATATATACAATTGCATGCCCATATATGTATAGATGTATAAATAATGTTTAAAGGACTTAGGAAAGCCATCCGCCCTATTTCCTTTTCGCGCCTTGAGATGTGGTCTGGTGGGATTTCGGGTGACCATCCGAAGATCGTTTCCATATTACTTATATATCATATATACATGTATAGACATAAAAGTACTTCCATATTCATACTCATTAGTACATCATTAGCTGGTTACCATCGGGGTAACGCAGGATAATACATATACAGATATACTAGAAACAATACATATACAGATATACTAGAAACAATACATATACAGATATACTAGAAACAATACATATACAGATATACTAGAAACAATACATATACAGATATACGAGAAACAATACATTTACAGATATACGAGAAACAATACATATACATATACAAAAATACGTAATAATTGTGATCCACTGTATCGGGCATGCCTTAAATGTCATGGCCCGAGTTGTAGCCAGAATTCTCTTGGAGGGAGAGCGTGATTTTGCGTATAGATCTATACTGGATTGACTATCCTACACCTTGCTGCTAGCTACAGCCGGACCTGCAGGTCTGCGGGTGCCAAACGTCATTTTTTTATTACGACCATTCATTATGTCGTTGTTACCAGTCGATAGCATGGTGCAATTTATCACATTTTGCCTTAATATAAATCCGGTTTAAGGTAGTAGTATTTAGTACAGCAGTAGTCTTATTATACAAAGCTACAGTACTACAACGATTTACCCATTACATATTTTAGTGAAAATCTCACTTAAGCATTAGTGTACAAACTATATTTTTAACAAATGATAGTTATACTTGGGTAATTACACACTTTTACAACAGACAAGTTTACAAAACAGTTTAGCCTTGGTAGAAGGTTACTTTAATAGAAAATATAGGTTTTTCTGAGGGATTCAAACTTTTACAAACACTTTCAAACATTTGCTTACATTTTACAAACTTATACATTGAGACAGGTTCAAACGTTTTTACAAGAAACATTGACACTAAAATACTTATGAACTCACCAGCTTAATGCTGATAAACTCTTTCAAAATAACTTGTATTCTCAGGTCATCAGTAGACAGGTACCGAGACCAGCTTTTGAGAAGATGGAGTGCATTCAAGACTCATCTCATATTATTTTGTGTTTCATTATTTTTGGTGTCTATAACTGTACAGAACACACTTGTATTAAAATTATATATTTAATGCAATGGATGATGTTGTTTCCTTATTTACATTTACTGTGTTGTGATACTATACATGACGTCCTCCGCCCCAGAACGTTTCCGCCGTTCTTGGTTTTGGGGTGTGACACTTTGTGATCCTCGGCATCCCAGTCACAAACTAGAGGGGCATACCGAGATTTAAACATGCCATTGAAAAGTTCAATGAATCTCATAGGATCTAGGAGTTTTCAATACATTTAAAACTTAATCTATTTTTCGTTTTAATGGTGGAAAATTAGTGAATCGTCATTCACTTACCTTCAAATGTTCTACAATTAGGGTTACGGCATCCCTCTCCCGAGTTGTGGAATATTGTGTTGGGTCCTAGCCTTAATATCTCATTTGGGTGATTTATTAAGGACTCAATAAATCAACTAACTTGAATTTGTTTTCTCCCGTTTTGTAGATGTCAAAGTACGACAACTATGGTCTTCCCAAATCCCGTGGAACAAGCATTCCACATGAAGATGATATTCCATGATTCGATCGAGGAATAAGAAATCATGCTTCACTTCCTCCTCCTCCTCCCGTTGTTCTCCCTAACCCACAAGATCGAAGAATTGAAAGGTTCAATGTCACTAAAGCCCTATTGGCAATGAAACATGAAGATGGTAAGCCCGTGTGTGCCCATGTTCTAGGAATGAAATCACACATTGATAGATTGATAATGTTGGGTACGTAATTCCCTGATGAGTTGGCTATAGGCTGGGTTCTACAGTCACTCCCTGAATCATATAATGAGTTCAAAAGAAAGTATTATATGATGGATCATGACGCAAACCTCATTGACCTAACTTACATGCTCATTGTTGCTGAATCAGAAATGATTTGGCAAAGCAATGGAGCATATTTGTTGGGAAAGTCAACCAACCATGCTTCCGAGGACGTTCTAGGAGAACCGACCTGCGTTTGCTGCCAAGAGAAAGGGCGTTGGATACAAGTCTACCCTAAGAGCCTGAAGAGTCCAGAAGATGGGAGAGTCAAAGAATATGGTTATGCTTCAGGTAAAATCCACTATCTAACTCCATTAAGTTCCTATTCGTTGATTCTTAATACATGATGTGATAAGATTTCATTTGAATGTTTTGTAGGATCAGTGAAAAAGAGAGGAAGCTTGATGAAAGAGCAAAATGAGTCTAATCACGAAGAAATGGATCTCGATCGCATGGATTCGAAGATTAGATTTTGAGCTGAGAAAGTTCTGATACAGTTTTTATGAATATTTAATTACGTAGTCTTTCAGTTGATTTTGCAAGGACAAATGTTTTCCGCTGCTTTTATGAATAAAAATAAATTTTGGTTTGACTCATTTATTTATTTATTTCCTTGCAATGAAATCGTTATGAAATATTGATGTTTGCATATTTCTACAACGAATGGATGTGATTCTTAATTATGTTAATTGTGGAAATGTCAAGAATTTACCAAATAGGGAGAGTCTCTCATCATCCAAGTTTCAAGTGGACGGAAACTTGAAATCATGCAACAAGTATTGTATGATGAATGAAAAAACTTTCACATTTGGGAAAATTAGATTAATTCGTTGGCAAAGTGTCAAGTGTAGGACTAGGAGATCAAGTACACAAGGTTGTGTGTTGATCAAGTCCACCATATGAGTAACAAAGATATTCGTCATGATTTACTAAGGTTGAGTAAATATGATTACGTTTATGAGATTAAGTGTAATTCTTAGTTGATTGAAAAAGGTTTAAATCAATGGCAGAACGAATAAAAGGAATCAAGTAGGCAGAAAGATAAAAGTTTCTCTATTCTAAGAAGAAGGGAGAGTACCTTTTATCATGTTTTATGATAGCTCTTAATGATTAAGAACCATATCTCAATTGATCCTCTAAGTGAGTCTTAGTGCAATTGTATGTCTAAGAAGAGGAATCAAGAATTGAAGAAATGGTTAAATCATGAAGTAAATCATACTTCGTTCCAAAACAAGTCTTAAAGTTAAGATTGGGACATTGAGTGACAAGTCTTAAGAAGGTTTATAACACTCATCAAATGTAGAATATGGAAAAGGTTTTCTCATTCTTGCACATTTGAAATTGGAAAGTTGTGATGTCTTGGATAAGACAAAGATCAACTTGGACCAATTTTGTGAAGTGTTGATAAAAACTACACTAACTCTTGAATATTTGTTTGTCAAGAAATGTTTTATTGACAAAAGAATCTTATATGTCAAGGAGTCAGTGGGAGTCTTAATGGTCTTGAAAAGGTTGAAGAACTTACCAAGAATAAACCGTATCGAACATCACTAGCACACGTGTTGACATTATCTTGTCTCTATGCCGTTCCAATTAAGTTAATTATGCATGTGAGCCCTATGAGTTCTCATTTGAATGCATAAAAGGCAAGGACCTTAATCAATGAAAGGTACATTGATGGGAAAGGGTGAGCTGCTTAACTACTTGGAAGACATGGTGGGCAGCCGTGTTACAATAAGGCAAGAAATCAAGATTGAGAAAGATCGGTCCATATGAGTTTGAATTTGTCGTAAACTTTGTTTTTGACAAATTCACATGGATGGGAACACATACACCATTAAAATCTAAGTGTCATAAGATTCCCTCCTTCATGAAAATGACTGTGAGGAAATGCTTTCACTAAGAAATATTTTATGAAGATAGTGATTGTGAAATTGTATTCTCGAATTCGATTATGGTTACGGTATCCCTTTCCATAAGTCGAATTATGAGATTTAGTAATTAGTCTGAATTGTTTAAGACACACATATGAGCTATCTTGGATAAAGGTGTATGAGATTAAAAAGCTTAGATAAAAGATTATCAAAGCATTAAGTATTAGAAATATGAACTTAAGAAATTCAATAGGTATCGTTTTTCTATAAGTTAAGCTGTTTTCTGAATACATGTCAAAGCTAGTGGGAGCATACGTGTTATGTTTATAATAAACATCATGATAGTGGGAGCATAAATGTTATGATTGTATGATTATTAAGGCAAGTATTGCAAGTTAGCAATATTAATTATAGAAAACTAGAGTTATACTTTGCAAAGTAGTAAGGATGTAAAGTTGTTTTTCTATAATTAAGGGAGAGAATATTGTACTTCGTTTCAAAATCTAAAGCTTAGATTGAGAAATTTTAATAAATTTAGTCAAAGGATACATAGTGTGTTCTTAAATTTCGATTATGATTATGCCATCCCTCTTCATATTCGAATTATAAGAACGAAACACATAAAATATTATGCCAGAAGATTGATAAAGTATTAAATCTTCATGTAAGACATTATACATCGTGTCCAATACGCTTCGGTATAGGATAGATTGCAAATGCTATAATATTTGACCATTCTAAAAATTTTCCAAATGTCTAGCACATTTAGAGGGAAAGAGGACTAGAATCGGTTTTGACTAAGATAATTAAACAACTATCAAAGGACGATCCAAAGTTCGCTGAGGATTGGTCGCTTGTGAGTAGTTGGAAGTATGATATTGGATGGAGCATATCAACATTATTATGAATAGATAAGATTCTATTAAGAATGAGTTGTGATATGGTAAGTATGGAAAAGTTTCCATATTGGGAGTTAGATATTGAGAATCTATGTCTAAGATTAGAAACTTTTATGCAAAAGGATGTTCAAAGGATGTACTTTGAGTGAGAGACATCACATCTATGGAATTATCTTGTAACAATTTCCGATAGAGAGCTTTGCAGATTTCATTGGCAATCGTCCTTGTGACTTTACTGCAGTGATATTACGAAAGGATCATTGCATAAAATGTTAGAATCTAACATATTCTATAAGTGGCAAGAATTTGATATTCTTTCGTTTGTAGAAAGGATTGGGAGTTGTGAAATGACTATGATTGGTAATGTGTTCATTTGATCTATTTCACAAAGTAAGAACCATAGGAAAAACATTGTGTGCATGCTAAGAGCATGGGACAAGTATAGTTATGATTCAAGTAAGAAGTTGATTACCCGAAACAACAAATAATGAGTAATCGATATGGTGATAAATAAAAAGTGTTTTATTTATACTCAAAGGTTTGAGACCATATGGGATTAGTATTATTCTTGTGTTTCACCTTGCATGTTTTGACTTCCTGAATAATTTATTTGGTTAAGAACAGTCAAATTATTCGAACGGACCACAATCGTTCATATGTTGAAAGTAGGTATGAATGAAGACTGTCATGAATTGGTGTGTGGATTGGCTAAAGTGTATTAGACATAAGCAATTGTTTGCTGCAACGTTCATGAGTGCTTATGAATATGATTTGAGCATTGGATTAAACCCACGCTCACTTGGATCACTTCATGGATTTTATCACGAGTGATTGGTGAGACGATAATATCTTATATTCTTGAAACCGAGATGTGTGAGTTGTATCTTGCAAATTGGTTGCACATTGATAATATGTAAACGCACCAGTAACTTGGTGTTACAAAACATATTGTTGTGTGTGATTTGGTGAGTGAGTGCAAGCGAGCATTGAGTCAAAGTTTATTCGTTCCTTTTATCCAAAGTAGGATAAAAGCGATATCTGTGGGCCCCTCGGTGATTTAGTGATGGCACCTAAGCGCTTGGCCAAGCCAGGACTAAATTGATGTGTTCAATTGTAATCTGTTGTCAGTCGTCATAAATCTGAATTTGGGAAACAACACATAGACAGAGAGAATGATTTAGATCCATGTCTCAGTCTATACGATAATATCTAGAATGGAGGAATATATGATCCCTTATCTAAAGGACACGCGTATCTGATAAGATCAGAGTTAACAGTGACTTTAGAAAGCTATGATTGCAGATCAGGATCTAAAGTCATACGCAGAATAGTTATTAGACTTATCCAAGTGGGAGACTGTTGGATTAGTGTCTATCTCCTTAACTATTTTGGTATGTACTTGACCCGATGGTGCATGGTCCTTTTGGGTTGCCTTCACCAAAGCGACTTGATAGGATGAATTATGGAGAGAAAGGATAAATTATGATTTATTAATATATTATGAGAATAATATATTAAAGGAGAAATCATATTGTTTAATTAATATTAGTCAAGAATTAAGTTTGTGACTAAAAGAGATTAATTAAACTTAAGGGACTAGAATGATAATTATAAGATAATTGCAATTGGGCTATGGATTACCTTATAATATAAGGTTGGACGAATTCTATGGGGAAACCCATTAGAAATCGTCCAAGGCTTATTAAAAGGGGGTTCATGGGTTGCTTAGGGCCTAAGCATCCAAATTAGGGTTTCCTAGTTAAAAACCCTAATAGCCTACATGTATATATGGTACCCTTAAGCCTCAAAAACGTGGGGAACTAATTAGTTAGGGTTTCCACACGTTTTGGGCAGCCTACTTCTCTTCTCTTCTTCATCCTCTTGCTCTTGGTGTTTGTGAGCCATTAGAGGAGTGACATTTGTGACTCTAAGCTTTCTAAAGTCATTACAAGGAGGAATTGTGATTGTTATTGCTACATAATAATCAAGGTAATATCTAAACCTATTTCTTATGTTAATATTGATTATCATATGCTAGAACTAGGGTTTAAAGTCTTGGAAGAATAGCATGTACAATAGAGAAACCTAGATCCAAGCATTAGGGTTGCATGAGCACATAGGATGTTCTTATGGCTAAAACCCATCAGCTGAGCCTCCCGGATCCGCTCCAAAAGCGGAGTCATCACTGTCATCCTTAGACAGATATCCCTGATCGGCGTTGCCTTGCGGCTAAGCGCATCGGCCACGACATTGGCCTTCCCTGGATGGTAGAGGATCTCACAATCATAATCCTTCACCAGATCTAGCCACCGACGCTGCCTCATATTCAGATTTGGCTGGTCCATGAGATACCTCAAACTCTTGTGGTCCGTGTAAATCGTACAACGAACCCCATAGTGGTAATGACGCCAAATGTTGAGGGAGAATACAACAGCCCCCAACTCCAAATCATGCGCCGGGTAGTTTGCCTCGTGAGGCTTCAGCTGCCTCGACGCGTAGGCGATGACATGCCCTCTCTGCATCAATACCGCGCCCAATCCTGTGATGGATGCATCGCAGTACACAACAAAATCCTCCATGCCCTCTGGCAGGGCTAAAATTCGCGCCTCACACAATCTCTGTCTCAGCATCTCAAATGCGGCCTCTTGCTCAGGCCCCCAGCGATACACCACCGACTTCTTAGTCAGTCGGGTGAGTGGAACTACTATCTTGGAGAAGTCCTGAATGAATCTCCAATAGTAGCCTGCTAGACCTAAAAAGCTCCGAATCTCAGATGGAGACCTCGGAACCTCCCAATTCATCATGGCCTCTACCTTGGCCGGTTCTACCGAAATCCCGTTCTGGTTGAAAAGGTGCCCAAGAAACTGCACCTCGCGCAACCAGAACTCATACTTGGAGAACTTAGCATACAAGTTCTCCCTCCTCAAAGTCTCTAAAACCTCCCGCAGATGCTCCTCATGCTACTCCCGCGTGTTGGAGAAAACCAAGATGTCATCAATAAATACTATCACAGACCAATCCAACATCGGTCTACACACGCGGTTCATGAGATCCATGAACGCGGCAGGAGCATTGGTGAGCCCGAAAGGCATCACCACAAACTCATAATGGCCATAATGCATCCGAAACGCAGTCTTCTGCACATCCTCCTCCTTGACCCTCATCTGATGATACCCTGAACGCAAATCAATCTTGGAGAACCAAGATGCTCCCTGTAGCTAGTCAAAGAGGTCATCAATCCTTGGGAGTGGGTAGCGGTTCTTCACCGTTACCTTGTTCAGCTCCCGATAATCTATACACATCCGATGCGACCCATACTTCTTCCTCACAAACAGAATCGGGGCTCCCCAGGGTGAACTGCTCGGTCTAATGAAACCCTTGTCTAACAGCTCCTGCAGCTGTGTAGACAACTCCTGCATCTCAGGAGGAGCCAACCAATACGGTGCCTTGGCTATCGGAGCTGCACCAGGAACTAGGTCGATCCCGAATTCTACCTCTCGTTCCGAAGGTATCCTAGGCAACTCCTCGGGGAATACGTCCGCAAACTCCCGTACCACAGGTACATTGTCTACCGTCACCCTACCCGTTTTTTGGGTATCCATAACATACGCGACATAACCTGCGCAACCATGCCGAAGGTAACGCCTAGCTCTCGCTGCTGAATATAAAGCTGGTCCTCGATGTGGCCTCTCGCCCTGAATCACCAGCTCTCCCCCACTTGGGGTCCTGACCTGCACCAACTGCTGCGCGCAGTCGATCAATGCCCCATTAGGGCTGAGCCAATCCATGCCTATAATCACTTTGTTCCCACGCAATTGAATGGGAACCAAGTCTACCAAGTAGCGCTCCTCAAATAACCTCAGCACACAATCTCGAAATACCGTCGATGCCCACATCGAACGGTCGTCTGCAATCTCTACCTCTAGAGGGCAATCCAACATGCCCGAAGACTCAGAAAATCTCTTGCTAAGCGCAAGAGACACAAATGATCGGGTAGCGCTCGAGTCAAACAATACCAGAACCAGGATGCCGTTCACATGGAACGATCCTAAATAGAGCACATATCAATAACACAATCTCAACAAAAAAAAAGATCAGAGGGAAAGAATCATACCCGTCACCACATCGGGTGCAGCGCGTGCCTCCTCGGCTGTTAGTTGAAATACTCGACTTCACACCACTGGAACCTCTGCCTTGACCTTCCGGCCATCTGTAACCCGCACCGTCGTTGAGACCGGCACTGCCGCTGGCACTGCTGTTGACGCTGCTATCAATCTCGGGTAATTGGCCCTTTTGTGGCCCCTCTGATTGCAATGGAAGCAAATCAGGTTTGTCATCTGTACCGCAGGGGCGGGGGCAGTAGAATCCCTGCCAAAATACCCCACCTTGCCACACTTATAGCAGCCCGAACCCGGCCCAGTGCGACCAACTCCCTCGTGTGATCGGCCACATTTCCCACAACGGTCCCGTCCTGCCTGGCCTTTCGGCCTACCATCAGATCCCTTAGGCTTCTTCCCCGAAGCCCCAATCGTCAGTCCCTCCACTGCCTTCCTCTTCTGGACGTGCTCCAGATCAATCTCCCTTTACCTAGCCCTAGCAATCTTGGAATCCAAGGTAGGGCAAGCCGAAAAACTAACATGCTCCCGAATGTCAGCTCGTAGCATGTCGTGGTAGCGGGTCCTCCTCATATCCTCATCACCCGCATACTGGGGCACCAGCAATGCCCTCTCCCGGAACTTGGCAGTGATCTCCGCCACAGCCGAGTCATAGCCTCAACAGCCGAGGCTCCCAATGAGTCGCCAACCGAGTCCCACCAATCCCTAACCCTATCTCGCAGCATCCTGCTGCATATCGCACCTTCGACCCCTCAGGGCAGAAGCTCGTCAGCTGTGCAGACTCAATGTCTGCAATGCATCTCCTAGCAGCAATGGGGTCTTTCACCCCATGGAAATCCACCACTCCCACGAACGTCCTTAAAGGATAGTGTGCACGTACCCATCTGGCTAGACGCCATATCACTCCTGAATAATCATAGACGATCCTCCATCAGCTCAACAATCCCCTCCTTGATCAAGCCGAAGATGATAGGGGTCGACTCAAGGATGCCTCTCGTGATCTCAGACGCGATGAAATCGCGTAGCCCGTCATCAACCTGCTCGGATCCCGAACCCGAACCCGATCCTGATCCTGATCGGGAAACTCCTGCTCCAAGTCGTGTGGTCACCATACTGAAAATACATGCATAAAGGTCAGGATCATACATATACTCGAGAGATCTAACACACTTCCCAAGGTCCCCGATTTCGTCTAGGCCCTCCTTGATTCGAGTACGGGTCCTCTGCTTTCAGTAGTACGAGCCCATATGATGTGTGTGAAACGAGCTAGTTTTAATCCTACTTTTAGGTAATAAATTAAGCACACAAAGGCAGTGAACCTGTCTTTTAGTGGTATAGTTGGATAAGTAGGGTGTCGAACTCAGGGAACGAAAATTAATCTAATAACTAGTTTTAACTAAGCAAGTACTAAAAGTAAAAGGGTTTTCCTCTAGTTTTACAAGACTAGAAACTTAAACACAACACTTAAACACTTAACTAACTAAACAATTAAAGCAAATGACAAAGCATTCACATAACATATGAGGTTCACAACCAATTCACTAATTAATCCTAGTTTCATATTCATTATTCCTATGCATATGATAAATCCTTCACATAACATATGAGGTTAACAACTAAGAGATGTTCATGCAGCTTAATTGCCTTCCAATTAACAGAAAATAGTTTTCATTAATGCATAAGGTTCTTTAACAAACTTAATTTAATAAAATCACCAAATAACAATCAATCAAAAAGTATAATTAAACCATAGGAGTAACTTGGTCTTCCCCAACAGAAGCAAAACGAATTTAGCTTATAGTCATATCAAAAACAAACTCAAAAACAAATTTAACTAAGCTAAACATGCTTAATTCCTAAAGTAAAGTGGACTGATTAACCTAATTTGCCTTGATTCTTCAAAGGATTGAAGGTTAGGGTTCCTGAGCTCCTCCAAGGGTGAAGCTCCAAAAACGCCAGAAGTCCCTTTCCTTTGGATAATGGTTTTGTATTTAAAATTATCAAAAAACAGGGTGTAGTCGGCGAGTAGCAGACCCAACTCACCGAGTAGATGCTTGTTATCCGTCTTATACCAGGAGTCTTGACTTATCTTCTGGAATATTCTTGTGTACTCGCCGAGTAAGCTCGCAGACTTGCCGAGTAGCCATGCTTTTGACCCTCATTCTTCATTCTTTCGTCTCTAATTGCTTCTCCTTGTTCCCTTTTACTTCCAAGTATGCCTTTTGGACTGAAAACAAAATTAAACATTATTAACTACCTTTTTTCGACATTATACACATAATTAACTAAAAATGAATAAAAATTTATGCTAAATATATGACTAATTATGCAAATATCAAAATACCCCACACTTGACTTTTGCTTGCCCCCCAGCAAAACTGAATTTTAACACATTAGAACCACATATGTCAACTCCAATCTAACGCAGCCATTATGCCAAGACCGCAACGCATGCATTTGTGTTTAAAATTTTCCTAAATACCCCCTATACTCTAAATACTCACAATCCTCATAAACATTCGCCCACTCACCCCGAACTATGCTCATTTTATGCATCCCTCCGAATCCATCCTCAGAAAACCTCTTAACCTCAAGGTATTTTTGTTTGAGCAAACCAAGCATACATAATCTAGATAATTACAATTAATGATACCACATTGGAGCTCTTTGGGATTCTTCATTTCTTTAACATTTGATCTTTGATCTCTTTTGAATTCACCACTTTGTTGTTTGATTTTTTGTTATCTTCAACTTTTTGAATTCCTTTGAATTTTTTTTTCTTCTAATTTCATATTTGACTTTGATGCTCCAAAAATTCTTCAAACTTTTCTTGTAATTCTCTCTCTCTTTTTTTCTTACATGTACCTCACTTTTTTCACTCAAAACCCTACATGCTTAAGCAGGGGCGCTCAACTTTAACCTTTATTGGTTACAGATAACAATTTTCCTGGATACATTTCTGGTACACGATGCTAAACATATTGCATCCCTCAGGCTGAGCGAAGTCGTGTTTTTGTCCCATGATTTCACTAGAATAAGGAAGCCACAAATGCACTAGAACGTATATAGGCTCAACTAAACATTTGGGTCTTGATGCAATTATCAACACAATTCTAACATGGAACCCTAATTGCTTTTACCAAAATTTTCTAAATTAATTCCTAAATAATACTTTTGGTATGCAACAATTTTTTTAAAATTAGCCTAAATTAAGACTCTAAATTTTCTAAATGTGACCAACCCCTACCCCACACTTATTTTATGCAATTCCCTCATTGCATATCATGCAAAAAAAGTAAAAATGCAAACTATAGAGAGAATTGGAACAAACTCCCCTGGGATAGCAGTCGATAGGTTGATAACTCTTTTCTTCAGCTCCAACTTCAATTGACTTTAGACATGGGAACAACTCATCCATGTCTTGGGTGTCATTCGTCTCGTGTGGTTGACAGCTCGAAAATATTAAGGAAAGGCTTCTTAGAAATCTCCAGTAACAATTCTTCATGAAAAATGGACAAGTACTGCAGTGCAAATGCTCAACACAGCTCTGGAACTCGAAAAAAAATGTCAACCTACTCGGCGACTAGTACCATGTACTCGGCAAGTATCTCTTACTTGCAACTATTACGTGTAATGACCCATGTACTCACCGAGTAGAAGTTGTGCACTCGGCGAGTAGGCACTGGATTACCAAAAATGATCCAGCTTGTGTTCTTCTGGATTCAGGTTTTGAATAATTCATTGACCCTTTCTCTAAACCTTTCAGCAGCAACACCCTCCATTACTCTCAACTCTAACGGACTCAATCCTAAGGACAAAATTCCGCACTCTTACTTGAACGTTCCTCACTTTCCTACTTCAACCTTGACCCTTAACACTTTAATATGCTTCCTAACCTTTCAATCCTGAAAAAAAAATTGCAGACAAAAGTGAAAGCAACCAAAACAAAAGTCCTAAAAAAATAAAATCATCCAAGTTTAACAAGTTGTCCAAATCAAACACCACAAAAATAGATTAAAAACACAAAAGAAACATTCTTCATTCTTCATCATCCATGTCTACTCCTCCAGCTCCACTTCCTCCTTCTTTATTTCTCCTCCTCATTCTTTCCTCCCAACTCATAATGTATGGATAGCCGGGTCCAGGTCTCGGTGCAAGGTTCATTTGTTGGAAGAGGCATTCTAAAGATTGATTATTATAGTTGACTCCCCTTCCAAGAGGTATTCCATCCATCATTCTCTTCTTCCACCGGAATAATCGGTGGGTCTTCCTATACCCGCTCGCTTCTTTGTCTCACTCGCCTTCCCAGCTCCTCGGGGATAGCCGGCTCATCCGCATGAGGAATAGAAAAAGAATCACCAAACTTTTCCATAATCCTTTCCCTCCTATATAATGCAGTGTTGAACGGAGGGGGATAAATGACCGTTAATTCCCTTGACTCTTGCAAATCTAGTACCCCAAATGACCTAGCAAGCCTCATCACAAACAACCCTCCATTTATCTTGGAGTTCACCTTCTCCTTCACAGCCTCTTCTGCAAGATACTTGGCTATGCAATAAGGAAGGTAACAGAAGACATCGAGAGTAATAATACTCCAAAGATAAATGATATCAATGGTCGGGACCTTGTCCCAGTCCTTCCTCATATTGATCGTGCTTGCAACGAACCGATGAATGAGACGGTGGATCGGTGAACATATATGACCCTCCTGTGCGGTAGATGGGATGTACACCCGGTTAGAAATAGTATTCCACCAGGTAGAAGCAACCACTTCCTCGGGAAGATCTTTGTGGCAATTTTATACAAAGGCTTCAAAATCTTCATTCAACATGGTGCTTTGCTCATAGATTCCAAGCCTCCATGGAAATTCTGCCATGCTGCATTGTCGCAGCTCCCCACCTAGAGAAAAAGAAATTACATTGGGATTGTAGTACTCACTACCACCTCGGAATGAGATGGTAGCATAAAACTCCCAACATAATTCAGCATAGACCGGTTCTTAAATCTTGAATAGCTGTAACCAACCATCACATATGATGGTTGAATCCCCCAAAGTATATTCTTTCACCAAATATGGTGTCAACTCTTCTTCCAAACCAACTTTCCCCAACCAATCCCAATCTACTGCATTGGGTAAATGAATCTCTTTCTGTTTCAAAGCCTCCAACTTATTTTTTGCACGGGCTTGAGACGATTTGGATGTGATTTAGCTGAACGAGAGCCACAGAATGTCCCCTTGGCTTCCCCCTCAAGAAGACTGACCCCTTCTGGACATGGTATCTGCATAACAACATTAAGAAAGCACAAAAAAACAACACCTAGCAATTGAAATCGAAATAAACAGATCTGTATAGCCTTCTACTCGCCGTGTTCATGTCCTACTCGGCGAGTAGGATGAACATCGGGACCAGAATCTATCGAACACATATGGGTTGTCCAAAACACCCAATTTTTCACAGGGGTTTTCTGTACTAAGTCCAATAACCACTAATCCAAAAGAAATTTCTCCTAACATCTCCTAATTCATGGTAAAATTAAAACCCTAGAATTTGAGGAAACCCCCAAATCCGAATTTAGACAAAAATAGGGGCAAATCAGTGATAAAGCTTGAACCTTTGATGAGTTTTACGTGTAAAGATCATACCTTTTCCTTTGAAAGTCGAGGATTACGCCAAAAATCAAAGAAATCATAGAAATCGCTTAAAGGAGGTTGTGCACGGCGAGTGTGTGGGTAAAATGGGTAAAAACCCTTATTTCTCACATTATATACCATCTGTGTAAGTTAGCTACTCGCCGAGTAGAAATGATCTACTCGCCGAGTAGAACTGCATTTACACGTTTCATGGTTTATTTTGGCAAGTACTCGCCAGGTACTCATACCTACTTGGCGAGTAAAGCTTGCAGTTTGGAAAAATTGAAATTTTTTTTCTTTTTTTCTCATTTTTAACCCTCCACCCCACACTCTAGGCATTGCTTGCCCTCAAGCAATTATATTTACATAAGAAGACGAATGAAAAAGATCCTAATACAATTAAAAAGAAAGTAAAGGAAAGAAAATGCAATCTCTAAACTCGGGTTGCCTCCCAAAAGCGCTTCTTTTTAAAGAGTCATTAGCTGGACTCCTCCCTCTCTACGTGGCTGCAATCCCTTCCAGCAACATCAACTCTTCCATGCCTTCATTCCTTGGGACTCCTTCATACTTTTTGACCCTATGTCTATTGACCTTGAAAGGTGTTCCATCTTTTGATAATAGCTCTATAGCACCATGTGGAAACACCGTCTTCACCAGAAAAAGACCATCCCATCTTGACTTAACTTTTCCCGAGAAGAGTTTTAACCTTGAATTAAAGGGCAACACCTTTTGGCCTTCATGAAATTCTTTATTTTCTTTGATCCTCTTGTCATGCCAATTCTTAGTTTTCTCTTTATAGATCAAAGAACTAGTGTATGCATCATTTCTAAGTTCCTCAAGGGCATTCATTTGCATTTACCGGTTGTTCCTGAGCTCCTCCATGTTGAAGTTGCACATCTCTAAACCCCAAAAAGCTTTATGCTCTATCTCCACCGGTAAATGACATTGCTTTCCATAAACCAACCTATATGGTGTAGTACCAATAGGGGTTTCGAAAGCTGTACGGAAGGCCCAAAGTGCATCATCTAGCTTATCTGACCATTCTTTTCGATTTCTCCCCACTGATTTCTCCAAGATTCTCTTTAAAGCTCGATTTGTCACTTCGGTTTGTCCACTAGTTTGTGGATGGTAGGATGTAGAAAATTTATGGGTTACCCCATATTTCCTTAGCACCTTTTCTAATTGATCATTGGCAAAATGAGTGCCTCGGTCACTTATAAGAGCTTTCGGGACTCCAAATCTTGAAAATAACTGCTTTAAAAACCGCACCACCACCCGACCGTCATTAGTGGGAAAAGCTTGTGCCTCCGCCCACTTGGATACATAATCCACCGCCACCAATATGTATTTGTTGCCATTGGACATGGAAAATGGTCCCATGAAATCGATCCCCCACACATCAAATACTTCGCACACTTGGATACTTTGTTGTGGCATTTTATTTCGAGATGAAATGTTTCCCTCTCTTTGAAAGGCATCACACTCTTTGACAAATTGAGCTGCATCTTTAAAAATCGTGGGCCAGTAAAACCCAATGTCAAAGATATTCTTTGCAGTGTAATGTGCTCCATGATGTCCACCCGTGGGCCCGCTATGATAATGCTCCAATATTTTCCGGCTTTCATTCCCGAACACGCATCTTCGTATGATTCCATCCACGCATCTTCGGAAAAGATATGGTTCATCCTAAAATTAATATTTTATCTCGGAAAAGAATTTCTTCTTTTGTTGACTTGTGAGATCTTTTGGGATGAATTTGCTAGCTAAGTAATTAGCTATATTTGCAAACCATGGTTCTTCTCCCACGGACACCATAATGTACTCATCCGGAAAATCAACTCCAATTCTATCTTCTTGCAATTGTGGGTTTTCAAGCCTTGACAATTGGTCAGCTGCTACATTCTCCATTCCCTTTTTGTCTCGTATCTCTATGTCAAATTCTTGAAGATTAGCACCCATTGTATCAATCTTGGCTTGACATCCTGTTTGGCAAATAAATACTTGATAGCAGAGTGGTCAGTAAAAACTGTTGTTTTAGATAAAACTAAATAAGGACGAAATTCATCAAAAGCATACACCACAGCTAATAATTCTTTTTCCATGGTGGTGTAATTTTCTTGGGCTGGATTTAAAGTCTTACTAGCATAATATATGGTTCGAAAGTGCTTATCAACCCTTTGACCAAGGACAGCTCCTAATGCAAAGTCACTAGCATCACAGATGATTTCAAATGGTAAATTCCAAATTGGTGCAATAATGATCGGGGCATTAGTCAATTTTTCCTTTAAAAATTCAAATGCCTCTAAACACTCTTTAGTAAAATTAAATGGTGCATCTTTTAAGAGTAATTGTGTTAGATGTCTAGTTATTTTAGAAAAATCTTTTATAAAACGTTGGTAAAAACCTGTGTGTCCTAGAAAACTTCTTATGCCCTTCATATTAGTTGGTGGGGGTAATTTGGCAATGGTGTCAATCTTTGCCCTATCCACCTCAATTCTCATTTTGGAAACTTTGTGGCCCAAAACTATACCCTCCTTTACCATAAATTGACATTTTTCCCAATTAAGGACTAAGTCGGTCTTTTCGCATCTAGCAAGCATTAGGTCAAGATTTGTGAGACAATCATGGAAGGAAGATCCAAAAACAGAAAAATCGTCCATAAAAACTTCCATGAAATTTTCCACCATATCATGGAATATGGCTATCATACACCTTTGAAAAGTTGCGGGTGTATTGCATAGCCCAAAGGGCATGCGTCTATAAGCAAAAGTCCCACTTAGGCAAGTAAATGTGGTCTTTTCTTGGTCCATTGGGTCTATGGGTATTTGAAAATAACCCAAGAATCCGTCCAGAAAGCAATAATAACTATGGCCCAATAATCTTTCTAACATTTGATCAATAAAAGGTAAGGGAAAATGGTCTTTACGAGTGGCATCGTTTAGCTTTCGATAATCGATGCACACTCTCCAACCGGTTACTGTTCGTGTCGGAATAAGCTCATTCTTCTCGTTGGTTATGACCGTCATCCCTCCTTTCTTGGGCACCACTTGGACCGGACTCACCCACGGACTATCGGAAATGGAATATATTAATCCCCGCATCTAAAAGCTTGACCACTTCCTTCTTGACCACCTCTTTCATATTTGGGTTTAGTCTTCTTTGGTGCTGCACAACCGACTTTGCTCCTTCTTCCAGATTAATCTTGTGAGAGCAATAAGAGGGGCTTATTCCCTTGATGTCGGTGATGCTCCATGCTATGGCCTGCTTTCGCTTCTTCAAAACTTGCACTAGTTCTTCCTTTTTAGATTTGGAAAGGTCAGAGGCTATAATGACTGGCTTTTGATGGCCATCTTAAAGGAAGGCATACTCCAAATGTTCTGGTAACTTTTTGAGCTCAGTTTTTGGGTTCTGATTGTTGTACTCGCCGAGTGTAGGTAAGGGACTCGGCGAGTTGGTAGCTGCATTTACGAATTCTGATTTTTCTAAGGATAAACTCGGCGAGTAGATCGGCCCTACTCGACGAGTAGAGCTGTCAGATTGCTTCACCAATTCTTCAAACTCAGCTTCTTCCAGCAGTATTTCGATCTCCATTAAGTCTTTTTCTGCATCAAATTCTTCATCAAAAAATTGTGAACTTGTTGGAATCTTCACTTATGCATTCCTCCAATAATTCATCAAGCATGTCAATTGAGAATGTCGTGTCGTCACTGTTCCTTGCATACTTCATAGCTTGATCTACCCCAAATGTGACTGAATCTTCTCCTACCCGCAAAGTGAGCTTCGAGTCCCTCATGTCTACTATAACACTTGACGTGTTGAGGAAGGGTCTTCCACGGATGATTGGGACTTGAGGATCCGCCTCCATGTCTTGAATGATGAAATCAGCGGGAAATACAAACTTGTCCACTTTGACCAATAAGTCTTCACATACGCCTCTTGGAAAAGTGACTGTCTTGTTTGCTAAGTAAATCGCCATGTGAATTGGTCTTGGTTCCGGGAGATCAAGCTTCTTGAAGAATGAATATGGCATGAGGTTTACGCTTGCTCCCGAATCGGCCAAAGCATGAATGGTAGCCAAGTTGCCAAATTGGCAAGGTAAAGTTAAGCTCCCCGGGTCACCCTTCTTCTTTGGTAGCTTAATTAGCATAGCAGCTGAGCAGTTTTCATTGAGGACTACCTTCTTCACTTCCTCCATCTTCCTTCTATTAGTGAGAAGTTCCTTAAGGAACTTTGCATATTTGGGCATTTGTACGATAGCTTCAATGAAGGGTATGTTAATTTGAAGAGGTTTAATGTGATCTAGGAACTTTTGGTACTCCTCTTCCTGCTTCTCTTTCATAGCTCAGGCTGGGTATGGAAATGGAGGCTAGTAAAGTTTTTCAGGGGTCTGATCCTTCGGATTTGGCAGTGGAATCGCCGAGTCCATATTTTGTACTCGGCGAGTAGAGCTGTCAGATTGGAGATTTTGATTTTTTGCTTCCTCCTTCTGTGATTCTTTGGGTGCTTCATTCTGAATAGGGGCCAGAGGAGTGATAATTTTCCCACTTCTTGTTGTAACTATATTTATGTGCGCGCCTCGTGGGTTATTTTCAGTTTTACTAGGAAATTCGCCCGGTGATCTTTGGTTGATTTGTTGAGCAAGTTGCCCTAGCTACGTTTCTATGTTGTGGATAGATGCTTGCTGGTTTCTAAGCATGGTCCTTGTTTCTTGAATTGCAGCATCATGATCACTATGTCTCTTTTCTGAAGCAGCTACAAATTTGGTAAGCATTTCTTCCAGACTTGGTTTCCTTTCTTGTGCCGGCTCCTCCTTTTGGTAAAAACCTCTTCCTTTCTGCCTGAACTTCTCCTCCTTAGCCTTCTTGTACTCTTCATAAGGGAGCCACTCTTTCTTTGGTTTTCACCAATCTTCATCGTATCGGTCTCCACTTGAGTAACAAACTTGCACCTTCTTGTTGCCATTTTCATCGAAGTCGCAATCTCTAGTTAGATGAGGTCCATTGCAGTTTTCACACCCCACCCGAATAGCATGGATCGTTTGATCCATTGTATCCATCCTTTTTTATCCATGGTTTTTAGCATTGCCATGACCGCGGACAAGTCTTCAGTAGCTGCATATGCGGCTCCCTAGTAACATCATTTCTTGGGTTGTGGTATTCTCTAGAGTGCTTAGAGAATTCTTCAATCAATTCCTTGATCACCGGGGGTGGCTTCTTTGTGAGCGGACCTTGTGAGTCTAGTAACTGCCTGGTTGTGACATTGACTCCATCATAGAAGATGGAGACTTCTTGCTGGTTATGGAGGTCATGGTGTTGGAAATTTCTTAGCAAACTCTTGTACCTCTCCCAAGCTTCATATAGCGACTCTCCAGCTTGTTGTTCAAAGTTAGCAATGGCCTTCTTCAACTTGGCTATCTTGGAAGGTGGGCAAAAGTGATCAATGAATTATTCTTTCATCTTGGCCCATGTGGTGACTGATCCGGGTGGAAGTGACTTGAGCCAGTCTTTTATAGCACCTTTGAATGTTACTGGAAGCATGCGAAGTAGCTGAGTCTCGCGAGGCACATTTGGAACATTAAAGTAATCAGCTACATCATTGACTTCATCCAAATGCTTGTAGGCATCTTCATGGTCTTTTCCATAGAAAGGAATTTCTTTAAGTAAAGCTAGGACATAACCCTTGAGCTCAAAAGTAGCAGTTTCGGGAATTGTGGGTTGCACAAGTCCCGGTCCAGTGTCGTCGCGCATCCTCTTCTTCCATTCCCCCATGGGGATTTCATCAATGTTAGCCATGGTAAGAGCTAACTCGTCACCGGAATCGGAGTCGTGCCCGTATGTAAGTTCTTCTTCCTCCTCGGTTCCGTACTCGGTGTCTTCCTTGATCGGTTCTTCACTTGCTAAAGATGCGTTGGATGCACCTGCTTTACTGCTCTTCTTCTTCCCAAAAACAGTCTTCAAATTAGACAAAGGTGACTTCTTAGGTGTATTTGAGCTCTCCACGTCCTTTCCTTTGTTCCTTTTCAATGCGGATTCGAGATCTTCAAACGGGGGTACCAGCGGGGTGTTTGATCCTCTGGTCATGAAAGTCCTAAAATAAAACAAGATAAAAAGAACATAAAAAGAACAAAAAAAAATGCAATTAAAGAAAAACGAAATTTAACTGCGAAATACTGTTGTACTCGCCGAGTAGGTGCGAATGCACTCGGCGAGTAGCAGTGAAATTTTGAAAGAAAACTAAGCTTAATAATAGAACTAAAACAAATTCTAAAACCTAATTACTAACTACTAAACTGCAATAAATTAACTTTGTGCCAGTAAACTCACACAAAGGATCGAAAAAATTAGGAATTAGATTAACAATTTAATACCGTTCCCCGGTAACGACGCCAAAAACTTGATGTGTGTGAAACGAGCTAGTTTTAATCCTACTTTTAGTTAATAAATTAAGCACACAAAGGCAGTCAACCATGTCTTTTAGTGGTATAGTTGGATAAGTAGCGTGTCGAACTCAGGGAACGGAAATTAATCTAATAACTAGTTTCAACTATACAAGTAATAAAAGTAAAAGGGTTTTCCTCTAGTTTTACAAGACTAGAAACTTAAACACAGCACTTAAACACTTAACTAAGTAAACAATTAAAACAAATGACAAACTCACCAAATTTAATAAAGGGTTTCTGTTTAGGTTCAACCAATTCACTCCTATGGTTTTTTTTTAAATGATAGATTGATTATTATTGGTTACTAACTATAGTGGTTAGGTTCATGTTCATTACTCCAAACCCTTAGACAATTAATCAATTCAAGCAGTGGCCAATTGTTTAAACTAATTAATTCCCTAGTTTAATTATTTGGATTAAATAAGATTTGTAATTTGTTAATCAAGTTGGTATTTCAATTAACCTCTTGTTTGTTGGTTTCTCAAACAAGCTCACACATTAATTTACCCATTCTCTAATTAATCCTAGTTTCATATTCATTATTCGTAGGCATATGATAAAGCATTCACATAACATATGAGGTTAACAACTAAGAGATGTTCATGCAGCTTAATTGCCTTCCAATTAACAGAAAATAGTTGTCATTAATGCATAAGGTTCTTTAACAAACTTAATTTAATAAAATCACCAAATAACAATCAATCAAAAAGTATAATTAAACCATAGGAGTAACTTGGTCTTCCCCAACAGAAGCAAAACGAATTTAGTTCATAGTCATATCAAAAACAAACTGGAAAACAAATTCAACTAAGCTAAACATGCTTAATTCCTAAAGTAAAGTGGAATGATTAACCTAATTTTCCTTGATTCTTCAAATGATTGAAGGTTAGGGTTCCTTAGCTCTTCCAAGGGTTCTTCAATTGCAGGTGAAGCTCCAAAAACGCCAGAAGTCCCTTTCCTTCGAATAATGGTTTGGTATTTAAAATTATCACAAAACAGGGTGTACTCGGCGAGTAGCAGACCCAACTCGCCAAGTAGATGCTTGTTATCCGTCTTATACCAGGAGTCTTGACTTATCTTTTGGAATATTCTTGTGTACTCGCCGAGTAAGCTCGCAGACTCGCCGAGTAGCCATGCTTTTGTCCCTCATTCTTCATTCTTTGGTCTCTAATTGCTTCTCCTTGTTCCCTTTTACTTCCAAGTATGCCTTTTGGACTGAAAACAAAATTAAACATTATTAAGTACCTTTTGTCCACATTATTGTAACACTTGTGCTTCTAGCCTAGGCATTTATATTGAATTGATAGTCTAGGTTAACCTTTGTAACTCATTTTGAAGAAATGAAAAGGAATTATGTGAATATTATGTGAATTATGTATTTTATGTTTAATTATTAGGGCATAATTATTTAAGAATAAAAATAAGCGTCAAAATTAAAATGTGAGATAAGCCTGATATCTTTACATAAAGTTATAGTCGTCGAAACAAGGATTTCGGGGATATAAAAAATACCAAAATCCGAGTTATAACAAAGAAGTTATGACCTGTCGAAGTTTCGCGACAAAACCGGCACGGTGCTGAATGTCGTAAAAAGTGAGTTTTTGATAAACTACTTTTTAGCTTTAGTAATCTAAATGAAATTCGTAGTATTCGTTAAACCGAGAAGTTCGATAAAAATAACGCCCAAATCTGACTTCGTATGAGGAAGTTATGATTTTTCGAAGTTTCAGCTTAGCAGTAGACAACTAAAAACTCGAATTTTAGATCGAATGATTTTTAGCCGACACAACCTAAATGAGAATTGAAGGTCTCGTCATTAGGAGCACAACGGTAAAAAGTCTGAGGAAAACGGACGTCGGATGAAGAAGTTATGAATTTTTAACGGATTTCCTGTCCCGGTCAGTTAAAAATAATAATATAAAATTTAAATTCAAAATTAGCCGATGAAGTCTAAACGGAAGTTGTAGAGCGTAATTTTAGCTACCCGGGCATATAAAGAACGTCAAAAATGGAGCTCGTATGCGAAAGTTATGGATTTTAGAAGTTTTGGCGCGAAAATCGAGAAAATTCGCATCGTCACGAGTTGCCACGTCACCCTCGCTGAAAAAGTGCCACGTGTCCTGCTGAGTCAACAAAATCTGCTGAGTCACCCTCGCATGAACAATAGCCATGTGATCCTCGCATGCAACCCACGTGATCTGACCCGCGTGTAGGCTTCTGATTCGACCAAGAAGGAGCCCTAATCCGAACCGAGCATCTGTCCAAACCGAGGCTGCTGACCGATCTGAAGGTCGCACCTAGCTCTGAGCCTCACACGTGTAAGACGACTCTGCAGTCCAATCAGCGAGTGCCACCGAGATCCTTGCACATGCTGACCACCTGCGCATCAGACACACGCCTCGGACCAATCACAAAAAGCCAGCAGCCCTTCGCACGTGTAGCCCTCGTGCGAGGCTTCCCTGCGAACCCTCGGATCTACGAGGCGTGGCTCCTTCTCAGCCATCCGATCAGAAGCTCCACCCTATAAATAAAAGGCTGCGAGCCTTCCCGGGTAACTTTGGAAATTTGCCACTTTTCACCCGAAATCTCATATTTCTTTCATATTAGCATCCCCCAAAGCCCCGATATCGATTGTAAACCCCGGAATACTCCACGAAGTGCCCATGAAGTCTGGAAAATTTATCTTTTCGGTTTTGAAGCCTGACTTTTACAAAGCCCGGTTTCTCAGTAAAACTCCCGGTTTTATTAGAAACGATCGTTTTAGGAAACGAATTGCTGCCCGATTATCATCAAATCATGTGAGTGTGTAGTTACTTTCAATTTACACATAGATATGAAGTATTTACCTTGAAATACGTGTTATGTGTAAATATGTTAATTGTTTATTCGAGGTGACTGTTGAATTGACGTTTTATACAAGTTTTAAATTGTATATGCTTTTATCTACATAATATGTTAGGTATAACATGGGTAGATGAAATAATTGATGTGTGTTAAAAAGGTGAGAGGCCTCGATGTTATTGTTGTTGTTTTTGTTGTTGTTGTAGTCATCTAGCGGAGTATAGATGACGACCACGGACTTTTCTAGACAGTCCAGTGGAACACTAGCAGGTTCGCAACTTGTAGGTGTTGATGAATTAATGTTCATTGGCGTACTCCATCCCCCTCATGGTTGCCTTAAGGACATGTATGGCTGAGGAAACCCCTTAGCAGTAGTGTCCATCCCGATGATATTCCTTAAGGTAGGTCCCTTGTGATAGGTGTTTAGGGACGTAAAGTGAGGACAACGGGAATGGGTAATCAAGGTTATTGTTGATTGGTGAACTTAATAAGTATATTATTAATGTGGGTTTAAAACCCTATATGCTCACCAGGCTCCCATGCCTGACCCACTCAGTTTTATGATTACAGGTAGTGGACCCCGAGCATAGTTGGAGGACGATGAGAGATTTTTGGATTATAGGCCAGTAGTTGTAAATGACTGTTAAAAGGCTTATAATGTCTTGTTTATGCTTTTGATCTGTATCGGAACATGACATCCCGAGGTTTTGATATGAAATGAAACTATACATTTCTTAAAGAAGGTTCTGATAAACTTTTATCATGTTTTGTTTTGGGAACAAATTCCGCAACATCTTTTAAAAAGATTTCTCTGATTTTATTTGAAAAAGCATAAATTAAGTCGGTCTTTTCTGGCCGAGAAATTAGGGGATGTCATAATTATACACATAATTAACTAAAAATGAATAAGAATGTATGCTAAATAAATGACTAATTATGCAAATATCACCATACTACCTTCCACATCTACCCGTGCTTTCCTCAAGGATTGCTGCGACTTCACCAGGTCCTTTATCGATACCCCTTTCTACTAACCTCATCCTAGGCTTCCCTAGGGCACTCTCCGACCTACTATCCACCATCAGTTGCACAGCAGCCCCTACCATTTCCCCTAACTAACTTTTAGGTACTGCTACATATGCGCTCCTTAGTTAGTTGGAAATAGCCAGAACCCCCATAGCACAAAGCAAGCATCATTCGTGCATCGAGTAACCAAATCAGGCATAACCTATACAGGACATCCTATTGCTGACTAAACAACCCTAGCATACAGCTCATACAATAGGCATACAAGGCATCCTCCTAGATCCTTAGCCCTAACTAGCATGCGATTATCAGAATCATATATCAGGCACTCAAGGCATCTTCCTAGATCCTTAGTCCTATTCTAGCATGCATTTCTGAATCAAACCATATAGCATAACATAACATGTATGGGTATCTTCGGGAAAAATTACTTGAGCCCGGCCGGTCGCATGCATCAAACACCTTGTCTTTCGTAAACTCATTCCGTTTAGATATTTAGAAAACTGTTTTATTGTAAAAATCTTTTAGCCCCTCAGTTTCAGTCCAGACACCCCCGAGGGAGTGTCTGAATCCCTCAAACCAGGGCTCTGATACCAACTTGTAACATCCCAAAATTCAAGCCCAAAAATTTCATTTTGACTAATTAATTCATAAAACATTTATTAGAAAATATTGTATAAACACGTCATCTCAAAACCCAGTATCATATTTGAAACCCACAACCATGAACAAATGTCATATCAGAGTACAGTCCCAGAAAACACCATGCGGAAATCATTTGTGAGTGTGTGTGATGCCATGCTACGCCACCGGCTCCTTCCCCTTGGATGAAGAGGTACCTGAAACCAAAAACTGAAACCGTAAGCACAATGCTTAGTGAGTTCCCTCATCATACCACATACCATACAATACCATCAGTATCTTTCAACCGGTAATCATCATCGATATCTTTCAACCGGTAATCGTCATCGGTATCTTTCAACTGGTAACTAGGGACTATTCCACCCCTACCACTAGCATACAATAGCAATATATAAGCACACATTCAGACATATCCGGGTACTGACCTACCCCTCGGTCCTAAGGACTACTATCAGGGAAACTATCCCTATCATGTAACAGAGCATATAGATATAACTCGTAACTAAACACATAACAGACCAAGACAAATTATCACAAAGACAATTATCTTCTAAAAGCTTCTCAATGGTGGGCCGACATTGTGGCCTTAGACCCACCCCTACTAGAAGGTAACTCACCTCGTAGCTGCTGAACTGTGTGGGAATCCTCTGACTGCTGCCACTGCTACTCCGGGAATCCTCCGGCTATAATTCCCACAAAACACTTAGTCAGAAACTAACATCTATCCTTAGGGTAAAATGACCATTTTACCCCTTGACCAAGTAAAAGTCAAAGTCAACATCCAGTTGACCTGACTCGCCGAGTTGGCTCGCCAACTCGCCGAGTCCCTATCCTTTCATCAGACCTCATGACCGTCTCTACTCGTCGAGTTAGGCGATGACTCGACGAGTTTTCCTTCTAAATGAACACCGACTAAATCCACATCCGACTCGCCGAGTTGTATGAACAACTCGTCGACTTCATCATCAACTGATACTCATGTCCTGACTTGACTCGCCGAGTTGTATGAACAACTCGTCGAGTTACTCTTCATCCTATGTGTTGGAAGAATGTCTAAGTCCATAACTATAATTGGTAAGACTTGACCCGACCCGGCATGGTCCATTTGGGTTGCATGGCATCATGCACTTGGATAGACTATAATGAGAGAAATAACACTTAAGGTTGATTAGTATACTATAAGTTCTAATATATTAATAGGATTATTTAATTAGTATTGATCAAGAATTAATCTAGAATTAATTAAGTGATCAAAAGAAGACTAATTAAATATATGGGTTGATTGTGTAAATCATCCTTACTTGTATAGTGGGCTAGTGCTCCATGGATAGTCAAGTTGGGCTAAAACCCATAGGATGGTCCATGGATGCTCCATGATGTATTTGAACCCATGGATCCAAGGAAATGGAAGCCCATGACAATTAGGGTTTACCCTAATTGTAACAACTATATAAGATCATATTCTTTGGGAAAAATTGGCCACTATGAATAATAAGAAAGGCCTAGCCGATTTTAGGAATGTTCAAGTTTCTCTCAAGTTATTCCAAGTGTATTTGGTGTTGTGTGAACCATTTGAGGTGTCACGCTTGAGGTACTAAGCACTCACGCTTCATGAAGACATTCTACATCAAAGAGGTATGTATTCTATCTTGTTATATTCATTATTTTGTATGCTAGATTAGGATAATACCTTGGATGTTCATAATTGCATGTATAATAGAGAAAAACATAGATGCAAGGTATTTAGGGTTGCATGTACACTTAGGAGTGTTAGAATGCTCAAAACCCAACAGTGGTATCAGAGCCTAGGCTTGTTTTCTTTTTATACTTGCAAAACTGCTTAAAAAATCAAAGTTGTTTGCTGTCTGGGCATCGACTCGGTGAGTCCATCAGGAGACTCGGCGAGTCCATGCCTAAAAAGTGATCAAAACGATCCAACTCGCCGAGTTGGTTCATGCACTCGACGAGTTGGACCCCCAGACAGGAATTGTTCGACTTTTTTGATTGGAATTGGACTAGGAACATTACCCTAAGAAGTTTTTGGACTTATAAACTTGTTTTTGATGTGGTAATGTTCATGCTAATCCAATTTCAAAGATAATTGTCAATAGATTCATGTTTTGTATTAGTTTAAGGTTTTGACTTATTACATGAAAAAGTTTGATTTGAATTATCATGTTCTTATCAGTTGCTTAGATTAATAGGAAGTTATGTGAAATTGTTGTTTTCAATCCAAATTAACCTAAGAGTTGATTCTAAAATGTGTTTTTGTAACTTGTCCTCAAGTTATATGAAAAGTTACATTTAAGTTTCATAAAACTCATAAAAGTTGGCGATCGTTACAAAAAATGAAGAGTCTTGTCCTTAAGTTATGGAGGTTCAAAAGTCACTTCATTATGTAATAAAATGTGTAACCTTAATTAGTTCCATAAGTTACAAAATAAGAAAAGTTACATTCTTTAATAATTTAAAGTCTTCCATAACTTGTCCTCAAGTTATGGAACTTAAAGAGTTTTTGGATTAAAACTAGTTTAAACACATAAGTTATGGAATTAATTAGTTTTAAATAGTTTCAAAACTTGCCCTCAAGTTTTGGAATTTGAAAAGTTTTCACTTATGAATACTTTAATTCCAAGTTAGCCCTTAGAATTTTAAAAGTTAAAATTCAACCCTTATACTTTATAATATTATATGTTAATAATATATATATATATATATATATATATATATATATATATATATATATATATATATATATATATTTATAAGAGTAAAGTCAGTCTTGCCGTTAGTAGGCCTCATTCACGTAGCCGATCTATAAGGGGGGTATAAGGTTACTGCCTATAAAATGGCAGTTTAATGGGTGTCCACTCTCACCCACCGCTTCCTTGACTCGTGGAGGGTCGTTAGCCGAACGGGTAGGACAAGGACTATAGTTCTCCTTTCAATAAAAGTATTAATGATAAATACTAAGTAACTAAACCATTTATAAATACCCAATATTAGTTACTTAGGAAAATGTGAATAAGGTGCTAATCCATGAAATTACACTTTGCACTTTGTTTAAGTCGGTTAGTGGAGCGTGTGTGGTTAATCGGCACACTAACTCGTATTTAACAAGGTAGGCAAAGGATAACTTAATGTTTATCATAGTATCGATGGAGCGTGTGTGGTTAACCGGCACATCGATTGCGGGGTAAACACTTTAGGGTACCAAGTAATTTCCATGGTTACTTCACACCTTGTTTTGTGATCCTCGGCATCGCAGTCACAAAACTTGAAGGGCACACTCAAGACTGAAACACACTACAAGAAAAATAGCCTTTTACGACGCGCAAACCACGACACCTGTTGATTTATGTTACGCAATGGAGAGTAACGTTAAAAAAGTGTCATCTCTTCAAAAAATTTAAGGATTTAAGTCATGCATTATTGCGTGCCCTTAAATTAGTGTTTAAACAAAAAAAAACACGGAGGGCACCTATAGTAAAGTGTGTGTCGTCTAAGGCCGTCACTTTATAAAATTTAATGGAATGCGTGTTCCTTCAGGGGGGGAAATGAAATCCTTAAAAATTAAAGCCCCGTATTTCATCCATCTTTTAGGGTTTCCATGTAAACCCTAGACCTCATTTGGAGGGTTCGTTCTCTGATCAAGTTGTTGCTTTTCGGGAATAAATAACGAATTTATCCTCTCCACCAGCCGACAACCTTCACTCTCTCCTTCTTATTTTCTCTGTAAACCCTAATCCGCCTCCACCACTACCGAATCCCTTTTGTTTATCGTAAAGGAATACCGACAACCTTCACATCCTCGCTGACGTGCATCACGTGATATTCCAGACCACCGAGGTTTGATCGATTTAAGAGCTCCGCTTGGAGGCTGGAGCAGCAGCTCGGGTCCATGGAATTCAGAGGAGGCGGTAAAGGACTGTGGTTGGAGGAGGCGATGAATAACATGAACGAGGAGATCTTGTTCCTGACTGTATCCCAGTATCCGAATGTACAACAATTAAGGCAAGATATTTGGGGGATTCTTTCAAGAAGCAAGTTCAATGTACAACAACAAAAGTTTACTTGGTCTCAAACAGGGACACATCTTTGTTAGGGCCAGGAGGGGTCTTGGCCCTCCCTAAATTTTGGGTTAGAAGTAGTCCAACTAAGAATAATTTTTTGAGATATAAGCACAGGTGTATGTAAATTGGGCTTTGGCCCCTCTTGCCCAATCTGAATGACGTGAATTGAAGTATCAAACCCCAAATCGGCAAATCCCAATCCTCATCTTCGGTCAATCCGTTGAATCTGTTCTTCATTGGTCGCTGTTCTAGTCGTTGGACGCCTCGGTGCCTCACGCCTCAGTCCGCTCCACCTCCGGCCTCCACAGACCACCGCAATCTGCAGACGCAGCACGCCAGCACAGTAGGCGACAGCAGCTAGCAGACTTTCAAATTCCAATCTTCAGTCTTCTCTTAATCTCTTCTGTAACTCTGTAAGTTCTGTTCTTCCTTCGTGCAATCTGGAAGAAAAATCAGATAGTCAACTAGTCAAGAACTTAGAATCTTAAAAAAATGAAACAATGTTATATGTTCCTTCGTGTAATCTTGTTCTGTTTATTGTTCAATCTCCATTTGCAAATTTGGTTAATTGATTGTTGTGGACTTGTGGGAATTTCACAGTCCACACAATTAAATGATTTCACACACTGTTGTTCCTTGCTTCTTGTTTGTCCAAAACTCCAAAGTTCAGTCTCCATTTGCAAATTTGGTTAATTGATTGCTTGTTTTTTGTCTTAAATGAGCTGAGATTGTTAATTAATTTGAATTGTTCCTCCATTTTATTGTTGTTGGAATTTAGGAATCAAGAAATTAGAATCTCAAACAATGTTATATGTTTTTTTTGCAGAAATTAAAGTTAATCGGTAGATTTTGAATGAATTGTTCATACAATTTGATTTTTTTTATAGATACAATCTTGGACAAGATGAAAACGGTAACTTTAGGTATTTTGGTGTTTAAATGCTGAATTTTTTTTTTTTTTTTTGTGTAATAACGTTTATTTTAGATTTTTTAACTTTCGGCCCCCCTAATGATATGTTCAAGCTCCGTCACTGGTCTCAAATTCTTTTTGCCCAGGTTGTTTTTCTACCCTCATTGTACTTTTAGTTATCCCACATCTTCTTATAGTAAACTACAAATTGCTCTTATGTTGGTTGACCTTGAGATCTAATGCTAGAGGACAGCAAGTGAGTATTCTCATAATGTTCATATGTTCCTGTAAGCATATATTTGAGAAAGAACTTCATTAAATGTATCCATGATGCTCATGATCATCTGCTTTAGTATGAATTGCATAAAATGTATCCATGATGCTCATGATTATCTGGTTTGGTAACAACAATGAAAAATCTGATAAATCATCAAAATGCAAACACCAAACTACTAAATTGATTAGGCACTCTTTGAGTTATGTGTTCTTTATTCATTCCAGGAAAAGGAATAAAAAGAATGCAATCTGGACCGATCCAGTGTAGAGCAAAAGAGTGCTTCACTACTTGAAAGTAGGTCTCACGCTATATTTTACTATGAAACACTCACAAAAGTATCCATTTTGCTGAAATAGGCTCTCTTGGCACCCTCATATGCTGAAATCACCCTCTCTGATGCGATTATTTTTGCTGAAAAAGAAGTCCAAAAAAGTCCTAAAATCTCAATTTTACTTTACATATTATGTACTTTTGTTTAACCTTTTATATATTTAATGTGTGCTTTGTTCCATCCGAAATAGGACCTTGTTGTTTCAACATCATTAGATCAGAATGTTCGAGTTTGGGACATTGGTGCTCTGTAAAAGAAAACAGTTTCCCCTGCTGATGTTAACCTCCGCCTCAGTTAAATTATTGCTGATCCAGGGATTCTCTACATGGAGTTGGAGAGACTTCAATACTTTTATTAGGGCTTGTGAGAAGTATGGTAGGAGTGATGTGGGTGTATCACTTCTGAAATGGAAGGCAAATCAAAAAAGAAGTTGAAAGATATGTTGCAGTGTTTAAAGAAAGATATAAGGAGTTAAAAGGTAAATTAGTTTTAACAAAATTATAAACTATGTCCATGGTCCTAACTTACTACATTGCTACCTTTTAGAGTTTGAGTCCATATATGTCTATTACATGGCATGATGTTTTTTTTGTTTGTAACAGATTATATGTAACAACCCGAAATTTCCGTATCATTTCTTGTAACTCTTTTGTAGTACAATTCACACAACCAAACGTCGTTTCCAATTTCGTTTCCGATTTCACTATTTTAATTAAGTCATTAACTTGTTCGTATCTAAAATGACTTAATGAGTGTTTTAATACATTTAGAAATCATTTTAAAACCCAACTTTAGTGATTTGAAATATTTCTAAAATTTACCGTATCGGGTTACGGCAACCTAATCGGGTACGACCAAAAGCCTCGCCTAACGCCGATATCGGGTAGAATTCCACCGTGTCCAAAACTTAAACACTATATAAAGTGTTTTAGGACTCCATTTGAAGCCTTTGGCCATTTTCTCATAGAACTCTCACAACCTCTCTCCTCATCCAAATTCAAAGGTCCAAAACTAAGATTTAAGGCTTCCAATCAAAGAGGTAACACCCCTAACTTGTTATTCAACCTCTTTAGCCTTCAAATTTATGTTTAAATTATGTTTTGGGACCAAGAACATGAGTTTACGGCCAAGGAACAAGCTTGGGCCGTAAACTCCTAAAGATGGGGTTTTTAAGCCCTAAAACCCCTCCTAAGCAATGTTGGACATTAGATATGTCTTAATGACTTAAAGGAAAGGACTTATAACATTTAAAACATTGATTTTGAGCCATTTGAAGGAGTTTACCGCCAAGGCATAAGCTTGGGCCGTAAACTCATGTAAATGGGGTTTTCATGAACTTAAACCCTTCAAAATCATAGTAGGGACTTAGATATGACCTTAAGGCTTGCAAATCTAGACTTGGAACTCTTTAAACAAGAATTTTGAGGGACAAAAGAGAGTTTACGGCCAAGACATATTCTTGGGCCGTAAACTCCTCTTAAATGGGGATTAAGAGCCTTTAAACATGTCCAAATGCCTTGAAACTCAACCAATGGCCTTGTGGTAAAATCTAGATGCATCTAAAAATAGTTTAAGGGCTTTAAACACATCAAAAATGTCATTTATAGGAGTTTATGGCCTAGGAACATACCCTTGGCCGTAAACTCATAAAACCTTGTTAATGATGCATCAAATACACTCAAATGGCTTGCATAAATTTCTAGAATCACATGTGATTGTTTTAAGCATCAAAAACTAACTTTTTCATAGGTACAAGAGAGTTTACGGCCTTAGAACATACCTCTAGGCTGTAAACTCCAAAAAGTATGTTAAATGGTGTTCTAAATTCATAACAAGGCATGGAAAATTAACTAGAATCACATGTGATTGTCCTTTATAGCTCAAATCAACTTTTCCTTGGCCATAGGTGAGTTTACGGCCGTAAACTCCAAGTGGGTGGACGTAAACTCCCTTTTAAGTGTTATAATTCCATTTAATCCATTCCAAGGCATTTGAGAAATTCATTCTAGCAATCCCCATGTCCAAACAAGCCATTAAATCCTCCAAATGACACCAACATGAGTTTACGGCAGTAAACTCATGTGTGGGTGTGTTATGAGTCTGTAAACTCCTTAAAATATTTACTCTTGGGGAGTAAACTCAAGTCCCAAGTCCCTAGTGCCATTACATGTCCGAAGATGTCACCCGGGTCACTCCAAACGCTCGTTTTGAGGTGTTTAACCTCGTTGGAGTGTAATGTTCCATATAATTAGTGAATGTATCTCTAATTGTATATATATGAACATTATTTCATTTTACATAGGGACATTGCAAGTAATCAAACCCCGAACCAACGTCTAGTATTCAAAACCGACGCATTTCCGAGTCCGGTGAGTTCATACCCCTACCCTTTTTCACTGTTTTCAGGGGGGAACACAAGCAAAGTACAAGGGAATTCTTGTACTCAAAACATGTTTTCAAATGTGTGTTTCATATTTCATATGCTTTTATTACTGATTACCACAACTGATAACCATTTGAACATGCAGATCACGTAACATATATTTATGAAATAGGTCTTTAAACTGTTATGTTTTACATATATTTCACAAATGGTTTTCCACATTTTATCAGTTAAAAGCATGACATTAGATATTTGAACATAATACCTGTAAATTGTTTTGTCCTCGGTAACACTCCACATATATACGCGAGTGGAGGACTATCATATTATTACTAGTAAATTTGATATTCCTGTATGATTGGAGAGACGTCCTCGGAGAACACTCCACAGAGATACGCGAGTGGAGGACTACACCCGTAACCAGAATCTCTGGGATTTAGAGAGCGTGACTTGAGTGTATAGATCTATACGGGGCTGACTACCCCACACCTGGCTGCTAGCTACAGCCGAACCGAAATGGTTCAAGGGTGACGAAAGTCATAAGGATGTGGACTACTTATTGCCACATGTGGAATACTTATTGCCATAGGTTTAGTCTATCATATGGTTATGGAACTCGCAATTAGGATAACAGAGATTTACTTATAGTAATAATAAACCATTTATACATCTTTTACATCTTTCACGTTCAGTAATTAACATTCAGGAAAGTATGGGACTTTCCTGGGGAAAACATGGAACCTAACCACGTTTACATCTTTTACATCTTTTACATCGTTCACATTAGAAACCAACATACAGGAAAGCATGGGGCATTCCTGGGTAACATCTACATAACTAGAAAGGGTAACAAACCGAGTAACATTACATCTTTTACATATACAATAAGGAAAGTATGGGACTTTCCTGGGAATACACGATAAGCAAACAGAACAGTTTAACAAGTCGGATAACCAAACTATACATTTTTACATGAGTAGACATGTTTTCAGTGTACAAACTTACTTTACTTTACAATTGTGATACAACAATCAACTTTTAAGAAAATATGAGATTTTCTTGGTATGCATAACATTTCAAAAACAGAAAGGAAACTTGAAACATTTTCACAAACAAAAACCGCTTATGAACTCACCAGTTTTATGCTGATTTTCAAACCGCTTGTGTTCTCAGGTCAGCGATAGTACAGGTACCCGAAGACTTACTCAATCCAAGAAGTTGTGCGTGCAAAGCTCGTTCTTTTTGTTTATATCTATACTATGTATCACAACTGTATAAACTTTACTTTTGAAATAATTGTAAAACTTTTCTTATGTAATGTAATGGTTGCTTTACTTTACTTACTATGTACATTGGATTTGATACTCAACGTGGAGTCAACCCCGAAAATGTTTCCGCCTTCGATTTTCGAGGTGTGACATTATGATCGAATTATTATGAATATTGAAAGAGGGGAGGCTAAAATTTCTCGTAAAGATGAAATAATGAAAGCAATCGGAAAAAAATTAGACCGGTATTAAAAACCCATGTCTGGAGCTCAAAATCCAATATGGTCAAAACAAACGCAAGCTTTACAATGAAGAATGTGATCGATTCATGGTAAGAAAAAAACACTAGGATGCTATTTATATTTTATAATACACTAACAAACAAAAGTAGATTGGTATGCTATAAATCTCAACAAATTTTAAATTTTTACAGATTTGCATGGTTTAGAAGCTTGGGTATGGAAACTGGGATGAATTGAAGGCTGCATTTAGAACATCACCTTTGTTCAAATTTGATTGGTTTGTTATGTCACGAACCACTCAAGAGCTTGCAAGGAGATGTGATACTCTCATTCGATTGGTGGATAGGGAAAATCAATGTTTCAAACTCGAATACTCTGATCGTGGAGTCAATTGGGAATCATTCCATCCCACTCTTCCTCTTATTGTTTCTGGAGCTGATGATCGCCAAATCAAGATCTGGCGCATGAATGGTATGGTGTCTTTACAGGGTAGTTCATTTGTTAATAAGCTTTTAATTCCCATCTCTTCTTGTGTCATGCATTATCACCAAGATACTTTGGGATCACAAATCTCACTTATCAACTTTATCTTTCAGATACCAAAGCTTGGGAAGTAGACACATTGAGAGGTCACATGAACAATGTATCGTGTGTTCTTTTCCATGCAAGACAAGACATCATAGTATCAAACTTAGAGGACAAAAGCATACACCTTCAAATATTCCGCTGGGAACACGACATATTCTGGATACTCGGCTGTCATCCCGAAATGAATCTCCTAGCAGCTGGCCATGACAGTAGCATGATTGTTTTCAAGCTGGAAAGAGAATGCCCTGCCTTTTCTGTTAGGATCCTTCTGCAAGACATTCTGCTGGGGGATTCTACAACACTATGACAGTAAGTACATTCTTTTCTCAACTAAATAAATTATTTTATGGGTATGTCTAATTTATTTTTTTTAATGTTTGATCAGATTCTGAATTGAAAGGTTACAAAATTAGTGTGGGAATGGCTGAGAAATCTGCTCCAAGGGCTACTCCTGCTCATGAGCCAGGGTCAAAATTTGATATCATTGGATCAATTTTGTATGTTATTTCCTAGTCTATACCTGATAGAAAATTTTCATATAATGACTAAACTGAAATTAGCTCATTACTAAATAATCTTCAATTTCTCAATGCATATTCTAACATTATAAGTTGCTTGTACATGGTGATCTCATCTTTTGGTGATATTAAATAACTACTTTTAGAGTAGGCATTGTTCCTACACTTGTATTTGTGCAACTGGTGACAACAGGTGATAATTTTTTCCTTCTTAGGTTTCCATCTTTCTTATATGCTTGTTTATCAGCTAAAAAAATTAATTTATTTTTTCATCCTGCGGTTATGTTGTTCTTCATTATGGGCATGCAACAGCTCCAAGGCAACCTCTGTTTTGTTGCAAATAAGGTTTACAACCATAAAAATATTAGCTCAAACCATAGAAGCCAAAACATTACAGAAGCAAATGTTCTTTGGCTTCTAATTATTTCTTATAGTGGTAATTTTACTATCTAATAATATTACTTCACCCAAAACAGATGGTTCTATATATGGATCCTACTTTACAACATGATAAATATTTAATGATGGTAATAATAGACTGTTTGAGCAAACATGAAAAACTTACATGAAATAGAGATATGAGTTTACCCTTCCAGTTTGCCATTGGTGTGGAAAAGGGGTTTGGACACCCACATTTCAACCAATTAAACAGTTGAAATTAAAGATGGTGATAGTTTGCCAATGATAACTTTATTGCATAAACAAACATTTAAACCTTATTTTCTATTACCAAAGCAGAGGTTTTTTTTTACATGTATTTGCTGTTGTTATATATATATACATACATATATATATATATATATATATATATATATATATATATATTAATTTATACAATGTTATTAAAATATTTATTGTACATTTATAAGTTTTTCATTTTCTTTTATTTTCTATAATGTACTGGTGTTGACAATATTTGCGGGTGCATTGCTAGAAAAGAAAATTGTGTTTGTATGCTCAAATTTGGTATGTAATGTAAATGAATGCATATTATAGTGTTTTAAGTTTTTCTTACTTGAATCTGTTGAATATCTATAGGGAATCAATTATACCCCTCATGCGTACCTACCACTGGCAAAGTTTTTTAATGCCGATAATAGCTTTATCATATGTTTATACAATTATTAATCATGATTTAAATTTTTAGTTTTAATAAAAGTTTATCCATTTTACTTCAGGTCTTGCAAAATGACATGGTGGACTTCTTGGATGCACCTGTTCCATTTGCTGTAAGTAAATTTTATTTTATTTTATTTTTTTATTTTTTTTTGTAAAAAAGATTACTAGTTTTTTTATAATACGTTAAACAGGTTGGTGTGAAGCACAAAACTGATGAAGTACAATCCAAGTTAGCAAATGTTATTTTTGCTGATGCAAACAAGAATCAGGTAAGTATTTGTTTCACTCGTATTTACCTTTTTCACATAAATATAACAAAATTGAAAACATACTCATATTTATATAAATCTGTTATTTTGTTTTTGTTGATGCAAACAAGAATCAGGTAAGTGTTTGTTTCACTCCAAGTTAGCAATTGTCATCAGGAGACAAGTTCTTCCAACAGTTCCATACCTTTTGGATTCTGTCTAGGTCATTATTTCACCCAAGTTATCCCACCCAAACTTATTTTAATTTTGTCACACACCCACATTTTCTAATAATAAAAGATATTATGTATGAAAATAACATTTTTCGTTTGTTATTTTATTATTCAGATTTGAAATTCTTGACTTTTGACCAAGCTTTTGCTGACAAGCATTATGCTGATTTGTCCTCAAAGCCTTTCTTCAATGGACTCGTTGGGTAGATCATCTCTGGCCCAGTTGTTTCCATGGTTTGGGAGGGCAAAAATGCTATTCATGGTTGATATATAATATATTATCAGATTGTTTACTTTTCATATTGTAGGATGGTTAGATTGTTCTGCCTTGTTATGTATTGTATATGATTGGACTAATTGTGGGAAGCTATTCTTATTTGATTTTTTATTGATATTTTTTCAGCTGGGGTTAGTAATTGATCAAATAAATATGTCTCGTTATTATTCTATGAATGATTGGAAGAAAGAAGGCATCATGTATGTTATGGTTAGTTTCTAATTACCTTCTACTCATCAATTTCCGGAATATAGATAAATTATGTTTAAAGGTTCTTTGAGAAAGTGAAAGAGAAAACAAACGATTGTAAATTTGTAACAAGTTAGGACTTCATGTTTAATATTAATTTGAAATTGTAAACGATGTTCTTATTTCTTTAAAGGTTGAGTCGAGGCTGAAGAAAACAACTTCCAGACTTGAACAACAATTGGCAGAATAACAGGTTGCAAGATTAAAGGCTGAAGGAAACAAATTCTTGACTTGAACAACAATTGTAAACGGTGTTCTTATTTCTTAATTCTATTTTTTTTTCTTTTTAGTTATATAATAATGATATTGCTGATTCTGCCTTTGGTTATTTTGACCAGGTTGCCCTCATGCTTGAAGGGATGGGTTCATCAGCACAAATCTTGAAACGTTACTTATCATTGACAATTATAAAATTTGTCCCTGATTTTTCAGTGCATGCATCTTTGCAGGTTTATTCTTGTTTCTTGTCATTTGTATTGCATTTAATGATAATGATCAGGAGGGACTTTGTCTTTTTTTTATCCTTCAAAGTTTTGGATCAGGGAGCTGACTCAGCAAGCAAGTGTATGCTATTATTCTCATTTTTTATAAAAAAGATTATGTCTTAATAAGTAAAATCTTGGAAAGACTGAAAAAAAAAGTCAAAGTATGTTAATATGTCCATGTAGTGATATCGTATGATGTTGGTGCAGGAACTTGATCATATTGTGGAAGAACTTGAAAATATTGCTAAAGTGAATCTCCTTTAACACAGATCCATTATTTCACTAATTGAATAGGTTTATTTGTTGTTACATCGTAGAAATTTGTTATCCTGGAGTTCCATAGGTAGCACATTTGACTAGTGTCAAATTGTTCTTGCATATGCTACAACTTAAATGGGATCTTACTTAACTTACCAATGTTTTTATATTTATGATAGGTTGGTCGTTTAAAATGTTGGCGAGGTGGGTTATGCCTTTCAAGATCTATTGGAGATAGAGATGTTGGGGAGTTCATTATTCCAGTTCCTCATGTCAAACAAGTGAAGCTTAGTTTAGTAATTAAACTCAATTTATTTATCTTTTTATTAACAACTTTTATTTATTCATGATCTTCAGCTATCTTCTAATGTGGGTGGCTTGTAATTTCAAGTGATGGAGTCGCGGATTGGCTCCGGAATCAGCAGCAGCACAAATTGTCAAAGTACGGAAACAAAAAAATGTCAAATTTGTAATAAAATATTATGCAATGGATTCTATTTTTTTTATATGATATTTTGTATGTCATTAAATTTTATGAAATGGATTATATTTTTTGTATATGATATTTTATTTTTTATTATGAGGCATTAAATGCAAATTTAATTTGAAAATTAGTAAATCTTTTAAAAATATATTTTTTTAAACATTTAAAATTATGATACGCAAAAATGTGTGTCATCTTCATTTATGACATGGCCTTTCTTGACAGGGGCTTTCTTGATACGCATTGCGTGTCATTAACACGCGCGTCGTAAGGTTATGACACACGAATACGTGCCATCTTCCTTTATGACAGGGCCTTCCTTGATACGCATTGCGTGTCGTAAACGCGCGTCGTAACTGTGCGCCGTAAATGTGCGTCGTAAATGCGCGTCGTCTATAGACGACGCGCAAAAGTGCATCGTTTCTCTTTATGACAGGGCCTTCCTTGACGCGCATTTGCGCTTCGTCTGAGCCTTTTACGACGCGCAATGAGCATCGTAAAAGGTTGTTTTTCTAGTAGTGACATGCTATTGAAAAGTTCAATGAATCTCAAAGATCTACGAGTTTCAAAACCAATTAAAACCTAATAATACATTTCGTTTATCTTGGTGGAAATTGGTGAATCGTCATTCACCTACCTTCAAATATTTTATAACTTGGATTACGGCATACCTCTTCTAAGTTATAAAATAGTTTGTTGGGTCCTAGCCTTAATATTTCATATTGGGTGTTATATTAAGGACTTTAAATCAACTATCTTGAATATCTCCTAAAAGATGTCTGGTTTATACATTTATGATCTTCCCAAATCTCTTGAAAAAAGATTTCCTAAATGAAGATAATGTCCCATGGAAATCATACTTCTTTCACCTCCTCCAATTATTCTCCGTAACCCACAAGTCCTTGATAAGTTTAAGGTCACTCAAGCCCTATTGGCATGTAAAGGTCTATATGTGGTCACATCTTGGAGATGTAGTCACATATTGACAAGCCGGGAGAGTTGGGTGTTAAAGTCTTGAGAAAGTTGGTGGTTCAATCACTTTCTAAGTCACATAGTGAGTTCCTTTGGGACTCCTATGAAACAGACTAAGACAAGACCTTAATGATCTAATCTATTTGCTAAGATCAACTTCCTAAAACTTTATGGACATTGACAATGATGACACTGGATATCTAGTAAAGCTCTCTCTTCCAAGTGGAAAGGGATCAGCCATATTCAACTTGGTTGACCAAATGGTAAAGAGAAAGGCTAAGTCTGTGATAGTTCCATGTTCCATTACCAAAGTGTCCATATGTTAAAATTGCCAAAGGAAGGGGCATTCATTGCGAAGCTGCCAATTTACCTGAGTGTGTTAAAGTCAAAAAGCTTGACCCTACTTCAGGTAAAGTCCACTATCAAACTCTATTAAGTTTTTATTCTAAGATTCTTATTCCATGATGTGACTGGGTCACATGTTGATGTTTTAAGAATCAAAAGGAAAATGAAGGAAACTTAAAGAAAGAATATGTTGAATCTGATCGCATAGATGGATTTCTATCACATAGGTTGAAGATCGGATTCTTGAGCTACTTCTTAGGAGTTATGATATATTGCTTAGGAATAGATAACAACAAAGTTTTCATGTGCTATTGCACTGTAAGGATAGTTTTTCCGCAAAGTTTATTTTAAATAAAAGGAAAAATTTTGATTTTATTTCTTTTAAAATATCCTTACAGTGCCTTTTGTGAAAAGTTTTGTTGCTTATAAGATTCCATTAATAGCAAGAGTGGAAATATGATTTTGATTCTTTCATTTGTGGTAGTGTCTAAATTTACCAAATAAGGAAAGATTCTCATCACCCAAGTTTCAATTGGACTGAAACTTGGAATCATGCAAGTTGTATAGCATGATGGATGAGAACTTTCAACCATTGGAAAAATTAAGACTAACTATTTGTTCACATGGATGTGTGAGTCAAGTAAAGGACTAAGGGATCGAGTATACATTCTTGTGCACTAGTTAAGTCCACCACAAAAGATCGATAAGACTATTCGTCATAATTTACTAAAGCTTAGTAAATATGGTCATACTTACAGGCTAAAGTATAATTCTGAAACATTGGAAAGTTCCAATGTATGGCAGAGCGAATAAGAAGAATCAACTTAGACAGAAAGATAAAAGTCTCTCAAATCTAAAAAGATGGGAGAGTACTTTAGTATCATGTTATATAATCATCTTAATGATTAAGAGAGCTTATCACAATTCATCCTCTAAGTGCACTCTGATAGGAAAGGAGAGGAGCTATGAATTGTTGAAATGGTCAAATCAAGAAGATGATTCATACTTCGTTCCAAAAAACAATTATTAGAGTTATACTCTAAGATTGTAACTTTAGTGACATGTCTTAAAGAAGGTTTAAAACACTTGTCAAATGTAAGAGTAAAAGTTTTCTACTCTTGTACATTTGAAATTGGTAAGTTGTGATGTTTTGGATAAAACAAAGACCAACTACGGCTAATTGTGTGAAGTGTTTGTCTTGATTAGAATCCACACTATCTCTTGAATATCTGACAAGAAAGTTTTATATGTCAAGAGGACAGTGGGAGTCTTAAAGGTCTTGAAAGTCTCAAGAACTAATCAAGAATAAAACCTGAAGTTCTTCACTAGCACACGACTTGAGGTTTATAACCTATCGTGTTGACATATTCTGTGCCCATTCCAATTAAAGTTGGCTTTGCATATGAGTTCTTAGAGTTCTCAATTGGTTTCATAACAACTTGGAAGCAATGGCAGGCCCTTGAGCTGCCAGATGGCAAGAAATTAAGATTGGGTTCAGTCCATATGAGTTTGGATTGGTCATTACCCTTGTCTTGTGACTATGGTTTTGACACTTCACATGGATAAGAACACTTACACCATAAAATCTAAGTGTCATAAGGTTTCTCTTCGATTCATGAAAATGATGGTAAGGAAACTCTTTCACTAAGTAGATTTTGAGTAGATAGCAATTGTGGGAATGACAAAAGGTCTAAACATTATGATTACGACATCCTATTCATAATTTTTTAGACACACATGTGAGCTATCTAAGAGAGGTGTATGTTTTGGATAAAGTCTTATCAAGGCAATCTAGTATCAGAAATCTGAACTTTGGTAAGAAATTAAATAAAGTATTGATTTCTAGAAGTCCAGCGGATTTTTTGAGTACATGTCAAAGCTAGTGGGAGTATAAGTATTATTCTAATAATCATCATGTTAGTGGGAGCATGATAATTATGATAAAGGTTGCAAGTTAACAATGTTAATTATAGAAAACAAAAGTTTCAATTCGTGAGGCTGCAGTGGTTGAAAAAGTTGTTTTGCTATAATTAAGGTAGAGAAAATTATACTTCATTTCAATTCTAAAAGCATGAGACGATAAAATCTTATATTCTTCAAACCTAGATATATGAGTAGTTACTATGAGTTGATAGTACATTGATTGCACGAAAACGCATTGGTAACTCGATGTTATAAAATGTGCCTTTGTGTATGATTCAACAAGTAGTAGAACAAGCCATATGAGTCAAAGTTTATCCATTCCTTTTACCTTCGGGATAAAATCGATATCTGTGGGCCCCTCGATGATTTAATGATGATTCATGTGAGTGCTTGGCTATGCCAAGACTGATTTGATTTGTTCAATCAATCAGTCATCATGAATTGGAAATCGGGAAACAACAGATGGACAGAGAGAATGATTTACAATCCATGTCTCAGTCCATATGATATCCAGAATGGAGGAATGTATGATCACTTATCTAATGGACAAGTCATTGACAAAGGTCAGAGATCATCGGCAAGGTCAGAGTTCGACAGAAGCTTTTGAGAGCTACGATTGCCGGTCGGTTCTTGAAGTCATTCACAATAATAGTTTTAGACTTATCCAAGTGGGAGGCTGTTGGATTAATGTCTAAGTCCATAACTATAATTGGTAAGACTTGACCCGACCCGACATGGTCCATTTTGGTTGCATGGCATCATGCACTTGGATAGACTATAATGAGAGAAATAACACTTAAGGTTGATTAATATATTATAAGTTCTAATATATTAATAGGATTATTTAATTAGTATTGATCAAGAATTAATCTAGAAATAATTAATTGATCAAAAGAAGACTAATTAAATATATGGGTTGATTGTGTAAATCATCCATACTTGTATAGTGGGCTAATGCTCCATAGATAATTAAGTTTGGCTAAAACCCATAGGATGGTCCATGGATGCTCCATGGTGTATTTGAACCCATGGATCCAAGGAAATGGAAGGCCATGACAATTAGGGTTTACCCTAATGGTAACAACTATATAAGATCATATTCTTTGGGAAAAATTGGCCACTATGAATAATAAGAAAGGGCTAGCCGATTTTAGGAGTGTTCAAGTTTCTCTCAAGTTATTCCAAGTGTATTTGGTGTTGTGTGAACCATTTGAGGTGTCACACTTGAGGCACTAGGCACTCAAGCTTCATGAAGACATTCTACATCAAAGAGGTATGTATTCTATCTTGTTATATTCATTATTTTGTATGCTAGATTAGGATAATACCTTGGATGTTCATAATTACATGTATAATAGATAAAAACATAAATCCAAGGTATTTAGGGTCGCATGTACACTTAGGAGTGTTAGAATGCTCAAAACCCAACACTATGAACACATTCTGTCCTCGACTCGCCGAGTTGATGAACAACTTTCCGAGTTCCATGAAGATTGTCTTGGACTCGCCGAGTCCGTTCATGCACTCGCCGAGTGCCATGAATTCCCGGAACACTTTGCTTAGTCCAGAACGTTGGGTCACTCCCCGGGACTCCTAAAACCCTTCCACACTCAACTGGTCCTTATGACCCTCACTGATATGGGACCAAAACCCTTGGACTTGCCGAGTCCAGGAAATGGACTCGCCGAGTCTATCACATTCCTTACTAAGAACTTCGATTTTTGATGTACAACACTTAACCAAATGATAGATCCTGGCCCCTAAACTCGATCTAGCACGTAAAGTTACAAACTTTTCGTGCATTCATGGGACATTAGACCTTAAAAGGCTCTAAAATGGTTCTTTTGTTGCATGGGGCCTTCCTTGGTGCAAAAAGCAGCCTAGATCTGACTTGTGGCTCATAAAATGACATGATACAGAAGCCCAAACCCCCAACCATGTTTGCAAACATGGTTGGCCACCAAAAATGGCTTATACCTTCCAAAGACTACAAATGATGAACAAAACTTGAATCCTTCAGTCCCCTCTTGATCCTTCTATGCTCTTCCTTCTTCCTTGAGATCAAAACTCACAAGAATCACTCAAAAAGCATTAGATCTTCTCAAAAACGGCTAGGGTTTACTATGGGGAGTGTTTGGGAGCATAAAGGGGGAAAAGAGGTTGCATAAGGTCGTTTAAATAGGGTGCAAACCCCTGGATTAGGGTTTTTGTCCAAACATCGGCTACTCGCCGAGTCCGGGACTCGACTCGCTGAGTCCATCACTTAAGTCCCACGTCTAAACCCGCTTCTACTCCACGAGTCAGTCCTTCGACTCGCCGAGTCCAAGGGCAAAAATGCAAAAATAAATGAAGATTTAATAACAAAATACATACCAAGGACCAGGTGCTATAAGGAAAAGTGAAATGGTGCGAAAAATGTAAGAAGAAGCATCATGAAAAATGTGAAGTGGTGGCCACATGTTTTAAATGTGGAATGCCAGGGCATTATGCCAACAAGTGCACACTTACCAAGAAAGTTTGCTATGGTTGCATTGAGGAGGGTCACATGTCGAGGGACTGCCTGAAAAAGAAGGATGCAGCTAAACCCAATATTCCGGCGAAGCCGAAAGCGAGAGCCTTCTAGATTACATAGGAAGCTTCCAAAGAAGAAGCTGATGTCGCTTCAGGTACCTTTCTTGTAAACAAATTGCCTGCCCAAATTTTATTTGATTCTGGTGCCAACTACTCCTTTATATGGCATGAATTTGGTAGAAAACTAGCTTTTCCTGTTGATAGACTAGATAATGCCTTATTAGTCGAAGTTGCTAGTGGCAAGTTTGTACCTGTTAGCCATCGTATGAAAAACATCTTAATTGACTTGAATGGGAATAAGTTCCACGAGGAATTATTGCCTATCGAACTAAACGGTTTCGACATCGTGCTAGGAATGGATTGGCTTAGCGCCAATGATGCCGAAATACTATGCAAGAAGAAGATAGTAAAAGTAAACCCGCCAGGGAAAGAGTCATTTATGGTGTATGGGGACAAACGATTAGTAAATTCTGGAATCATTTCTCTAATGAAAGCCAGAAAGTGTTTGGTTAAAGGATGTACATTATATTTGGCATTTGTGATAGATGCTAAGAAGGAGAAAAAGGAGATGCAGAGCATTCCTGTCGTATGTAAGTATTCGAAAGTATTTCCCGAAGATCTTCCCTGATTAACGCCTGATAGACAAGTAGAGTTCAGAATAGACTTGTAACCAGGGATGACGCCTATAACAAAAGCACCTTACCGATTAGCACCAACGAAGATGAACGAGCTGATGATGCAAATTCAGGAGTTATTGGACAAAGATTTCATAAGACCTAGTTCATTACCCTGGGGAGCTTCGGTGTTATTTGTAAAGAAAAAGGAGGGAGCATGTGAATGTGCATCGAGTACAGAGAGCTGAACAAGGAAACAATAAAGAATAGATATCCATTGCCAAGGATTAATGACCTGTTCGATCAACTTCAACGCTCAAGTAATTTTTCAAAAATCGATCTGAGGTCAGGATATCATCAGCTGAAGGTGAAAGAGCAGGATATAGAGAAGACTGCATTCAGAACACGATATGGACACTACGAGTTCTTGGTTATGTCGTTTGGACTAACCAATGCTCCAGCAGCCTTCATGGATTTAATAAACAGAGTTTGTAATCCGTTCCTTGATAAATCTGTGATAGTGTTCATAGATGACATTCTGATTTACTTGAAAAGCTAAGGGGAGCATGGTAGACACTTGCGACAAGTGTTGGAAGTCTTGAAGAAGGAGAAGTTGTATGCTAAGTTCTCCAAATGTGATTTTTGGATTTAAGAAGTCCAATTCTTGGGTCAAGTGGTTAACCAAGAAGGGATAATGGTTGATCCAGAAAAGATTGAAGCTGTGATGAAGTGGGAACAACCGAAAAGTCCCACGGAGATCCGAAGCTTTCTGGGATTAGCCGGATATTACCGAAGGTTTATCCAAGGCTTTTCTTCGATCGCTAGTCCATTAACAACTTTGAACCACAAAGGAGTTGCTTATGCTTGGAATGATAAGCATAGAGAAGCGTTCGAGTTGTTAAAGAAGAAGCTATGTGAGGCACCGATTCTATCTCTACCCGATGTAGTTGAAAACTTCACTATTTATAGTGACACGTCTGGGGTTGGTTTGGGTTGTGTTTTGACCCAATGAGATAAGGTGATAGCATATGCGTCTCAACAGCTGAAAAAGCACAAGAAGAACTACCCTACTCATGATTTGGAGTTGGCAGCGGTAGTTTTCACTCTAAAAATATGGAGGCATTACCTTTATGGCTCGAAGTGCAAACTTTTCACTGATCATAAGAGTCTTCACTATCTCTTTAGTCAGAAAGAATTGAACACGAGGCAGCGACGCTGGCAACAATTACTTAAAGAATACTACTATGAGATACTTTACCACCCCGGTAAAGAAAATGTTGTTGCTGATGCTCTCAGTTGGAAAGTCAATCTTGAGAGAAAAAGGCCAAGAGCATTGAGAATAGAAGTTGTCTTGACAATTGTGGAAAGTATAATGAAAGCTAAGGAAGACGCTTTAGAGAAGAATGACCGGAAGGAGGAACGTTTGGGTAAAACATTAGTGTTCGGTACAAGCAGTCGTGGACAGAAGGCATTCCAAGATCGAATTTGGGTACCCAAGTCAGGAGGAATAAGAGATCTTCTGATGGAAGAAGCTCACAAAACCATGTACTCAATTCATCCTGGCAGCACTAAAATGTATAGGGACCTGAAACCCTATTACCGGTGGCCAACGATGAAGCTCGACATTGCAAAGTATGTGGCAGAGTGTGTGACATGTGCAAGAGTCGAGGCACATCATCAGAAACCATACGGGAGTTTAGAACCTTTACCTGTGCCTATGGGTAAATGGGAAGACATTGCTATGGATTTGGTCACTAAACCGCCTAGAACAAAGAATGGTCATGACATGATTTGGGTAGTCATTGATCGCTTCACTAAGAGTGTGCATTTCATAGCAGCTAATGAGAAATGGTCTATGGATAAGCTTGCGAATTCTTACGTGAAGGAAATTGTGAGGCTTCATGTGACAACCCGATATTTCGAGTCAATGTAATGTAAAACCGATCAAATTTAGGTCAAAATGTAACCTTCCTAAAATCTTATTCGGATTAAATAAAGTAGTAGGAATCATATCAAGGTTTGCGTACATAAAAAAAACGTCCAAATCTGACTTCGGATGAGGAAGCTATGAATTTTTGAAGAAATTCCTTAATCACGTCATTTTAATAAATAAATAATAAAAATAATTTCGGAATTTGCCAACGGAATCTAAACGAAAGTTGTAGATCATGGTCTCACCTTCGCGTGGATATAAAGAACGTCAAAAACGGAGTTCGTATGAGGGAGATATGAATATTTGAACTTTATTTATAATAAATATAAATTTAATTATAAATTTCCGGTAATATCCGAAGGGGAGTCATCGGATTGGACCGAAGTACGCCCTGCGTACCTTCGTACGCCCCGCGTACTGAGATCGAGGGTCTCGGATCGTCCACGTCGCACTATCCGAAGAATCTAACCCGTCCGACCCGTCCGAAGCTCCGACCCGTCCGACCCGCTGTCCCGTCCGACCCGCCGTCCCATCCGACCCGCGTACCCAACAACCCGTCCCATCTGAACCGAGGCAGTCGAGGCTTCGGTCATACATGACGTGCGCGTACGCGCTGCGTACGAGCGTACGCCCCGCGTTCGGAGGCGGTTCAGCCTTCCTATAAATAGGATGCGAGGCTTTCCAAAAATGTTGCTCATTTCTCTTCTCTCTCTCACAACCTTGCCTCGTTTTCCGTGCCCGTTATAACCCGAAGCTCTGGTCTTTTTGCTCAAGTCTCGAGGGTCGATTTTACTCCCGAGATTCCCGAGAATCCCGAGAAAAATCCGTTTTCCGAGACAAAACTCTGCCCGGTTTTCCATCTCGCTTTCTTCAATCAATCAAGTGAGTTTCATACCCCTTAATCAACCTTTTTAAATATTCTAAATGCTTTTGTCTGCTTTCAAGGGGGGGGAATACAAGTTAAATACTTATAGTTATTGTTTCAATCACATGTGACTGCATTAAGCACATGTGATTAATAACTAGGGAAATCAGTGATTTTATCACCATTCAAACTATCTATCAAACTGTTTTACTTCTAAATGTTTTCCAAACCCATTTACTTTTCAAATTTACACTGCAACTGTGATTTAAACAAATGTTCCTTATACTTAATCTGTTTTAATCAAATCTACGCCTTCAAATTGTTTTATAGATTGACATCAAGTCAATCTTTCTTTAAAAATAATACTTATGTTTCAAATGTCTTATAAATACTTATTTATGTTTTTATATTATAAATTGCATGCCCATATATGTATAGACGTATAAATAATGTTTAAAGGGCTTAGGAAGGCCATCCACCCTATTTCTTTTTCCTCGATTTGGATGTGGTCTGGTGGGATTTTGGGTGATCATCCGAAGGTCGTTTCCATGTTAATTATATATCAAATATACATATATAGACATAAAAGTACTTCCATAACCATATGTACTAGATGCACCGTTAACAAGTTACCATCGGGGTAACACAGAACCATACTACTACAACTGCTAGATCAATGAGTCAGTTCATTCATGAGTCTATACTAGGAAGAGAATATATACAACTGTACTACGAGAACATATACATCTATACTAGAACAAGAAACATTTCATCACATATGCAAGAATACGATAACAAATGTGATCCACTGTATCGGAGCATGCCTTAAATGTCATGGCCCGAGTTGTAGCCAGAATTCTCTTGGAGGGAGAGCGTTGAGTTTGCGTATAGATCTATACTGGATTGACTATCCTACACCTTGCTGTTAGCTACAGCCGGACCTGCAGGTCTGCGGGTGCCAAACGTCATTCCGTTATTACGACCGTTCTTTATGTCGTTGTTATCAGTCGATAGTATGGTGCAATTATCACATTATACCTTAATATAAATCCGGTTTAAGGTAGTAGTAATTAGTACAACAGTAGTTCTTATTATAAAAAGCTACCGTACTACAATGATTTACCCATTACATATTTTGGTGATAAACTCACTTAAGCATTAATGTACAAACTATATTTTATCAAATGATAGTTATACTTGGGTAATTACACACTTTTACAACAGACGAGTTTACAAAACAGTTAAGCCTTGGTAGAAGGTTACTTTTATAGAAAATATAGGATTTTCTGAGAGATTCAAACTTTTGCAAACACTTTTAAACATTTACTTATATTTTTACAAACTTATACATTGAGACAGGTTCAAAAGTTTTTGACAACGAACATTGACACTAAAATGCTTATGAACTCACCAGCTTAATGCTGATAAACTCTTTCAAAATAACTTGTATTCTCAGGTCATCAGTAGACAGGTACCGATGCCAGCTTTTGAGATGATGGAGCGTACTCAAGACTCATCATTTTATTATTTTGATTTACATTATATTTTTGGTGTCTAAAACTGTACCGAACACGCATGTATTAAATTTATATATTTAATGCAATGGATGATGTTGTTTGCCTATTTACATTTACTGTGTTGTGATTACCTTAAATGACGTCCTCCGCCCCAGAGCGTTTCCGCCGTTCTTGGTTTTGGGGTGTGACAGATTGGTATCAGAGCATTGTTTATAGTGAATTGAGTATATCAACCCATAAAAGATATACTAAACTATAAACCCATTAGGGATTAAACTCTGACCAAGAGTCTATACTTTAAATAATAAAATATTTAACTAAGTATACTAGTCTGCATTCATACAAAAATAGGTGTCACAATGACAAGAACAAAAGTATTACGATTGTTAAATATCACAAGTGAGCTCGGGGATGTATGGTCAGTCCTGAGAATGACATAGCCTGATCAACTATGCTGATCCTAGGAGTGATTAGCACATGCCTTAGAATGGTTGTGATAGGTTAACAAGTCTAAAAACTTACCAACAATACCACAAGAAGATCAATAGAACTTAAACTTAAAATACTATAGGAGTATTTTGTGCTACTAGTTACACGTATACTATATTCTTATACCTCTATTCTCGCGTAGATCTTGATGTCTAGATATCCATCATGGTGACCCGTACTTTCCCAATGAAGGCAATGTCGGGTGGATCGATGAAGAGCCCGAAGTTGAGCATCCAATCCCTTTGGATGATCACCTCGCAGAAGGCTTTTCGGATGGATCCAACTCCGAGCCTGAAGTCAACAACCCTCGACCAGCGTTTCCAGGTCCTACTCCCTTGTGGGAAAACAACCTGAACCGCTGGAGTGATGATCAGGGTCAACCCTTACCATGCTTTGGGGACCGAACCTTTTACAACGTCAACGATGGTGGCTCTACTGATCGAGCTCTGCCTGTCCTTATCCGCAGAATAGCTCGTATTGTCGAGCAAGGTGGAGCAGCCGTCGACCGGGTCATAGAGATTGATGCCGACACAGGTGTCAACACAGTCCGCATCCGATGTCTTGGAGAAGACATGGAACGGACCCGGAGGACAAATAAAACCCTGCAGTAGCAGTTGGCTGCCTCACGAGTTGAAATCTTGGAGCTTCGAGCTCGTCAGAGGACTCAAGATCGACACCTTCAAGAGGTGTTTCGTCAAGTGTCCGACCGCAGTACTCGTCGGGATTTCCCATCGCCGTTGGTTGATGTCTAGTACATCTCCGTATTTTAATTAAAGGATAGCCTTTAACATCTGTGCTCCAAGTAGCACTTGTGTGTAAAATGTTTCTAACTTTCCTTACTCAAAATTTGAAATCTAAGAATTATCAAACTTTTCTATATGGTATGATGTATGACCTACTGTTAGGTCGATTTTCCCTGAACTTATTACATCAGTAATACCAGTATTTTTGAGATCTATCTATCTGGGGAAAAATCTATACACTTATGCTTTCCTTCTAATATTTCTTATTGTGGTTTCAAGCACTTTCTCAACTGTTGGACTATGTTTAGTTAGTCCATGTGTCACTCTCACGTTGCTTACAAATTGATTCTTACCATCTTTCTTATCTTTATAAACTTATAGCTGAAGGATGCCTCCTCGCAAGTCTCCCAGGAATAGGAATAATCCTGCACCTCCACCACCTCCTCCGCCTCCGGTCATCGATACTATAGCCCTGAATGCTGTCGTAGCTGCAGCAGTGGCAACTGCCATGGCTCGGTATCACTCTTCTGATGCCAGCAGAGGTGGAACCCCTGTGGAATCTATTCCGATCGAAATCCCTGTGCGCTCAAGGGAGTGCTCTTACAAGGATTTTACAAACTGCAAGCCGAAGCCTTTCTATGGCACCGGCGGAGTCATTGCCCTCTCGCAATGGTTCGAGAAGACTGAATCAGTCTTCGAAATCTGTTCATGCCCTACTGCATGCAAAGTGAAATATGCCGCATGCACCTTTGAGGGTAAAGCCCTAACATGGTGGAACGGCCACGTCAAAGCCCTAACTCTCGTCGTAGCTAACGACATGGGCTGGGAAACAATGAAAGACCTCATGACTGAGGAATACTGCCCGAGGGGCGAGATCCAGAAACTGGAGCAGTAACTCTGGAACCTGTCAATGAAGCGCACCAATGTGATCGCTTATACTGCCCGCTTCAGCGAGCTGGTGGCCCTCTGCCCCAATATGGTTCCCACCGAAGGGAAGAAGATCGAGAGGTACATATGGGGGCTAGTGCCTCCGTATCAGGGGAATGTGCTAGCGTCAAACCCCGCTACCTTCGACAGTGCCAAACGATTGGCACAACGACTCATTGACCATGGAGTCAAAACCCCTGCAACCACAACCACCCTAGCCATCCCGGAACCCTCCAAACCCGCCGATACTAAGCGGAAATTCTGGGATGAAAGGAAGAAGCATCAGGCTTCCAAAAAGCAGCAATTGGTGGCAATTCATGCCGCAATAACCCCTACTGCTGCTACTACTGCTCCGGTGAGTCGGTATGCTGGAAGTTCGCCCAAGTGCAACAAATGCAGCTACCACCACAACGGCCCCTGCCGTGAATTGCAGTGCTCTAACTGCAACAGGAAAGTACACACCGTCCGATTTTGTAAGTTCCCGGCACAACCTATCAACCAAGTCCCTGGCTCTGGCGCGAGCCCAACCTGCTATGGATGTGGTGAAGCAGGCCACTTTAAGAGGGACTGCCCCAAAGCGAGGAATGCGGGAGGAGCAGGGAGGGTACTAGCTATTGGCCATGGGGAAGCAGTTGCTGACCCGACAGTGGTGACCGGTACGTTCCTCCTCGATAACTACTATGCATGCATTCTGTTCGATAGTGGAGCGGAGCGAAGCTTCGTAAACCATAAATTTGCTCGCATGCTTAATCAACCACCGCACGCACTCAAAGAACTATTCACAGTAGAAATGGCTAATGGAAAAACTGAAAATACGAGTAGCATATACTTAGGTTGTACCCTAACTCTAGATAACCATTCATTTCCAATCGACCTCATGCCAGTCTCAATAAAAAGTTTCGACGTTATCATTGGCATGGACTGGTTAAGCCTTCATCGTGCCGACATCATGTGCTTCGAGAAAGCAGTCCGTCTAAACCTTCCGTCTAACGAAACTCTTATAGTCTATGGCGACAAACCTGGTGCAAGTCTTCGCATCATATCAAGTATTCAAGCATAGAAATACCTGCGTAAGGAATACCACGCATTCCTTGCTCACGTCGTCGACACGAACCTAGAAACGAAAGAACTAAAGAACCTCCCAGTAGTGAGCGACTTCCCCGACATTTTCCCAGAAGAACTACCCGGGTTGCCTCCGCAATGACAAGTCGAGTTCAGAATCGACTTAGTCCCAGGAGCTACCCCAGTAGCCAAGTCGCCCTTCCGTTTAGCACCAGCTGAGATGCAGGAACTCTCTGGTCAACTTAACGAACTGCTCAGCAAGGGCTTTATAAGACCGAGTTTCTCACCTTGGGGAGCACCGGTCTTGTCCGTTAAGAAGAAGGACGGATCCTTCCGTATGTGTATTGACTACAGAGAACTCAACAAACTGACGGTCAAGAATCGTTATCCTCTACCACGCATAGATGATCTATTCAACCAACTGCAAGGGGCGAACTATTTTTCTAAGATTGATCTGAGATCCGGATATCACCAGTTACGAGTGCTAGAGGAGGATGTGCCGAAGCCCGCCTTCCGAACTCATTACGGACATTACGAGTTCGTGGTGATGCCATTCGGATTGACCAATGCGCCTGCAGTCTTCATGGATCTGATGAATAGAGTATACCGACCCTACTTGGATCAGTTCGTCATCGTTTTCATTGACGACATCCTAATCTACTCCCGAAGTAAGAAAGAACATGGCGATCACCTACGACAACTTCTAGGGACATTACGAAAAGAGAAACTTTATGCGAAGTTCTCGAAATGTGAATTTTGGATCCGAAGAGTCGAATTCTTAGGACACGTGGTAAGCGAAGAGGGAATCCACGTGGACCCATCCAAAATTAAGGCCATTGAGAACTGGTCAGCACCGAAGACGCCTACAGAAATTCGTCAATTTCTAGGTCACGCTGGCTATTACCGCAGGTTCATTCAGAACTTCTCACGAATAGCGAAGCCTCTTACAACCCTAACCCAGAAAGGCGTGGCCTTTGACTGGGAAGAGAAACAAGAAAGAGCGTTCCAAACGCTCAAACGAGCCTTGTGCACCGCACCAATACTATCCCTTCCAGAAGGAATAGAAGACTTCGTAGTTTATTGCGATGCATCGAATCAAGGGCTCGGATGTGTTCTGATGCAGCGAGGTAAGGTCATCGCCTACGCCTCGAGACAATTGAAGACACACGAGGTTAACTACACGACTCACGATCTTGAACTAGGAGCAGTAGTGTTTGCTCTGAAGATCTGGAGACATTACTTGTATGGAACGAAGAGCACTATCTTTACCGACCACAAGAGTTTACAACACATTTTCGATCAGAAGGAGCTCAACATGAGACAACGACGGTGGGTCGAGCTACTCAGTGATTACGAATGCGATATTCGTTATCATCCGGGTAAAGCGAACGTAGTAGCAGACGCCCTAAGTCGGAAGGAATATTCTGGTCGCAAAGTCAAGTCATTATCGATAACCATCCATTCACACCTGACTAAGCAAATTCAGGCGGCTCAACTTGAGGCCATGAAACCTGAAAATGTGTCAAGTGAATCCCTTAGAGGAATGGACAAGAATTTAGAAGCCAAGGGTGACGGAGCTTTATATTTCATGAACCGGATCTGGACACCGAAACATGGTGGTTTCCGAGACTTGGTCATGACCGAGGCGCACAACACTCGGTATTCCGTCCACCCAGGTTCAGATAAGATGTATCTGGATCTTAAGAAGCTATACTGGTGGCCTAATATGAAAGCATAGATTGCTACCTTCGTAAGTAAATGCCTTACTTGCGCAAAGGTTAAGGTCGAGTACCAGAAGCCCTCTGGTTTATTGCAGCAACCAGAGATCCCGGAATGGAAGTGGGAGCGGATCACTATGGATTTCATAACCAAGTTGCCCAAGACAACGGGTGGACTTGACACCATATGGATCATCGTTGATAGATTGACCAAGTCTGCACACTTCCTGCCTATCAAAGAAACTGACAAGATGGAGAAACTTACGAGAACATACATTAGGGAAATCGTACGGCTACATGGTGTACCTATGTCCATTATATCCGATAGAGATAGTAGGTTCACCTCAAGATTTTGGCAATCACTACAACATTCCCTAGGAACAAGGCTGGACATGAGCACAGCCTACCATCCTCAGACCGATGGACAGAGTGAGAGGACCATCCAAACTCTGGAAGATATGTTGCGAGCCTGCGTGATTGACTTTGGGAAGACATGGGATACTCATTTACCCCTTGTCGAGTTTTCCTATAATAACAGTTATCACACGAGCATCAAGGCTGCTCCATTTGAAGCTCTCTACGGCCGTAAGTGCAGATCCCCTCTGTGCTGGGCTGAGGTGGGTGATACCCAATTAGCCAGGGGGCAAACTTCCAACAGTACTCTCACCGGTCCGGAGATCATTCGGGAAACAACAGACAAAATCGTTCAGATCCGTGAACGATTGAAAGCCTCTAGAGACCGACAGAAGAGCTACGCTGATAAACGAAGGAAACCTTTGGAATTTCAGGTGGGAGACCGAGTCCTCCTCAAAGTCTCACCCTGGAAGGGCTTGATACGCTTCGGCAAGCGTGTAAAGCTTAATCCGAGGTACATAGGGCCTTTCGAGATTCTTGCAAGAGTCGGCCCCGTAGCTTACAAACTCGAACTACCAAACGCACTTCGTAACGTACATTCTACATTCCACGTATCTAACTTGAAAAAGTGTCTATCCGACGAGACTCTTGTAATCCCACTCGATGAGATCGAAATCAACGAGAGCCTCAACTTCGTGGAAGAACCTGTAGAGATCATGGACCGTGAGGTCAAGCAGACAAAGCAAAGCCGTATCCCTATCGTGAAGGTTCGCTGGAATGCCAAGTGAGGACTGGAATTCACTTGGGAACGTGAGGATCAGATGAAACTGAAATACCCTTACCTTTTTGCTTAGTTATTTGTAATTTCTAACTTGCTTAAAATTCTAATTTCGGGACGAAATTCCTTCTAACGGGGGGATGATGTGACAACCCGATATTTCGAGTCAATGTAATGTAAAACCGATCAAATTTAGGTCAAAATGTAACCTTCCTAAAATCTTATTCGGATTAAATAAAGTAGTAGGAATCATATCAAGGTTTGCGTACATAAAAAGAACGTCCAAATCTGACTTCGGATGAGGAAGTTATGAATTTTTGAAGAAATTCCTTAATCACGTCATTTTAATAAATAAATAATAAAAATAATTTCGGAATTTGCCAACGGAATCTAAACGAAAGTTGTAGACCATGGTCTCACCTTCGCGTGGATATAAAGAACGTCAAAAACGGAGTTCGTATGAGGGAGATATGAATTTTTGAAGTTTATTTATAATAAATATAAATTTAATTATAAATTCCCAGTAATATCCGAAGGGGAGTCATCGGATTGGACCGAAGTACGCCCTGCGTACCTTCGTACGCCCCGCATACTGAGATCGAGGGTCTCGGATCGTCCACGTCGCACTATCCGAAGATTCTAACCCGTCCGACCCGTCCGAAGCTCCGACCCGTCCGACCCGCTGTCCCGTCCGACCCGCTGTCCCATCCGACCCACGTACCCAGCAACCCGTCCCATCCGAACCGAGGCAGTCGAGGCTTCGGTCATGCATGACGTACGCGTACGCGCTGCGTACGAGCGTACGCCCCGCGTTCGGAGGCGGTTCAGCCTTCCTATAAATAGGATGCGAGGCTTTCCAAAAATGTTGCTCATTTCTCTTTTCTCTCTCACAACCTTGCCTCGTTTTCCGTGCCCGTTATAACCCGAAGCTCTGGTCTTTTTGCTCAAGTCTTGAGGGTCGATTTTACTCCCGAGATTCCCGAGAATCCCGAGAAAAATCCATTTTCCGAGACGAAACTCTGCCCGGTTTTCCATCTCGCTTTCTTCAATCAATTAAGTGAGTTTCATACCCCTTAATCAACCTTTTTAAATATTCTAAATGCTTTTATATGCTTTCAAGGGGGGGAATACAAGTTAAATACTTATAGTTATTGTTTCAATCACATGTGATTGCATTAAGCACATGTGATTAATAACTAGGGAAATCAGTGATTTTATCACCATTCAAACTATCTATCAAACTGTTTTACTTCTAAATGTTTTCGAAACCCATTTACTTTTCGAATTTACACTGCAACTGTGATTTAAACAAATGTTCCTTATACTTAATTTGTTTTAATCAAATCTACGCCTTCAAATTGTTTTATAGATTGACATCAAGTCAATCTTTCTTTAAAAATAATACTTATGTTTCAAATGTCTTATAAATACTTATTTATGTTTTTATATTGTAAATTGCATGCCCATATATGTATAGACGTATAAATAATGTTTAAAGGGCTTAGGAAGGCCATCCACCCTATTTCCTTTTCCTCGATTTGGATGTGGTCTGGTGGGATTTTGGGTGATCATCTGAAGGTCGTTTCCATGTTAATTATATATCAAATATACATATATAGACATAAAAGTACTTCCATAACCATATGTACTAGACGCACCGTTAACAAGTTACCATCGGGGTAACACATAACCATACTATTACAACTGCTAGATCAATGAGTCAGTTCATTCATGAGTCTATACTAGGAAGAGAATATATACAACTGTACTACGAGAACATATACAACTATACTAGAACAAGAAACATTTCATCACATATGCAAGAATACGATAACAAATGTGATCCACTGTATCGGAGCATGCCTTAAATTTCATGGCCCGAGTTGTAGCCAGAATTCTCTTGGAGGGAGAGCGTTGAGTTTGCATATAGATCTATACTGGATTGACTATCCTACACCTTGCTGCTAGCTACAGCTGGACCTGCAGGTCTGCGGGTGCCAAACGTCATTCCGTTATTACGACCGTTCTTTATGTCGTTGTTATCAGTCGATAGTATGGTGCAATTATCACATTATACCTTAATATAAATCCGGTTTAAGGTAGTAGTAATTAGTACAACAGTAGTTCTTATTATACAAAGCTACTGTACTATAATGATTTACCCATTACATATTTTGGTGATAAACTCACTTAAGCATTAATGTACAAACTATATTTTATCAAATGATAGTTATACTTGGGTAATTACACACTTTTACAACAGACGACTTTACAAAACAGTTAAGCCTTGGTAGAAGGTTACTTTTATAGAAAATATAGGATTTTCTGAGAGATTCAAACTTTTGCAAACACTTTTAAACATTTACTTATATTTTTACAAACTTATACATTGAGACAGGTTCAAAAGTTTTTGACAACGAACATTGACACTAAAATACTTATGAACTCACCAGCTTAATGCTGATAACCTCTTTCAAAATAACTTGTATTCTCAGGTCATCAGTAGACAGGTACCGATGCCAGCTTTTGAGATGATGGAGCATACTCAAGACTCATCATTTTATTATTTTGATTTACGTTATATTTTTGGTGTCTAAAACTGTACAGAACACGCATTTATTAAATTTATATATTTAATGCAATGGATGATGTTGTTTGCCTATTTACATTTACTGTGTTGTGATTACTTTACATGACGTCCTCCGCCCCAGAGCGTTTCCGCCGTTCTTGGTTTTGGGGTGTGACACTTCATGGTGTTCTGTTGTCACACCCCCAAACCAGACGGCGGAAACGTCCGGGGGTGGAGGACTTCATTTGTAGTATCACAACACATGCATCATAGTAATCAAAGTACAAACAACCATTGTATTTAAAAGTATAATATTTACATGTGTTCAATCATTGTATATTGAAACCAAAACAGTGATACAAAGGAAGAAGATAAGACTCATAATGGCTCCATCTTCTCAAAAAGCTCGGGGAGTACCTGTTATTATTTCCCTGAGAATACAAGTAATTTGAGAAGAGAGTATCAACAATAAGTTGAGTGAGTACATAAGTCTTTATGTTTGTATAGGTGTCTTTGTGTTTTGAATAAGAAAACCGTTCTAGAAAATCCCATATTTTCTGTAGTATGTGGAAAGTAGTTTTATTCTCATAAAACCGTCCTATTTGTAAACCATTGTATTTTTAAAACTTGTATTTGAGAGTGTGTCTGGCTTCACCAGCTGTTATTGAAAACTATAGTATGCCACTGTACTTTGTATTTTGTAAACTGGTACTTTGAAGATGTACTTTACTTGTTATACACTAACGTGTGGTTAATATCTTTTTAATGAGTTATTATAACCAGAACGCTTGAAACAAACGCCTTGTGAGCGCTTAAACTGTTGATAACAATTGCCACTCATTGGCGTGTATGCCTGACTGTAGCTAGCAGCATGAGTGCGGGGTTGTCAATCCCAATATAGATCTACACACAACTTGTTTTGATCCCCGGACTGGAGATTCTGGTTATAATGTCAGGGCTTTACCTTGGTTGTCTAAACTGAATCTAAACAACCTGAATTGAATGTCTCATAAAAAGCATATAAACGTTACGTGTATATTAGTTATGAAAACCCAATCATTCTAAAACAAATGATTCACAGTATGTTCTTGACTTAGTATCCCAAACATGTATTTGATAAGTGTAAACCCTTGATTTGTTTTGAATTAAAACCCTTGTTACATGTAAAACAGTGTATTCATATGAATTATCGCTCAATGTATCATAAATTATACCTATTATAATTTATATGTACTTTATGAATTTGTAAATAACTATTTTTGCATGTAATCCTTTGCTCAACTTGTTACAAAGGGTGATTAACTGATGAAATAACTTTTAATTTTATATTCATATACAATTTTATATATAAGTAAAATTGGAACGACCTTCGGACAAATAATTGGTACTATAAGTCCACATCCAGACAAGGAAAAGAACCTAGAATGAATTATTAGTCCTAAGACATTTAAATCTTATTTATATTAAATTATATATACAAATATGTATATTTGGGAAAAATATAAGTTTGTAAAAGAGTTCAAAATTTGAAGTATTTTCGATGCTTTAAAATCATTTTATCGTGATTTGAAATCATTTATTTATAACACAAAGTTGTTGTGTTATACTTGTATTTCCTCCCCCTTAAAACAGTAGAAATTATGAAAATACGGGGGTATGAACTCACTTGATAGGTGGTGATTCGGATAGGGTTTCGTTTCACGAAAAGGAGTTTATTTGTCGAGAAACCGGCTCAAATCGGGCAAAGTTTCGAAAGGAGAGAGGATGAATTCTCGAGAATTTCGGGGCTTCACAGCTTACTTCGGGCTCGAGTCTTGATACTGGGGCTTTAAGGGTTGTATATAAGTTTAAGGGTGTGGAAAAAGTGAAAGAGAATAAAATTTGGGGTGAAAAGTGTAAAAATTTTGGAAACCCTCGCATGCCTTATATAGGCCGAAGCCTCGGATCCGAAGCTTGTGTGAGGCTATGCGAAGCTGACACTCTGCGAAGGGAAGCGGCTTCAGTTCGAAGGTGGTAGGCTCGGATTGGTCTAGCCCTCAGTCCAATGAAAAGAGGCCACGTGCGAAGGGGTGTCCGAGGGTGGTGTGAAGCGTGTGGGAGGAGCATCCTCGGTGTGTCTCCTTGCGAGGCTGTCCGAGTGGGATTGGACCGCAGAGGTGGCCGAATCAGGAGATGACACACAATACTTCGGTCCACTCAGCAGCCGACACGTGGAGGCTCGCATGCGAAGGGTGACGTGGCGGTACTGTTCATGCGAATTTTCCCGGGTATTTTTATTTTTCTTTATTTTTTTTGCCAAAACTTGTAAAATTCATAACTTTTGCATACGAACTCCGTTTTTGACATTCTTTATATGCACGCGTAGCTAAAATTATACTCTACGACTTTAGTTTAGACTTCGTCGGCTAATTTTGAATTTATTTTTTATATTATTATTTTAAACAGACCAGGACGTGAATCCGTTATAAATTCATAACTTTTTCATACGACGTCCGTTTTTGTCTGTCTTTTTATCGTTGTACTACTAATGACGAGACCTTCAATTCTCATTTAGGTTGTGTCGGCTAAAAACCAATCGATCTTTATTTCGAGTTTTTAGCTGTACACCGCTATATTGAAACTTCGAAAAATCATAACTTCCTCATACGAAGTCAGATTTTGGCGTTCTTTTTATGAAAGTTCTCGGTTTAACATAAAATATATATTTCATTTAGATTTTTAAGGATAGAAACCCTTTTATCAAAAATTCAGTTTTTACACTGAACAGTGTTTTGCCGGTTTTGTCGCGGATTTTCGATTGGTCATAACTTCTTCGTTATAACTCGGATTTTAGTGTTCTTTATATTTTTGAAAACCTTATTACAATCTCTATCACTTGGTTTAACCCAATTAAGATTATTTAATAATTTATTTTTGAGGGTCAATTATGTAAATATACATAGTATGCCAAAATTTCTCTTTATTTAATTAAAAAGAAGTACAATTTGACCTACACTATTACATAAGTTTGAAATAACGGTTTGTTACATTATCCCCCCGTTAGAGAGAATTTCGTCCCAAAATTTACTTTACAGATAGACTAGGGAAAAAGATGTGGGTATTTTTGTTGCATTAGATCCTCCCGCTCCCATGTGAATTCAGGTCCCCGCTTTGCATTCCAGCGGACCTTCACTATCGAGATGCGGCTTTGTTTGGTTTTATTAACTTCCCTGTCTAGTATCTCTACAGGTTCTTCCACAAAATTGAGGCTCTCGTTTAACTCGATTTCCTCGAGTGGTATCACAAGAGTCTCGTCGGAAAGACACTTTTTCAAGTTCGAAACATGGAAGGTAGGATGAATGTTACTTAGTTCTTGGGGTAATCGAAGTTTGTAAGCTATAGGGCCGATTCGGGCAAGAATATCGAATGGTCCTATATACCTTGGGTTTAGTTTGTCATGCTTTCCAAAGCGTATCATGCCTTTCCAGGGTGAGACCTTTAGCAAAACTCGGTCGTCAACCTGGAATTCCAAGGGTTTTCTCCTTTTGTCTGCGTAGCTTTTCTGTGTATCTCTGGAAGCTTTAAGTCGTTCCCAAATTTGTACGATCTTTTCGGTAGTTTCTCGAATAATTTCTGGACCAGTGAGAGCACTGTCAGGAGTTTGACCTCTAGCTAGCTGTGTGTCACCCACTTCAGCCCAGCACAGAGGGGATCTGCACTTGCGGCCGTTGAGGGCTTCCAATAGAGCACCTTTTATGCTAGTGCGATAACTGTTGTTATAAGAGAACTCAGCAAGGGGAAAATGAATATCCCATGCTTTCCCAAAGTCTATCACGCAAGCTCGTAACATATCCTCTAACGTTTGAATCGTCATTTCACTTTGTCCATCGGTTTGCAGATGGTACGCTGTGCTCATGTCTAGCCTAGTTCCCAGAGCGTTTTGTAAAGATTGCCAAAAACGAGAGGTGAATCTACTATCTCGGTGTGAAATAATAGATATTGGTACACCATGTAGTCTAACAATCTCCTTGAGGTATGTTCTGGTTAGCTTTTCCATTTTGTCGGTCTCCTTGATTGGTAAGAAGTGTGCGGATTTGGTTAATCTATCGACGATTACCCAAATAGTATCATAACCACTTGATGTCTTGGGTAACTTGGTTATGAAATCCATTGTAATCCGCTCCCACTTCCATTCAGGGATTACAGGTTGTTGTAATAAACCTGAAGGTTTCTGGTACTCTACCTTAATTTTGGTGCAAGTAAGGCACTTGCCAACACAGGTAGCGATTTCGGCCTTCATGTTAGGCCACCAATACAGCTGCTTAAGGTCCAGATACATCTTGTCTGAACCTGGGTGTATGGAGTATCGGGTTTTGTGTGCTTCATTCATAACCACATCTCTGTAACCACCGAACTTTGGTGTCCAGATCCGGTTCATGAAGTAATAGACTCCATTATCCCTGACTTCGAAGTTCTTATCCATTCCCTTCAGAGTTTCACCTGCTATGTTTTCGGGTTTCAAGGCTTGAAGTTGAGCTTCCTTGATCTGCGTGGACAGATGTGAATGGATTGTCATGGTCAACGACTTTACCCGGCGTCCCGAGTATTCTTTTCTACTAAGGGCGTCAGCTACTACGTTTTCTTTACCAGGGTGATAACAAATTTCACACTCGTAATCGTTCAGTAGCTCCACCCATCATCGTTGTCTCATATTCAGCTCTTTCTGATTGAAGATGTGTTGGAGACTTTTATGGTCCGTGAATATTGTGCATTTCGTGCCATATAAGTAATGTCTCCAAATCTTCAGAGCAAACACCACTGCTCCTAGTTCAAGGTCATGTGTTGTATAGTTGACTTCATGTGTCTTTAGCTGTCTTGAGGCGTAGGGTATAACCTTTCCTCTTTGCATAAGAACACATCCAAGCCCTTGATTAGAAGCATCACAGTACACTACGAAATCCTCTGTCCCTTCAGGGAGAGACATGATTGGTGCACTACACAAGGCTCGCTTCAGCATTTGGAACGCTATTTCTTGCTTTTCTCCCCAGCTAAAAGTTACACCCTTTTGGGTCAGAGTAGTAAGAGGCTTAGCTATTCGAGAGAAATTTTGAATGAATCTGCGATAATAGCCAGCAAGACCTACGAATTGACGGATTTCTGTAGGTGTTTTGGGTGCTGACAAGTTTTCAATTGCCTTTATTTTGGAAGGGTCGACGTGTATTCCCTCTGAACTGACCACGTGACCTAGGAAATCTACTTTCCTGATCCAAAATTCACACTTTGAAAACTTCGCATAGAGCTTCTCCGACCTAAGTGTTTGTAATATTTGACGAAGATGTTGGCCATGTTCCTCTTTGCTTTTTGAGTAGATAAGGATATCGTCAATGAAGACTATAACGAATTTGTCTAAGAATGGACGACACACTCTGTTCATTAGATCCATGAACACTGCTGGTGCATTCGTCAATCCGAATGGCATCACTATAAACTCGTAATGACCATAACGAGTTCTGAACATGGTTTTGGGAACGTCTTCCTCCAAAATTCATAACTGGTGATACCCGGATCTTAAGTCTATTTTCGAGAAGTAGTTCACCCCTTGAAGTTGGTCGAACAGATCGTCAATGCGAGGCAGAGGGTATCGATTCTTGATGGTAAGTTTATTCAGCTCGCGGTAGTCTATACACATGCGGAATGATCCATCCCTCTTCTTTACGAACAAAACCGGTGCTCCCCAAGGTGAGAAGCTTGGTCTTATGAAACCTTTGCTTAGAAGTTCGTTAAGTTGGCTGGATAATTCCTGCATCTCGGAAGGTGCAAGACGATAGGGGATTTGGCTACAGGGGTAGCTCCAGGGATTAGGTCGATTCGGAATTCAACTTGTCGTTCGGGAGGCACCCCTGGAAGATCATCGGGAAATACATTGGAAAAGTTGCAGACCTCAGGAATGCTTGCGATTTCTTTCACTTCTTGCTTTTTGTCTACCACATGAGCTAGGAATGCACAATACTCCTTGCGAAGGTATTCATGTGTCTTGATGCAAGAAATGATCTGAAGGTTCGTTCCGGGTTTGTCGCCATAGATAATAAGAGTTTCGTTAGTTGGCAAGTTCAAACGAATAGCTCTTTCATAACATAGGATGTCGGCATGGTTGGAGTACAACCAATCCATACCTATTATGATGTCAAAACCTTTGATAGAGACCGGCATAAGGTCTATTGGGAAAGACAAGTCATTTAACGTAAGGGTACATCCTATGTATATATCATTGGTGGATTCGGATTTCCCGTTAGCCATTTCTATTGTGAAGGTTTTATTTAGTGGTTGGGAGTTCTGGTTTAGTAGATGTTTAAATGTATGGCTCACGAAGCTCCTCTCGGCACCACAATCAAAAAGAATGCATGCATAAGTATTGTTGAGAAGGAACGTACCCGTGACCACAGCAGGGTCAGCCACCGCTTCTCGTGACCTAGTGCTAGAATTCTCCCAAACCCACTGGCATTTCCAGCTTTTAAACAATCTTTCATGAAATGCCCCACATCACCGCATTGGTAGCATGCTCGACTTACTCCAGCGGCAGGTACTTGGTTAAGGGGTTGAGGTGGTGTTCGACAGAATCGGGCAGTATGCCCTTTCCTGTTGCAGTTACGACACTGCATTTCAGGGCAATTTCCGATGTGGTGAAAATTGCACTTGTTGCATTTAGGGAGACTACCGGCATAGGGCTTAGTTGGTGTGGAGTAGTTATGGGCAATAGCAGGTGCAATAGTAGGTATGGCAGTAGGAACAGTAGTAGCATGGACTGCCACTATTTGTTGCTTCTTTGAAGGTTCCAGAGGAGATTTTGCCTTCCTTTTGTTCTAACCCTTGTTGTTGTTGTTGTTGTTGTTGTTCTTCCTAGGTTGTTCTGGGGCAGTAACCACATAGTTTTGACGGTTTCCGTGGTCAATAAGTGACTGTGCCAGTTCCTTGGCACTGTCAAAGGTTACAGGTTTAGATGCAATGACACTTGCTTGTATCTGGGGCGACAGTTGCCAAATATACCTTTCAATCTTTTTGCTCTCTGGAGCAACCATTTCCGGACACAGAATCGCCAAGTCACAGAATCGATTCGTGTAAGTCGTTATGTCGGCACCGGCCATAGTAATATCCCATAGTTCTTGTTCTAATTTCTGAATTTCCCCTCGTGGGCAGTATTCACGCATCAGCATGATTTTTAGGTTCTCCCAGCTTATAGTATTAGCGACTACCAAAGTTAGTGACTTAACATGGCCATTCCACCATGTTAGGGCTCTATCTAAGAAAGTAAAGGCAACAAATTTAACTTTGCTACCCTCTGGACAGGAGCAGATTTCAAAGACTGCTTCTATTTTCTCAATCCACTGCCTTAAAACCATTACTCCTCCAGTTCCATTAAAGGTCCTGGGTTTGGCATTCGAGAATTCTTTATAAGTGCACTCCCTCGAGTGCTCATGACCCTCGACAAGGTTAGAAGGACGTGGATCAGCTCCCGACCCACAAGTACCGACAACATTGATATTAGATAAGGCAGCCGCTACAGCTGCCGTGACTGCCGCTTGGAACATGGCACCATCGAATTGAGGGGGTGGTGGTGGGGGTGGCGTCGGTGCTTCCGGTTCATTGTTACGCCTTAGATTCCTACAAGGAGGCATCTCTTTTTTTCTATAAAAGTCAATAAAAAGATAGTGCGATATCAAGAATGAATATGAATTTGATATCTCTGAACTTAAACACTTAATTCAACAAGAATCTTGTAGCGTGCCACCAGAGCATATACTTTTGTACAATCAAGACCCTCTATCTGTCTGAACCCATGGACAACCAATCTCGCCTTATTTCAGACAATTACACCCTTCTTCACTTGGAGTCCAACCCAAAGTTCAATGCAAAAGCTGATGACTGCTATTTCGTCGGATAAGCTGCTCGTACTTCTTACATGGTATACAATAAGAAAACAAAGCAAATCGTGGAATCTTTTAATGTACACTGGCTAGAAGAGAACAAAACGGACGCTAGGGTGGGTCCTGATTGGCTGTTTGACTACACATCTCTATTCAAATCTTTTAGTATGTTGTATGGGCTAATGAGTCACTTAGGGTTGAACTTAAGGAAGATGAGATACTTGAGAAACTTGAGGAATAGTAAAACTTAAGAAAGTAGTGTTGTTGGTGGTTTGGATTCCAAGATTTGCAGAGGAGTATGAATTAACATGATTAATCTCTCTTTGCTTATCATCGAGATCGCAATCCTTAATGATCGCCATTGTTTCAGCTAAACTCAAACGATTCAAATCTTTGGTCTTCTTTATCACTGAGACATTCATATCCCAAGATTTCGGTAGAGAATTCAGCAGCTTCTTATTGATCTCAGATTTTGTAACCATAACACCAGCATATTTCATCTCGGTGGTAAGTGTGATAAACCTTTGCAATTGATTCTCAAGAGATTCCCCCACGACATAGTTAAACATGTTGAACTTCTGTCGCAACTTGTCTTGGCGACTTTGTTTCATGTCTTCATTTCCTTCGTATACTTTGATCAATGCTTCCCATAATGCCTTTGTTGAAGTGTACTCATGGAAACCTTGAGCAATTTCTAGAGATAATGCCATAGCGAGTGTGGCAAGAGCCTTTTCATGTTCCTCAACTCTATCGAAATCATCATCGGTGTAGTTCTCAACTTGCTTATCAATTATAGTGTCATCCTCCAATGTTGTTGTGATACGGATTGGACCTCTCAGAATGCTTCTCCAAATTTTAAAATCCTTCATCTTGATGTATTTTTCAATCCGATATTTCCATTTAGGAAATCCTTCTGCTGATAACAATCTAGGAATGCGTGAGGTGGTACCCATGATGGCATCCAATTTATGATGAGCAAACATGGTTTGAGATTCCATTTTGCCTTTTTCTAGAGGGAACAACTGAACGAGAAGATTAAAATTAAAAGTTTGTCAACCAAGAAAAATGCAGCCGCACACACAAACCGCAAACGCCAATCGCACACCTAACAGCACACATAACCGCACACTCAACCGCACACGTGAACGTACACCTTCAACCGCACACATGACCGTACACCTTCAACCACACACGTGACCGTACACCTTTCAAGTCTAACCACACACCTAAAAAATTCGATATTTTTTGAACTAATTTTGATTTCAAACTGGTGAAAACGATGATCAATAGCGATTTCTCAACCAATTAACTGTGAATAAGCCTAAAAAACGATGAATATCTTCAATCGCACACTCTATGAACCTTCGAATTGACAATGAATGAAGCTCTGATACCAATTGTAAGTCCCAATCTTATAGATCCAAATCAGTGATCAATTTAAATGCAAGTTTAAATAGAGTATAAAATGAGTAGAAGAAGAATTAATTCAAGCATGAACACATCAATAACACATAAATGTCAAGTACACCTTGGGGAACACATAGTTATGTCACCCTTACATAGACACAATCACTTACTATTTATACCTACACACATCAGCACACAAATGTACAGCTGCACACACGTGTACGGCTGTACACGGGGTGTACGGCCGTACATACGTGTATGGTCGTACACATCCACAATCAACATACAACCACCAAAACCCTCTAAAGCCCTACCAAGATCTATATATCATAATTCCTAGCCCAAAACACTAAATCATAGCCCATCACACCCTATTTTTGTAAGTTATTTGAAGACAATCAACCCTGATATCGAAACTTGTGTGTTGTTCACTACAACTGCTAGTCCATCTAAGAAGAAGAAAAGATATAAGAAAGTTACGAAGGGAAGTCTATCAAAAAACAACCTGAGTAAGTTGAGAAGGTTGTTAAGGCTGCTACGAAGAACAAGGTGCACACTGAGCCGCCTCCGATTGTTTCTTCTAAACCAGTTTTGATGTCAGACATGGAAGTAACACCTTCAGAATCTGGTGTGCTGAAAATTGGAAAAGATGGCTCTAAACCTCTCCATTCCCCTGAGAAATCCAGATGTTTTTCACCAACTTTTAAAGTCAAGCCTCAAATAAGTCGAAAGGGGGTTTTGTTTCGTGATGCCCGAGCATCTGTTTCTCCAGCTTCGAAGAAACGGAGGGCATAAGACATGGATAAACGTATTTCCAAGAAACAAAAGAAAGAAGCTAAGGAAGTTAGTGATTCAAGATGATTCCATGGATAACGAAGTTGTTCTTGAGTCTCCAATTCACGATGATCAATTGGTCCATTCTTCACCTGTGAGGGATTCTCCACTCAAGTAGAATCTTGAGGCGATTGGAAATCCTGATGGCTCTGTGGAAACTTCTAAAGTAGACACACCCATCACTCAAGGTGACCAAAAAATAACATCTACTCCTATAAAGACATCAGTCATACCACCCGGAGTGTCGACTAACGAATCATTTCATGATGAGTTTCACACTTCACACATCACTATGAACATATCTCATATGGACATAATGTCAATATGGGTGAAGGAGTATCGGATACAGCTGCCCAAGGTAATCCTTCTCTTGTTATCTCATCTACCTTCAAAACACCAATTGTTGATACCACAGTTTTGTTACCTCCATTTATACTTCCTACTTCAACCAAATCACCTCCATCAACTCATTCACCCACTTTTTATAATATCATGCAATAACCTATTACTTCTTTATTTCCATCTCAATCAACAGACAGTCCCAAAACTGTTAATGATGATGAAACAGATGATGGTGGGTTTGTGGGTTCTTTTGCTGATATAGAGTTTGATCTTACTAAGGAGAATATTCCAGATCACATGCTGATGTCTGACAAGCAATTTAAGATTCTTAATTGGAAACTTAATGCATTTCTCCAATTACAAGCTGATGGTGGTCGTAAACAATCAGTTCAGGTATTGAGGTGGATGTCATGTTGAAAGCTCAGGAACATCATCTTCAGGAGTCACTTGATCGAATTCAAAAGAATAATGAGTTAAGGGTTAAAGCTCAATCTGACAACTTTAATGGAGATCTTCGAGCTTTGAAGGATGTCGCGAAGGAAAGATATGTTTTGTATGTTCAAGATGTCAAGACCATTCGTGAGGATGTCAATCTGAAACTTCAAGAGTTAAGAGAAGACATGGCGAAAGAAATCTCAATTCTAACTCACAATTATTCTACCATTCATATGAAGGTAGATATAATTGCTGATGTGGTCACAAAAGCTATTGAATGGTATAATTCTTTCACTCCCAAGTTTGAAAAGAAGGTTGAAGTCGATGCTACCAATTTTGGTGATATGGCAAAGTTATTGGGCGAGTTAAAGGATATCTTGTCAAAGTCTGGATCTTCGACATCTTCAATTTTTACTCCTAATTTCTTCACTCAAAAGATTACCTTGCTTGATTCAATAATTCATAACGAATTAGCTCCGCTTGCAAAACATCTTCCATTGATGCCAATGGGTGCCCGACCTATTGTTACAGGGGTGCGAGGCGGAGAAAGAAGGTATGTTGGCGTTAGTAAAGGCGAAGGAGGTTCTGGCAAAAAATGTGAAGATGCGAAGGTAATGGGAAAGGTTTTAACTACTCAAATTCATGTGTTAATGCCAAGTAAAGTTTATCAAATAACCTCTACAACTACAACAACGATGCCTTTAAAGAAGGGAATTGTAATTGGTGGTACAAGTTCATGTTCGAAACCCAAGCCTATGGAAGCAGATAAAGAGAAAGGAAAAGAAGTAACTATTAAGCTTTCGAAAGAGGAAAAGAAAGCTTTAATGGAACAAGAGATTGAGAAACAAAGACATATTCAGAGTATACTTCGATAGAGAGACAACAATCCACCTGGTCTCAAAAAAGGTGATCCAAGAAAACTTTATCATTACGAATATATTGAAGCCTTGGTTGTTTCTGGAGAAATGCATGAGTTTGAGAAGATTCCCAAGAAAAGATTCGATACTGTGAAATCCAACATGAATGAATTAGACTACTTAGTAAACAGAATGATGTTCCTAGATGAGAGGTTCAAGCTTGTTGATAAGTACAAGGATAAGCTTGAGTATAGACATATGAAGTTTCGTTTTCATGCTATACTTGGGAAGAGGGAGATTGGTCAATGGTCAACACAGTTCGGGTTCTGGGAATAACCAAAGACGTTTTGTTTGAGGGTATGCTTTAGAATTAACAATATCATGCAGTCCGAGCAAACAATGTCACATTTGACTTCTCGGTTCCAGACTTTCCACTAATGAATCTTCATGATTTGTTAGTTGTGGCGTTGATAATGAAGTGTGTTGATTTAGAGAAACTGCAAGTGACAAGCAAGGAAGAGTATTTATCGAAGGATACTATGGTACATTAGCCTTAACATATGTTGAGTTGGCAATGTAATTGGATAAAGAAGTCACTGTTCCACAAACTATACTTTTGAGTAAGGCTAGTTTGAAAGATTTTGAAGATGGTGATATTACCTTGAAACCTTTAGGGATTGTTTTTTTTTGCGAAAAACAAGAAGGGCAATGATTCTAAATTCATATTTCAAATGTGTAATGCTGAAAGGTATACAACACCTCATTACACAAATCTCATGGTATGTATGAATAATTGTGCCAAGAATAATGACAAAGAGAAAGCTGAGATTCGGAAGATCATTAACTGGTATGCTATGATTTGAAGGGTGATTCACCAAACTACTAAGGTGTTAACAACTTAGACTCGACATCTCTCACAAAGGGGGAGAATGTAGAGTTTAGAATGTTATTGTGAGGTGTCAAATGTATCTTAGTTGTCTGCTATATCGAAGTTAGATTATAACGTTATTACAAGGGCATTTTATATTTCGAGGCTTAGTGTAAGTAGTCCCTTGTATTTTTTTTTGCTTTTAGTATCCCTATATATGGGATAGATACACTTAGAGGTTAAGACTTAAATTCATAGTTGTAATCATTTTGTTTGATCCTCTTGTATTCTTTGATAAGCAATACAACGAGCCAACCAAACTTTATTTAGATCTTGTGTCTAAAATTGTTCTTAATCTGATTGCGTTTCTATACTCAATTCAATCGTTACTACACTAACTCTTATTCAAGTTAGAAATAATATTTGTAATTTATTTTTATCGTTTTATTGGCATTCTATGTAGTGAATCTGAGATTCAAGCAAAATTGAGGAATCAAGTATACTAGTTCTAATTTTCAACTTTGACTTAAGTTTCTATGAGACTTTGGCCTAATTTCTACTTCTGGGTAAAGTGAATGATGTGTCTACATGATTCATGCGAAGATGTTCAATTCAATGAATAACATGAATATCGATAGTCATTATAGTGAAGTAGTTGTAGAATTCACATACCAATCTGAAATGTAAGTACAGTATTCTTCGATTCTACTTGCTTCCAAGTTTCTAGTAGGGTATAACTTAGCTTCTAGTTAGCAAGTTTATTCAGATTTAGAACTGTCTCGAATTTTGATGGTTGTCACAGTTCCCCCCCCCCCCCTGTTGAAAGAATTTCATCCCAAAATTCAATTTGTGTCGTATTCTATTAGAACTTAGCTAAATACAATTATATAGTTGGAGAGTTGGTGACTTAAAGAACCTTGGATTAACTCCTCAAGGGAGAGTTATAATCAAGTTATTGTTTTCCCTAATTCAACTTCTGCCGTCTAGATTGTGGGGAATTAGAATCACGAAAATTATGATCTAACTATGGCAACGTAGTTGAAAAGGATTATCTAGTTAGATATTATCTAACTTAAAAGAGCGTTTAGAAACGATAATTAATCTCACTATTATTAAAACGTGTAATAATTCCAAAAGAATGAAGATACATGAGTGACGATCAAGTGAAGTAGTAAAATAATATAAAGATTAATTAAGGTTAAAGGTTTAATTCGCCATTAAGGGAATTTGTATAGAAATATTGGTATTACACTTTTTGAAAAATTGTTGAACTGTTTAAGTAAGGACAAATTCAACATTACTAGGAGTCCGAATATTTATGAAAACAAGTTGGAGAGTTTAGGAACTCACTGAAAATTGCAAATTAGAATGCTATTTTAAGAAAAGGTGTAAAAAGGTCGATCTTTAAAAATAGTGCATTCTTAATTCAATGATTCTACCAAAAATAATCGTTTGTAGGATCGATAAGTGGAATATTTAAATTTTTTTATGTTTTTAAGAAGAAGAAACATAAGAAAATATATCATTCACATATAATTTCCGGTCTTAGAAAAATGATATGCACAAGGGTATTCATCTTGTGTATTAATTGTTAGGGAAATACAATGAAAATTGCAATTTAAATCAAGTTTCCGAATTTAGAACAAAAGAGCAAATGTAAATAAGGATTACTTGTTTACAGTAGATTTCAAAATAAAAACAAAATGTATATGATAAAAGGCATAATTGAATATATCAAAGCTAACTAAATCAAAATTATGCCTCATGACTATACACGTATTAACCTCTCAGGTTGATAAGGTAGACTTTTAGTCTATATGTGTACGAACATGGTACCAAGAAAGGCAAAATAGACAAAAACAATTTTAGACCATGCATTATGTTATTATTACAAGTTTAGGAGATCTCAAATCAGAAGGAGAGCCAAAAATCAAGTTCAGGGGAAAGAAAAGGAATGTAGCAGCAATGATTTCAATTGATAAAATTTCAAGAGTAATACATATAGGTAGATATAAAACTAGGTCTAGATATGTTTGAAACTTCACCCTTTGATGTATGTTGATGGTTACATAGACATGAAGAAGTTTTAAAGTGTTTGCTAAATATTCATGAGCAATCTATTAAGTTAAACTCCATTTGTGAAAAAGAAGAAATACTATCACTAGTAATTTAAAATATGACAACTTTGACTTTTTAGACTGGAGTCCAAGTATGGTTAAAATGGATGAGGTAAAGACTCAACATATTTAGATTAATAATTGTGCATTGTAGAAAGTTTATAACTAGAAGTTTAAAAGTAAACACTTAGTTTTGCAATGTTGTAAGTTTTAGAAACACAGATTATAAAATTTATTTGAAATAAAATAAAAAAAAACAAATGAGGTGTGTTGGAAATTTATGAATTAGAGATATCTTAGAAACATGTGTGAAGTAGAAGGTTGCAGAAATATCATATTGGATTTCAAGAAAACAAATTTAAGTAAAGTACAATGCTCAAATGAGAAAGTGGTCAAAAAATCCAAAAGAAAAGTGGTTTGAAAGATCTGGTGAAGCTTTTACACGTAATATGAACTTCAATGTTATATGTTTAAGTTTTATAGCATAGATTTTAAACACTCCTATAAAAGAAAATGTTTCTAAGTTTTTCGAAAACGTGCCAAAATGGTAAGCAAGGTTTAAAATGGTTTATAGGCCTTTAAAAATCACATTTATCCATTGAAATGGATTTGAAATGAAATTGAAATCTCAAGTTTAAAACCAATATTGTTTAAATTGAGTTTTGAAGAAAAGTGTTAAGTTAAAGCAAGTTGTCAAAAGTAAATTTGGTTGTTTTTAGCGAGACATATGGCTTACATTGTTAGGAAATGTCTAGTAAGTTGTATAAATTGGTTATAAAGTATTTTATTTATGATAAATAAATGCGATGAAGTGAAATAACCTTTCGATGGAAGATTAAGAAGTAAGGAATAAGTAGATCAGTGTAACTAGTCGTACCCAATATTAACGCGAGTATAAGGCGAGTACCGGTGGCTTTTCCTCAATATAAAGGACTTGAAAAATTGTTTGTAAAACATTTTATTTTGTGAATGCAGTTTCGCGCCTTTTATATAGGTAAAAATTGAAGTTATAGGTTTAGCGTGTGGCGTAAGAGATGAAATGCTTTATAACGATAGGACTGTTAGTAATGCCGATAAGGACTAAAACAAAGGTATGAAAATGATAAGTATTGAAGGAAAATTCAAAATTAGAGGAAGGATTCATACAACGAAGTAGTAGGATGTTTATCCGGGCATGAAAATTTAAGCTTACAGGTTGGGCATGAAACATTGTTAGGTATTAGATGTTGCGCCATTGGGATTTTTGTTTAGTTTATTATGTAAACAGTTTGGGCCAGTCCTCCCGTATTTAATTCCAAGCTTATAGTATTTAAGGTGCATGCATGCATCATATATTTGTTAACTCTCATAATTATTCTGTAACCCTAATCATGCCTCTACGGTAGCAATTCTTTATCGAGTTCTTCTGAGGCGTGACACTTAATCATTCAGTATTATTTGGATCATCGTTGTGTTCTTGCTTTTACTTGTTTTAAATCAAAACGATCATTAACGATTTTCATCCTAAAAATTGGTATCAGAGCAGGAGACTGTGTAATCTATACGCATCTCTTCTGTTTATTGAATTATTAGGGTTTCTGTTAATATAGGGTCTTACTTAGCCATCTTTATTGTGCTTTTGACGGCATATAGTGATCTTGATATTACCTTATAATTTGTCTTAGTTTACACATCTGATTCTTAACAGGTTTTATAGATCTTATCATCGTGCAGCAAGACGATTCTCACTTCAACTCAATCCATCTGTCTAACGTCATTGGTTCACCTACAAGGATTCCTATCCTATTTCCCAATGAATATGAAGTTTGGGTTCTTCACTTTGAAGATTATGTTCTTGGTCTGGAGGAAAATGGTTATCTTATCTGGGAAGCTATCACTCTAGGTGATTTTGTTCACACTGGAACCAAAAGGTTAATCAAATCTCAGAAGGAATACAACCAGCTACTTCTTAATGTAAAGGATTTTCCTCTGGACGAGAATGAGAAGCTAATCAACAACGTTAAAGCAATCAGGATCATTATATTCGCTTTGCAGGCTGATAATTTTCGTCTAGTTAGTTCATGTGATGCTGCTAAGGCCATCCGGGATAGGCTCAAGTAACTCTACTCTACTGATGCAGATCTTGAGCACTCCACTCAAACCCTCTTGCTTTCTGAGTTCGGTGCTTTCGCATAAAAGCCTGAAAAAAAGCTTAAGTTTAACTTTCAATGGATACAATCATCTTTTGAGTAAGATGATGAAACATGGTATTGGGAGAGAAGTGATTAAAGAGAAGGTTACGTTCATGAACGGGCTTAGATCTAAATGGATGGCAGTGGTTTCTACTGTCAAGAAGCATGAGCAGTTTAAAAACTATTCCTTAGCCAAGCTTGTTGGGATTTTGAAGGCACACGAGAGTGAGGTGACTAAAGAAGTAAAAGTTGTTTCTGGAATGGGATCTCTGGCCCTTGTTGTGAAAGGCAAGACAACTGCAGAAGATGGATATGATTCTGATCATACGGAATGTGATCTTATGAATGAGGAATATTCTTTAATGGTTTTAAATCCTAGGAGGTTCACAAAGAAGAAGTTCCCCTTAAAAAGAACGGAAACTGGCAGAGTAGTTACAACTCTGAAAAGGTGAAAGAGGAGAATAAAAATGGTTCTCAAAAGGAGGAAGATAAAAAGGAGAAAAGCTCATGGGTGACTCCGGCTATGACTACAACTATTGTCATGGTAAAAAACATTTAGCCAAGGAGTGCATGTGAGAAGGTTAAATGAGAAGAAGGAAGGAGAAGATGATGAGGCTTACCATATGAGAAAGTTAGAGGAAATCAAGAAGAAGCAGAATGCTGATAACTCTATGCTTGCTTTGATTGTGCAAGAAAATGTAGCAGAAAACGAGTTTGGAGGAGTTGAGGTCTAGTCAACTGACTCTGAAGATGATGAGGTTCGTAGGCCCACACATGGCAGGGTGTTCGTTGCGAAAGAAGAAAGTTCGCAGTTTGGAGGAAGATTCTTGATAGTGACGAATGAAAGGTCATAGATGCAGGGGAGTGCCACTGAGAGTGAAAGAAGAGATGACAATTGTTTTGCAACAAGAACAGTTCCTGAACAAATCAATGAGTATGAATAGCTGATTATCAAGGTAAATCTAATTCTTGAAACTCTCAATATACACGTGTCTAGATACGAAACTGAAGTAAATGACCTAATATTCACTTTTTCAAGCATTAGTGATAGTTTAAAAAGAACTCGTTTGATAAACTCTAACCTAACTAATAAAATTAGCAGGGTTTCGTCGAAAAGTGATGACAGGAAAATGTGGATAGAGAAGATCGAGTCAGATTTGTCTATGTCTATGGATCAATTAATTTACCTACAACGAGACAATTTGATGCTTTTAAAACAATGTAACATTTTTTGTTTGATTGCTAAAATGATTATTTTAACATTACTCAGTTACACCTTGATTGTGAGATTGGTAAGAAAATTCACAAGATGATTTTACCATTTCTTGAATTAAAGGATGACGAAATTGACACTGATTGTTATAAGTGTGAATCCATCGTCTCGTCTGATGAAACCTATGATGATTACAAAGTTGGGCTGGAAAGAAATGAATCATACATTAAGTCCAAAGACCATAAAGATATGTTAAAACAGATTTTGGAAGAAAAAGAAAAAAAACAAATCAAATCTGATACTATATAGAAACTCCATTCACTGAGTGCCAAATTGAGTTCAGAAAACAAAATAAATACTGAAAGCACATCTGAATTTGATGAGGATAGTGATATGAGCGACATCTCTGTAGAGAATGAGGTAGATTGCTCAGAGTTTTTTAAAACCGAGACTGAACCTGCGAAAGCTTTGATTTTTGCAAATTCATTTGATCATAATCATCACTCCCTTCCTGATCCCTGCGACTCGCACCTTGGCCTCGAGCAAAAACCCCTGAAGCCTCAAATATGGAAACTCCTATGCCAGCCTCTCCCGCTCAACCTGCAAAATGTATAAGGAACATCTCCCTAATCCTAAGTAACTACAGCCCTCTACTAATCATAATATGTCCCAGTAACAAGTCTCGGTATTGGAAAGCTCGATGAGTTCCTCCCCCTGCCACCGTTACAACTACTGTAGCTGCTACGACAGCCGTATCAGTAAGGGCTACATAGCGCTTGTCGAAATAGTCAACCATGGTGGTCTTGATAGACCCAAACATCTCAGGCAATTGTGCCCGAAAAAGAGCAGCAACCTTATTGTGCAGAATCTCCCAAATCCTAGCATCTAGATCCTATGGTCTCATCTGACCAATAGTCCTTGTCACTGCTACTAGGTGGCGGCTCTCTTGTGAATTCTGACCAAACAAACACATACCCACACGAACTTGACTGAAACACGCCCAAAGATACATATACATGTGCCTGGAACAGTAACACCACCACCCAACTAGTGGCATACGACGGTGGCAGTGGGCTGAGCTTGGCAGCAGCAGCATCGATTAACGACGACAGCAGAATAGGGACAACAGAGAGACTCAACCACAACCATAGCGGCCTCCGATGTCATTGGCCTTCGATCTCCAAGGCTGAAACGATGATGGTGGCGTCTTTCATCTTCATCAGTAGCAATTACAACGACATCAGCTCGGGGGCGGAAGGAGACGAGGGAAGTTAGCCGAGTCCACAGTAAATAACTTCAAGCTGACTGCAGGCCTTAGCGGCGGCTTCGTCTTCAATGACTGGGCATAGCGGCGATGGTAATGCAACAGTGGGAAGAGGTAGTGGTGATGACAGAAATGCAATCTAACTAGCAAACGGTAGCTGCGACAACCTCAACTTCGGTTTCTAGTGGTCCTCGTTGCCAGCAGCAGGAGCTTTAATGGTGGTTTACGACTCGATAGTGTAAGGTCCTGAAACGGATCTTACCAGTGATCAAACGATTAAGACAATCAATAATAACAAGAACGGTGTAGAAACAGAAATTAAAACAAGCTTGCACAAGCTTTTATTAGTGAAAACGTCTGGTACAACTTGTGGAATAGCAGCCGAGAACTCTGCGGCATCAACAACAATTAAATGACCTAGCTAGCATCTATATATAGTGGACCTAGGCCGGCCTTGGGTTAACGGCCGTAAACAGGCTTATGGCCGTAAACTCATGGCTTGGTCGTAAACAGCTAAACAATCTACCAAAAATGCATATTGACACAAAAGAACCTATTACAACGAAAGCCTTGACCAAACCATTAATTGGACCCTTCAATCTCCCCTTTGGTTTGGTACTAGCTTGAAGTTAATCTTTATCGACCACCATCACATCTGTCTACCCCAATGCCTCGTTCCACATACGCTTATTGATAATCTCAGCAACCATAGATGTGTACTCTTTCGCTGATTGTTCAAAAAGGTCCTCGACAACTTTTATCTGATAAGTACTCAGATGATGAATATCCCATCTCCCGAACTAAAACAAATCCATTCGATTATACAGATGAATGCACCCATTCTTAAGCTTGATAACAGCAGAAGTTGTAGTCTCGTCGAAAACCCAATACTCCATGGAGCTTAGAGATCCATCTGGGTAACTTTGAAGCATAGGGATTTGCTTGACCTGATTGGTTGCAGGCCACATCACCACTTGAAGAGGATAACCAATCTTGGGATCTATGACATCAGGGTAATGCTAGATAACATACTCAACAGTCTTCATCGAAGGAAAACCCTTTTTCACCTGGTCTTCTAGAAAATGTTTGAACTGAGTTTCCTGTGGATTATCCGAGGGATTTGAAAAAGGAGATCATGACAACTCTGAGAGATCCACCCTAGTCCATGAATTCAAATCATGACGGTGTTTGGAGTGTTCGATGTTACCACACTTTCTTCGTACAATCCACATGTTAAGAGGATCATGAAATCCCCAAGAAATGATCCCAGATCTATCACCATACGTATCTCTAAAGCGAACAGCTCCAAGATCCATTACAGTGATTTTGCTTGATCCGCAGGTGCATTCTTGTCAGAACTCCTCTTAAACAAGAGTTGTCCCTTTTCAGCAGCTTCAACTTGTCTATCACGTATAATTGCCTCAACATGGGGAGCATGAACGGGTTCCTCATCAAAACAATTAATAATCCGCGAAGTCTGAACGGATGGCATAGCAACAAGAAAAGCTTGAGTATGTAGATTGATCATATACTAGTCTGCAGATGTTTGGTATTTGTCACCAAGATCACTTTCAAGCTTCTTCTTCAAATAAAAATAACTGGAGTTCAGGAGATTAAAATGGTCTTGAAGATCAGAGATTTGCTTTGTCTTTATCGCTCGATCATCCTGAAGATCAGACACTTGAGACTTCAGCTTGGCATTCTCGTTTAATAACTCATTAACTTGAATATCAAGTTCAATGTTCTTCTGATCCAGGACATTGATCTTCTTTTGAAGCTCATCAATTGACGGTTTATCTGCTCCCTGACGACCTTCTTCGAAAGAAATTCCTTTACCACGAGAAGAAAGATCTACATTTTCATTCTGATCGAGATGCATAGCCAATCGCATAGAGGCATCATCAGGATCTATCCTAGGAGGAGAGAATCCTGGTAGAACAGAGCAGCCACCGGCTTCAAAAATGGTGCTAGGACGTCCACGTAAAGGTTCTGTAGATACAATAGCAGGAGTAGTTGTTGGTGTAATTGGCAAGCCGTGAGTCAAGCTAGAATCCAGAAGCCCAAACCTAGGATCACGTCTTCTTCTTTTGGATGGAGGCTGCAAGGTCTGGTCTGTTGTATCATCACCCTGAAGTGGTTCAATAGTAGGTGAGACAACGTCAAGGGGAGGAATCCCTGACACTGTCACCATAAGAGTAGTAGAGTCAACCACTTGATGTGTAGTCATGGGTGTCGATTCGAGAACGTCATCTGGATCCATTATCTCCGTTGTCGTGTGAGCAACATCACTGACATTATCAAGCAATGTGTCGAGGTTGATATTCGACAAAACATCATCATCTCTGCCAAAGTTGGTAGGAATTTCATCTCGATCAAAACCAATAAGGTCAAGGTCTTTATACTGATCAGTCTCAGTCACATTCATGGAAGACCCTTCATTGTAATTACTTTCAATGAGAACTGATCTCAGGTCATGCTCCTCAGCTACAACCACATTAGGAGCAGGTGTCTCCTCCCCTTCCTGATCCGATACGGTGATCATATCTCCTTCTAAGATCACCCTTTCTGATGATGTGTGTTCTGAAGATATTTTATCATAGGATCCGTGGGACTCGGACGCCTCATTCGGCTCAGCAAATCGTCCGAATTTGACTAATGGATCAAGTCCTTGAAAAGTAACATTTCCTTTGCAATTTTGTTTAATTAGCCAAATAGTGTGAGGTCCCAAGGACTTCATTGCAAGCGTATCACCCTCCTTTATCATGTCAAGAAATTGTTTGTTGATGAAAAGCTGAATGAACCTAGGATACATCAAGAAGGTATCCCGTGTGATGGCATTGATGTTGACCACAAATTCACCCTGAATAAACCTTAAAAAATTGAAACCCATTCTTGCATCGAGAGAAACTATAGCTCATGCGTTTCTCAGTGATATTTCATCTGCACTAGACCTCCCGCCGAAGATGTAGCTCACGAACACGTGGGCTAGAAATCTCCAGTAGGGTGGCAGAAGCTTTTTCATCGTAGGCGGAGAATCGCCCTCATACCCCATCTTCCTCAAAATCTTTTGAGCATCTTGAATACCGATTTCGGTGGGAAAGCTTGGAAGGTCATTGATCAAAAGAGTTTCTCTGATGAACTGCTCATTTATCACAATTTTGCATCCTTGAATGATTACGTCCACAGTCACAGCTCCATCATCGTCTCTTGTCATTTTGACAGTCTGCCAGAACTCTCGTATGATTTTCTGATAGACAACAGTGTTCATGGTGATGGCGGAGGCCAAATACCATTCTCGTAGTCCATGAATCATTGATTTAAAATCCACATGAGCCACCGGAGGATTAGCCAGCACCATCGCCAGATTGTGCATGTCTGCAAACTTTAAGGCTGCCATTTGATCTACACTAAAACATACCAAGTAAGACAAGAAGCAAATTTGAGAAAATAATATTTTAAACAATTTAATTTCGAGCCCAAAAGTGAATTATTAATTTTGAAAATTAAATTTCAAGTCAAAGGGGAGTTTATGGTCAACGGGGGTTTACGGCCTTAAACCCGTGATCGTAAGCCTATGGCCGCAAACAGAGTTTACGGTCGTAAGCCCTTCACGGCCGTAAGCTTGGGCCGTAAACCCCAACAATCCCTTTTTTGTCATTTTAGGCTTAAATTAAACTCGACGAATCTATGAAATAAACACATATCCATGGTCGAAAACATGATACCTTCGAAGTGATCGGAACAATTTCACAGAAAAAACAAGTTAAAAATTTTGAGGAGAGAGAGAGAGAGAGAGGGAGAGAGCTTGCGGCCGGAATCAGGATAATGAATGAGTTTCCGGCTGTAAACTCTATTTATACCCTTGATCTTTTTACCTGCTGACCACACAGTGTAAGGCACAGTCCAATATTTTCAAAAAATTTCAAAAACAAAACCTTTTGAGGATTAAAATTAAAAATAAAAATAAAAATAAAATAAAATAAAATTAATTTGCAAAATTTAAAAATTAACAATTAAATTTTAACAATTAAAAATAAATAAAATAAAAATTAAAAATAAAATTAAATAAGACAAACAACCTAAAAATCTTAATTACTGAAAATGACTTTGTGACACTGGGATCAAAGTTGTTGGATAGCCCTATTCCACTTGTCAGTACCCTTACTTTCATGTCTTCGTCTGATCGATCGCCAGTATTGTGGTCCACTTAAAAATGAAACATTTGTGAATGAATTTGGACAATTTACGAATGACATGATTTTTTATCCCTTATTCTTAAATAAATTTCCTTGGGACCATTTAGCTGACTACAACCAGGGATAATGTTGTCCACTTAAATCGAGCAGCAAGATCTACAGACAATCTGTATGTGTTCAATTTTAATTGTACTAGAACGTGTTTCCCGCTTCTTGATATGCCCCAATAGTCAAGGACTTCCAGAATAATCCTTACACCGGGTGAGCAGACAATTATTAAGAGAGAAGATAGATTTAGAATGCATATGCTATAAATCCAGGTCGGATCTCTTCCAATCACGTAGAGGATGAAACATATGACTAAGTGAAGTTTTTAGAGAGATTGAGAAGAGAATGATGCATATACTATGTACCAGGTCGGATGATGAGTCACGCAGAGGAGACAGTATATGGCTAACAGATAGAAAGAATTGCATATAGAGAAGATGCAGAGAGATAGAATTGCATATGTTACAGTCCAGGTCGGATCTCTCGATCACGCAGAAAAGGCAACGTATAACTAACAGATAGAAAGCAAGAAAATAACGTTCTACAGACCTAGTTTAACTGAATTCCCCAGTCACCCCATCAAAACCAGAATTAAGGACAGAATCTGCGCATCGAGGAAAAGTTAGTCCACAGTTCTAGATATGGGTTCTTTTAATGTGACCGGTCGATTCTCATGTATATCTCCCTGCTCAACCTATCCGAGCTTCGTTCCTACCAGCGCATCGAGCTCAGAGCATAGACAATTCAATTTTGGTACGTTACACAGATTCAGATTGCCCGTTATCACTTGATAATATCATTTCCGTCATAACACCTACAAACAAGACTGTTAGCAACATTTTTAATTTTCTGAATTTTTTTATTGTTTTTGGATTTTTGAATTTTTTATTTTTTTTGGATTTTTGGATTATTTCTCCCCCTAAATTTGTGCATGGGTGAGAATGAAAATAAAAATGAAATAAGATGCACAAATTTAAACTAACCTATCTACAAAAACAAAAATAAAATAAAAAATAAAAATTTAAGAAAAATAAGGAAAAACATAAACACAGGAAAAAGAAAAATTTAATCCTCAAAACGAATCATTTTCAAAAATCCCACAATCACATAGAATCGAGCTTTGTCAAAAAGGCTTAGTGAATAGATCCGCCACATTATTAGCAGTGGGAACCTGTTCCAGCCGGATGAGTGAACGCTCATAACAATCTTTGATGAAATGAATTTTAATATCGATCTACTTGGTTTTAGAATGTTGGACAGGATATTTGGCAATTTGAATTGCGGCCTCGTTATCACAGTAAATGGGGGGTTCTAAGTAATTCAAACCGTAGTCCAACAGCTAATGTTGGATCGAAATAACTTGAGAGCAACAAGCAGATGCAACAACATATTCTGCCTCCGCTGTTGAAGTTGAGATAGTGTGTTGTTTTTTGCACTGCCACGACCCTAGCCTGTCACCAAGATATTGATGTTGGATTAGTGTCTAAGTCCATAACTATTTTGGTATGTACTTGAGCCGATTATGAGCATGGTGTTTTTGGGTTTCCTTCACCATAGCAATATGTAGGAAGAATTAAGAAGAGAAAGGAGTAATTATGATTTACTAATATATTATAAGAATAATATATTAAAGGAGAAATCATATTGTTTAATTAATATTAGTCAAGAGTTAATTAAGAGTTAATTTTGTGGCTAAAAGAGATTAATTAAACTTAGGGGACATGAATGTAATTATAAGATAATTGCAATTGGGCTATGGATTGCTTTAGAATAAAGGTTGGACGAAATCTTTGGGGAGCCCATATAATTTTCGTCCAAAAGGTATTTTAAAGGGAGTCCATGGACTGCTTAGGGCTTAAGCATTCAAATTAGGGTTTCCTTGTTGGATAACCCTAATAGCCTAACTATTTAAGGACCCCCTAAGCCCCAAAAACGTGGTGAACACTTCCTTTAGGGTTTCCAGCCGGTTTTGGTGCCTCTCCTCTCTTCCCTCTTCATTCTTGTAGCTTAATGGTGTTTGTGACTCCATTAGAGGTGCAACACTTGAGGCACTAAGCTTTCTAAAGCTAAGGATTGATTGTTATTGCTATATAACAATCTAAGGTCATATGTAAGCTCTATTTTATGTTAATATGATTAATTGTATGCTAGATCTAGGGTTTATAGCTTTGGATATTCAATTTCATGTTCATTAGACAAACTAGATCCAAAAGCTATTAGGGTTTGCATGTATACCATAGGAATGATGGTTTGCTTAAAACCCTTCAGAGGTATCATAGACTAGGGCTGTTTGTTTGATGTATTTGATGCTTTGGTTGATTATTCTTGCTTAAAATTGAATTTTTTTTGGTTCTGGTGGCTGGACTCGCCGAGTCCCTGGCTGAACTCGTCGAGTCCATAGTGAACTCGACGAGTCCCAGCTTAACTCGATGAGTCGGAGTCGCAGATGGAGCAAATTTCGGGATTTTGACCTGTTTTGGCTGTAGATAATTACCTAAAATGTTTTATATTTATAAAATCCGATTTTATCAATATTTGGAGTTTATCCTTGCCAAAATTAAAGATAATTGTCAAATTTAGATAATCTTTTGTTTTATTAGATAAATATTGATTATTTGTAATTTAGATTTGAATTATCTTGTGATAAAGTTTCAAATTGCACCCCTTTAGGTTTTATAGTTTAAATTTGAACTTAAAAGTTTTGTTTTTGAAATTTAAATAAGTTAAACCCTAATGTTTTGAAAAAGTTTCAAAACTTGCCATCAAGTTTTGGAATTTAAATTTTGTGATTCAAAGTTTAATTTTGAAATATTTAAATTATAAACCCTAATGTTTTGAAATGTTTCAAAACTTGCCCTCAAGTTTTGGAATTTGAAAGTTGATTAAAAGTTTTATTTTGAAATGTTAAATTCTAAAACCCTAGTAATTTGAAAAGTTCAAATCACACCCTTATGTATTTATTAATTAAGTAAAGTGTATAATTAAAAGTGATTTAATAAACCCATAAAGTTTTGGTTTACATTTAATTAAATTAAAAGTATAATTTACTAAATTGAACCACCTAGTATTTTAAAAGTGTAAAATACACCCTATACTATATATAACATTAAAACTCTAATATTATATATATGTATGTATGAGTAAACAGTCAGTCTTACCGTTAGCAGGCCTCATTCACGAAGCTGGTCTATAAGGGGTGTTAAAGGAAATTGCCTATAAAATGGCGATTGAATGGGTATCCACTCTTACCCACCGCACTCTTGACTATTGTAGGGTCGTTAGCCGAACGGGTAGGATAGGACGAAACCTTCCATTATAAGTATAATGAAGTATACAAAGTAACTAAATGCTTTCATAAATTCCCAAATCATGGTTACTTTAGGCAAAATGTGAAATTGTATGCTAATCCATGGAATGACACTTTATACCCTTGTCAAACGTTAGTGGAGCGTGTGTGGTTAACCGTCACACTAATTTGGAGTTGGCATTGGTGGCGAAGGGTGGATCGATGTTTGTCATAGATCAATGGAGCATGTGTGGCTAACCGGCACATTGATTAGGTGATAGTAGCATTGAGTGCACCACGTGATTCGTATGGTTATTAATACCTTATTTGTGATCCTCGGCATCCCAGTCACAAATAGTAGGGCATAATCGAGATTTAAACATGCCATTGAAAGGTTCAATGAATCTCAAAAGATCTAGGAGTTTCAATTCATTTAAAACTTAAACTTCCTTTTCATTTTTCATGGTGGGAATTGGTAAATCGTCATTTACCTACCTTCAAATATTCTGCAACTAGATTACGGCATCCCTCTTCTAGGTTGTAGAATATTGTGTTGGATCCTAGCTTGATGTTTCATTTGGGTGTTACATCAAGAATTCTAATCAACTTAACTTGAATTTTCTCCCATTTTGTAGATGTCTAGTTTTGACAATCATGGTCTTCCCAAATCCCATGGAACAAGCTTTCCAAATGAAGATGATGTTCCACAATATGATCGAGGAACAAGAGATCATGATTCACTTCCTCCACCTCCTCCAATTGTTCTCCCTAACCCACAAGTTCGAAGGCTTGAGAAGTTCAAGCTCACTCAAGCCCTTTTGGCAAGTAAACACAAAGATGGGAAACCTGTGTGTGCATACGTCTTAGAGATGAAGTAACACATTGATAGGTTAAGTGTGTTGGGTGTCGAGATTTCAAGTGAGTTGGCTGTTGACTAGGTTCTTCAGTCACTTCCTGAATCATATAGTAAGTTCGTTAGAGAGTACTATATGATGGATCACGACGTGACCCTCATTGATCTCACCTATTTGCTTATAGCTACTGAATCAACAATGATTTGGCGTTCTGGTCAAGCAAATTTTTCTGGTAAATCAGACTCCCAAACTTCAATGGACACAGGCAACATTGGAAGTCCAGAAAGAACTAAGTCTGTGATTGTCCGATGTGCTGTGCCAAAGGAGTCCGTTTGCTTTTATTGCCAAGAGAAGGGGCATTGGAGACGAAGCTGCCCAAACTACCTGAGAGATCTAAGAGATGGGAGAGTCAATATGTGTGGCTCTGCTTCAGGTAAAATCCATTAACTAACTCTTTTAAGTTCCTATTCTAGATTCTTAATACATGATGTGATAAGATTACATTTTGATGTTTTGTAGGATCGAAGAAAAGAGAGGAAGCTTAAGGGAATAAGTGAGCTGAATCTAATCATGAAGAAATGGATTTCGATCGCATCACTTGAAGATTGGATTCTTGAGCTACTACTTGGAGTTAGAACAGATTGTTGAAAATATGTAATAACATAGTTTTTCAATTGAATTGCATTATAAGGACAAATTTTTTCCGCAATAAAATGAAATTTAATTTTATCTTATTTATTTATCCTTGCAATGGCGTGTATGAAAAAAATGATGTTTAAAGGTTTCTATTATTAGCAAAAATGGATTTGATTCTTAATTATGTTATTTGTGGAAATGTCAAGAAATTACCGAATAGGGAGAGTTTCTCATCGCCCAAGTTTCAATTGGACAGAAACTTGGAATCATACAACTTGGTTGTGTGATGAATGAGAAACTTCATATTTGGAAATTAGACTAATTTTTTGACAAAGTGTCAAGTGAAGGACTAGGAGATCGAGTACATTAGAATGTGCATTTATCAAGTCCACCACATAGAGAGATAAAGATCTTCATCATGATTTACTAAAGTTTAGTAAATATGGTTACATTTATAAGATTAAGTGTAATTCTGAGTTGATTGGAATGGCTTCAATAAATAGCAGAACGAAAAAGAAGAATCAAGTAGGCAGAAAGATAAAAGTTTCTCTATTCTAAGAAGAAGGGAGAGTACCTTTTATTGTGTTTTATGATAAGTCTTAATGATTAAGAACCATATCTGAATTGATTCTCTAAGTGAGTCTTAGTACATTTGTATGTTGGAGAAGAGGAATTGGGAATTGTGGAATTGGTTAAATCAAGAAGTCAATTATACTTCGTTCCAATATCGAATCTTAGAGTCATATTCCAAGATTGCGAATTGAGTGAAAAATCTTAAGTTGGTTTATAACACTCATCAAATGTGGAATTTGGAAAAGGTTTTCTTATTCTTGCACATTTGAAATTGGTAAGTTTTGATGTTTTGGATAAGACAAAGACCAACTAGGACCAATTTGTGAAGTGTTTTGTCTTGATAAAAGCTACACTAACTCTTGAATATTTGTTTGTAAAGAAATGTTTCTTGATAAGAAAACCTTATATGTCAAGGATTCAGTGGGAGTTGTAATGTTTTTGAAAAAGTTTCAAGAACAAATCAAGAATAAACCTTATTGATCATCACTAGCACACGACTTGAGGTTTACAACCTATCGTGTTGACATTATTTTGTTTTTGTGCCATTCCAATAGATTTAATTATGCATGTGAGTTCTATGAGTTCTCATTTGAATGCATAAAGACAAAGCACCTTGATCAATGGAAAGTACATTGATATGTAAGGATAAGTTACTAAACTAATTGGAAGACATGGTGGGCACTCGTGTTACCATAAGGCAGGAAATCAATATTAAGAAAGTTCAGTCCATATGAGTTTGGATTTGTCGCCAACTTTGGTTTTGGCAAATTCACATGAATAGGAACTCATACACCATAAAATCTAAGTGTCATAAGATTCCCTCCTTCATGAAAATGACTTGAGGAAATGCTTTCACTAAGAGAGATTTTAAGAAGATAGAAATTGTGAAAATTGTATTCTAAAATTCGATTATGGTTATGGCATCCCTTTCCATAGTTTGAATTATGAGATTTGGCAATTAGTTTGAACATTTGGAACTTAGTAACATAAGTTCTGAATTGTTTAGACACACATATGAACTATCTAAGGCAAATGTGTATAATTTTGAGAAGCTTAGATAAAGGATTAGCGAAGCATCCAATATTAGAAATATGATTTTTGTGGAATTCAATTAGCATTGTTTTCTGGAAGTTCAATTGTTTTCTGAATACATGTCAAAGCTAGTGGGAGCATAAGTGTTATGCTTATATGATAATAATCATCATGATAGTGGGAGCATAAGTGTTATGCTTGTATGGGTATTATGGCAAGTATTGCAAGTTAGCAATATTAATTATAGAAAAACAAAGATTCAATTTGCAAAGTTGCATGGGTTGAAAAGTTGTTTTGCTATAATTAAGGGAGAGAATATTATACTTTGTTTCAAAATCTAAAGCTTAGATTGAGAAATTTTAATAAATTTAGTCAAAGAATACATAGTGTGTTCTTAAATTTCGATTATGATTACGACATCCCTCTTCATAGTTCGAATTGTGAGAATGTGACACATAAAATATTATGGTAGAAGATTGATAAAGTATCATATCTTTATGTAAGACATTATGCATCGTGTCTCATACGCTTCGGGTATAGGATCGATTGCAAATGCTATAATATTTGACCATTCTAAAATTTTCAAAATGTCTAGCGCATTAAAGGGGAAAAAGGACTAGAATCGGTTTTGACTAAAAATAATTAAATAACTATCGAAGGACAATCCAAAGTTCGTTGAGGATTGGCCGCTTGTGAGTAGTTGGAAGTATGGTATTGGATGGACCATATCGACATTATTATGAATAGATAAGATTCTATTAAAAATGAGTTGTCATATGGAAAATATGGAAATGTTTCCATATTGGGAGTTGGATATTGAGAGTCTATGTCTAGATTAGAAACTTTTATGCAAGAAGGATGTTCAAAGGAATGTACTTTGAATGTGATACTTCGCGTCTATGGAATTGTCTTGTAACAATTTCTGAAAGAGTACTTTTGTAATTTCATTGGCTAGGTCTTGGTGACTTTTGTGCTATGACTTTGCGAAAGGATATAAAATGTTAGAATCTAGCATATTCTAGTAGTGGTAAGAAACGTGTGTTCTAACACTAATGATAAGGATTGGGAATTGTGAAATGAGCATCATTGGAAAAGTTTTTCAATTGATCTATTTCACAAAGTAAGGACCATAGGAAACATAGTGTGCATGCTCTGAGCATGGGACAACTATTGTTGTAATTTAATTAATAAGTTGAGTATCCGAAACAGTAAACGATGAATAATGAGTAATCAATATGGTGTTTAAATAGAAGTGTTTTATTTACTCCCACAAGTTCAGGGCCATATAGGATTAAGTATTATTGTTGTGTTTCAGTTTGCATGTTTTGACTTCCAGAATAACTGGGTTATTCGAAGCTCCACACTTGGTCATACGTTGGAAGTAGGTATAAAGGAAGATTGTCATGAAGAGTCTGTAGATTGTCTAAAGAGTTTAGACATAGCACAAGTTTGATACAGAGTTCATGAGTGATTTAATAAGATTAGAGTATTGGATTAAACCCACCCTCACTTGGATCACTTCATGGATTTATCATGAATGATTAGTGAGACGATAATATTGTATATTCTTGAAACCGAGACATGTGAGTTGTTATTTGTTGGTCGGTTGCACATTGATAATAAGTAAACGCACCAGTAACTTGGTGTGATAAAACTTATTGTTGTGTGTGATTCGATCAGTAAATGCAAGTGAGTATTTGAGTTGAGGTTTATCCATTCCTTTTACCCAAATTGGGATAAAAGTGATATCTGTGGGCCCCTCAATGATTTAGTGATGACATCTTAGTGCTTGGCCAAGCCGGGACTAAGTTGATGTGTTTAATTGTAGTCTGTTGTCAGTCGTCATAAATCAGAAGTCGGGTAATAGTATAGAGAGAATGATTGAAATTTATGTCTTATGTCTATACGATATGTTGAGAATGGAGGAATATAGAATCCCTTATCTAAAGGACACGCTATCTGATAAGATCAGAGTTGACAACGACTTTTGAAAGCTACGATTGCTGATCAGGTTCTGAAGTTATATGGAAAATAGTTATTAGACTTATCCAAGTAGGAGACTGTTGGATTAGTGTCTAAGTCCATAACTATTTTGGTATGTACTTGACCCGATTATGAGCATGCTCCTTTTGGGTTGCCTTCACCATAGCAATATGTAGGATGAATTATGAAGCGAAAGGATTAATTATGATTTATTAATATATTACAAGAATAATATATTAAAGGAGAAATCATATTGTTTAATTAATATTAGTCAAGAATTAATTAAGAGTTAATTTTGTGGCTAAAAGAGATTAATTAAACTTAGGGGACACGAATTATAATTATAAGATAATTTCAATTGGGCTATGGATTGCTTTAGAATAAAGGTTGGACGGAATCTATGGGGAGCCCATATGATTTTTGTCCAAGAGGTATTCTAAAGGGAGTCCATGGACTGCTTAGGGCTTAAGCAGTCAAATTAGGGTTTCCTTGTTAGATAACCCTAATAGCCTAACTATTTAAGGACCCCCTAATCTCCAAAAATGTGGTGAACACTTCCTTTAGGGTTTCCAGCCAGTTTTGGTGCCTCTCCTCTCTTCCCTCTTCATTCTTGCTGCTTAATGGTGTTTGTGACTCCATTAGAGGTGCAACACTTGAGGCACTAAGCTTTCTAAAGCTAAGGATTGATTGTTATTGCTATATAACATACTAAGGTCAGATCTAAGCTCTATTTTAAGTTAATATGATTAATTGTATGTTATATCTACGGTTTATAGCTTTGGATATTCAATTGCATGTTCATTAGACAAACTAGATCCAAAAGCTATTAAGGTTTGCATGTACACCATAGGAATGATGTTTTGCTTAAAACCTTTCAATTGACACCCTCCTGAAGTAGATTTCCTGTCAAGCTCACATCCTCCATAATTACTGTCAGCAAAAGCGTATAGATCAAATTTAGAATTCTTCGGATACCAAAGACCCAACTTTGGGCTGCCTTTGATATACCGAAAAATTCTTTTGACATCAATAAGATGTGAAAGTTTAGGATTAGCCTGATAACGTGCGCATTGACAAACTGCAAACATGATGTCAAGTCGGCTTGCAGTAAGATACGTCAACGATCCGATCATCGATCTATAATGAGTCTGATCTATGGATTCGCCATCAGGATCTAGAGTCAGAAGAGGTCTTTCAGCCATCGGTGTTGATGCAGGCTTAGCGTCTTTAAACTCGAACTTCTCAAGAATATCCTCCACATACTTGGCTTGATGTAGTAGGACTCTGGTTGAATTTTGTTTGACCTGAAGCCCCAGAAACATGGTCATTTCCCTTAACGAACTCATCTCGAACCGCTTTTAATAACACCTTCGAATTTCTTGCAAAGCTGCGGACTGGTCGACCCAAAAATAATGTCGCCAACGTAGATTTGAACCAGAATCTGATCATTACCGACATGCTTGATAAACAATGTTTGATCGATAGTGCCACGAGAGTATCCATGCTTGAGCAAGTACTTTGTTAGAGTCGCATACCATGCTCGAGGAGCTTGATGTAAAACATATAATGCCTTGTCCAACTTGTAGACATGCCTTGTCCAACTTGATGTAAACATATAGCCTCGAAGCGAGCTACTTGAGCATAAACCTCAGTGTAATCAAGACCCTCAACTTTTCGAAACCCACGAACCACCAATCTATCTTTATTTCGCACTATAACCCCTGAATCATCTTGCTTCTTTCGATAGACCCATAGTGTGTCAAGAGACTTTTTGCCCTTTGGCAACTCAACCAACTTCCAAACCCCGAGTTTTTCAAACTGATGTAACTCTTCATGCATAGCATTTACCCAACTGGGCTCATTCAGAGCCATTTCATCATTCTTGGGCTCTATTTCAGAGATAAAGCAAGAGTGAAGAAAGGTATTGACATCTCTACTCTGGCTTCTGGTTTTAACGCCTTCGCCCAGCTGACCAATGATGTTCTCGATCGGATGATCGCGTTGAATCCTTGAGGGTATCTCTTGGCTGATATCATTAAGCGAGACAAGAAGATTGTGAATATTGACACCTCCTTCATTTGCTGATTGTGCCGCACCAGATGAATCTGCTACAAACTCATTATAAATGTTTTCAGGAAAGAGTAGTTCCATAAAGGTTGAAGTGACAGCGGAAGCATGGTTAGACATGAACTCTCTTTCTATAGGAGTAAGTGGTGTAGTTTCAGCATCAAGAGTATCATTTTGAACTGGAGATTTTGGACTATCAAGTTATATAGATGACTCCCCCTCAAGCGAAATAGATGACTCCCCCTCAAGTGGTGTAGACATCTTCTTCGTCTTCGTCTTCAGAAACATTCTTCGAACCAGAGACAGATCCAGATGAGCTACCTAAAGACACATTTATGGACTTGAAAAGCGATGTGTAATCAAACAACCAATCCAGACCCACTCGAGCATCCGTCTCATTCTCCTCCAACCAGCGCACGTCATAAGATTCCACAACCTGTTTTGTCTTTTTATTGTAGACCCTATATGCGGTGCACAACATACCCTATGAAGTAACAATCATCGGCTTTAGCATTAAACTTCGGGTTGATCTCTAGGTGAAGAAGGGTGTAAGGGAAGCCAAATACACAGAAATGACTGACTGAGGGCTTGAGACCATATAGAATCTCATATGGAGTCTTCATATGAGCTTTGTTAATCAACATACGATTCTGAACGTAGCAGGCAGTGTTGATCGCCTCGGCCCAAAAGAAAACTGGTAGCTTGGAGTCACAAAGCATCGTCCTTGCAGTGTCTTTTAAAGTTCTATTTCTCCACTCAGCAACACCATTTTGTTGAGGGGTGTGAGCGGAGCTGTATTGACTCATAATACCCTTTTCTGCGCAAAAATGATCTAGAATAGAATTATTGAACTCTGTTCTGTTATCGGTACGAAGCGCCTTCACTCGGTTGTTAGTTTGGTTCTCAATCAACACAATGAATTTCTTAATTAGATCAGCAACTCTAGCTTTGTTGGATAGAAAGAAAACTCACGTAAAACGAGAGAAATCATCAATCACAACCAGACAGTATGAATTTTTGTTAATACTGAGAATGTTGACTGGTCCAAACAAATCCATATGTAGCAATTGAAGCACCTGACTGATTGAGTTAGCTTGTTTTGGCAGGTGTGGTTTTCTGTGATGTTTACCCTGGGCACATGACACACACTTTTCAAATGTTATAAAGTCTTTGACAGGCAAACCACGGACCATCTCATTCTTCAAAAGACAATTCAAGTTTTTGGCGTTAGCATGACCGATTCTTCGGTTCCACAACATTGCATTTTGTTCTGATATCTTTGAAAAGAGGCATGTAACTTGTTCTGGAAGATTGCTATTCATATCAATGATGTAAGCATTCCTATCCCTTTTAGATTTGACAAGAATCCACTCTTATGGGATGACAAAGCCTGGCTTGAGAATCATATCATTCCTTGTCAATGAAATGTGTAGAATAGCCTTTGTCGCATATCTGAGAAACACTCAACAAACTATGCTTTAATTTGGGAGCAAAGTTGACGTTCTCAAAACTTAACACCCAATTTGTGACGGTTCCTCTCTGAGTGATATTGCCACCTTTTCCTCCCGCAAAGGAAACATACCCGCATTAAAAGATTGAATGTTGTTCATTTGGGAGATATCTCCTGTCATATGTCGGGAGCAGTTGCTGTCGACCAAGCAAGGTCTGACGACATTCCCTCGCAACTGTCCCTGCAAAATGTGCAGGTTTATTTAGATTTGGGAACCCAGGTCATTACTTTCTTGGGTTGTCCCGTTGCCTTTTCAGATTTATCATTATTTACAAATTTTTCAGAGGATACACATGATGGATTGGAGGTTATTTTGGGCAACCATTGATAATTAGGTTTTCTAACAGTACCGGATGGTTTTGAAATAGGATTTTTATCAGTTTGCTTTGAGCACTTGGGTTTTCTACCTGAATTGGTTGAAGACCCATTGCTTCTTCTTGACGAAACCGACCTTGGCTTAGCCATGTTCGGTTTTGGAAACTGTTTGGGACTTGGTTATGAAAGACCTTTTTATGCTTTTGAAACACAGCCTATTTTCTACTACGATCATCCTTCGAATTATCATTCCGAGAATGAATTCTAGAGGACTTTCTAGTTAAAGACCTTCCTCTAAATTCATTCTCTCCTCTTGGTGACTCAAAATGTATAAACATTCTATTAGGACAATTCCTAGCTATATGACCACCAAAACAAGAGTTGAAACAAATCTGTTTGTTATTGTTAAAACCTGTACTGCATTTTTCAGATTTGTTTTCCATACCAACACCCTTACTTTTCTCACATGAACATGAACAAGAATTAGGTTGTGAGACAAGTGAGGGTGTATCAGATGGAGAAACTTGTGAAACAGGTGGGTTTTCATTAGTATCGGCACACACATTAGAATTGTCAACCGCATCATTAAACACTTTAAAAACATTCAAACCAGTATAAGAAGGTGCAGAAAATCACAAAAAACATTGTCACTTTCAACATTAGAAAAATTAACGTCTTTATTTAAATCTAAAACTTCAGGTTCAGACTTAGTTTTATTTTCAGAAACAGATCCTTCAACTTCGTGATTTGACTGATTTAATGATTAATCTGCAGGAGAAGTAGAAATGTTAGTACTTTCAACATTAATAAATCCTCCCGAAACAAAACCAGATGGCTTGCCATAAACCATGGATGGTTCATTGGCAATCTCCTCCTTGGACAAAGGTTGAAACTGATATGAATGATTGAAAGGAGGAAGCACTTTATTATACCCTAGACCCTTTGACTGATTATGTTTAAATTGCATGCAGTGGTCTATCATATTGGCAACTACCTCACTTGATACATCAAATTTTGTAAAATCAAAATCAGCAGTTTCAAATTTGTCCTTTAATGTTTCAAGTTCAGTAACTAACTCAGCGTTCTGTCTCTTTATGTAGTCATAGTTTTCACATTTATTACTGTAGTCCTCCTGAAGTCTTCTAAATTCCTTTATTTTAGCTTCTAACTAGGCCTTAAGATGTTTTTGTCCTTTTCTAAGTTGATAACCCTCATATCTAATGTCCTCTACTTCTTTACGTAGTGTTCCAATTTCCTCATGAAGAATTTTAACATAATCAATACAAGCTTGAGAACAAGAAGGCAGACATACCTCATTTTTCTTTAGTTCAAGAGCAGGAGAGACCATCAGCACAAACTGCAGCTCCATCATTTGAACTTCAGCTACAACACTCTCTGCAGAAGCATCATCACCAACCTGAGCCAAATGAGCATTTTCAGGTCTTGATATGTCCAGGGCCTACATCTCATCCTCCCAGTCAAATGATTGTGCAACCATATCCTTCTCACTGTTGACTTGAGCACCGCTCCGATTGTTTCCTACTACAACCATTGTCTGGTCATTGCATAATCTTCTGTCTGGCTTTGGGCACTCACGAGAAAAATGACGTAGCTTGTGGCAGTTGAAACAACGCAACTTTCCCTTGCTAAACCCTACCTTTTTATCAGCACTCATCCCCCAGTTGTTCTTCCCGGTCTTCTTTGCAAACTGCTTTGCCCTGAAAACTGCCAAGGCAATTTGCCATGTGATATCCATTTCTTCTATGTCTTCAGGATGAATCTGATCAAGATCAGCAAATGACAATTGGGGCGGAAGATCTCCAGCTACAAGAGCATTATAGCAGTTAACGAGCCCTGTAGCAAGAGCAAGATTTTCATCACCCTCCTTGTCGTTTGAAGAGGAAGCCACATTAGAAGGAGAAGCAGCTTGACTAGCAACAAATGATTGATTCTGAGAGAATGGCATGACTGATGCAGTAGGAAGTGAAGTAGCTGATGGAGTGCAAAAAGACTGAATCTGAGCTTGCTGAGCAAAAAAGGGCTGACCTGCAGAGGAAAAGGTGAGAGATGAAAGAGCATTGTTAGATGAGATCCCAAGGTTTGTAGCTGAGTATGAATTCACGTGATTTATCTCCCGGTGTTTGTCATCAATATCACAGGTCTTGATGACCGCCATCATTTCAGGAAGAGTGAGCCGACTTAGATCCTTGGTTTTCTTAATAACAGCCACATTCATGTCCCATGACTTTGGGAGAGCATTTACTAGCTTTTTATTTATTTCAGAATTTGTGAAAAAGATCCCAGCTATAGTCATCTTAGTGCTAAGAGTTGTGAATCGTTGTAGTTGTGCCTACAGAGTTTCTCCAGGAATGTAGTTGAACATGTTAAACCGTTGTCGCAGCATATCTTGGTGACTCTCCTTCATGTCTTCATTCCCTTCATAGACCTCGATTAGGGCTTCCCAAAAAGCCTTTTCAGAAGTGTACTCCCTAAAACCTTGAGCTATATCCGGAGACAGGGCGATGGTTAAAGTGGCCAAAGCCCGTTCCTGCTCCTCAACCTTTTCAAAATCTTCATCAATGTAATTTTCAACCACTTTGTCAACCACTTGCCCTGCAACAGTGGTGGTTATTCTGGCAGGATTTTTGATGATGCTTCTCCAAATTTAGAATGTCCTTCATTTTGATATACTTCTCAATCCTGTACTCCATTCAGGAAAACCTTCAGCATACAACAGTCTTGGAATTCTAGTGGTTGTGCCCATTACAGAGTCCAGCTCATGGTGATGTGTTTGACTTTGTGAATCCATTTAAAATTAAGTTAAGTAGAAATTAAGTTATTAATTTAAAAAAAAATCAAGTTTCCGGTCAAACAAGAGTTCACGGTCAAAAGAGTGTTTACGGCCGTAAACTCTGTTTACGGTCGTAAAGAGTTTGCGGTTTCTGTATACGGTCTATGAGTCTAAGTTTCCAGATATTGAAGATGCTTTATTCACGGTCTAAGAACAAGGTTTACAATTCAAGAAATAAACCGAGTTTGTGACCGTAAGGTGTGTTTACAGCCGTAAGCTTTGGCTATAATCTCCCAGAAATTCGAGAAAACGCGATTTTTGGATTAAGCTGGAAACCCTTTCGCAGCAGACACCAACTTCAGTCGTAAACAATGAAGAATACGGTCAAAAATTCGATTACAGGATGCTTTGACACTGGTTTCTCTCTGATACCAATTGTAAGGTCCTGAAACGGATCTTACCAGCGATCAAACAAATAAGAAAATAAACAATAACAAGAACGATGTAGAAATAGAAATCAAAACAAGCTTGCACACACTTCTATTAGTGAAAACGTCTGGTACAACTTGTGGAATAGCAGCCGAGAACTCTGTGGCAACAACAATTAAATGACCTAGCTAGCATCTATATATAGTGGACCTAGGCCGACCTTGGGTTTACGACCATAAACAGGCTTACGGCCGTAAACTCATAGCTTGGCCGTAAACAGCTAAACAATCTACCAAAAATTCATATTGACACAAAAGAACCTATTACAACGAAAGCCTAGACCAAACCATTAGTTGGACCCTTCAGACAGCAAGGGGTGTAGCAGGGCCGGAGTTCAGAGGAAAAAGGATGGCGGCTGGTGTGAAATGAGGTATAAGGTGGTAGCTACTACTAGGGTTAGGGTTACAGGACGGGGGGGGGGGGGGGGGGGTTGACGGATATATACCCCGCCCCATAAAACTTTATCCCATAGTGACGTCTTTAGTCCCTCATTCTCCTTTTTCTTTCAAATTAAATCCAATTGTTACCAAATGGCCCCTCCTCTACAAAACCTTTTCAACTTAGGTACATAATTTACCCTTTTAGCCCTAGCCATCCAAAATCCTTCCATAGTAAGTCCAAATGATACCGAACACGCCCCCTGACTTCTAAAATTCTTTGCAAAATAAATTCTAAAATTACACTTTAACCCCAGGAGATTCAATTCTTGTTATTTGGCTCTCTGAAACCAACACCCCGCTAATTATTATTTGATTTTGGCTATAATAATAAAAAATGATAATAATAATTACATCTCGGGGTTCCGAGTTTATTACTTAATTATTCTATTCTAAATGGAATGTCACAAATCTCCCCCACTTGAATTGGATTTTATCCTTAAAATCATTCCCTACCATTCCTGACACATCAAATAACTTGAGCAACATGGACATAACTACAAGCATACCCTAACCTTTCCAAGGCAACAGTTACCAACCCTCCCAGGGTTCTAAATCCTGAAGATAAACGAATTCTTTGCAATATGACCACATTTACTTAATCTGAAATATGTATTCTCTAGATGGTATGACTCCCTGACAGACCACTCACACCAAATCATTATTGTTGAACCCAATCCGCTTATCTCTTAACTAACTATTCAACTTCTGATAATTGGGGGTTCCAACATCCAAATACTTCTCATACACCTGAAAACCCATTCGTCAATATTGCCCTAAACGCAGAAATTGTCTGAAACAGTAGACTGCCTTCTGGTTGCTAAGCCAAGAGCAATCCCACAGTCACCCCACGTGATTCCTAAACGATACTTCGACTAGCAATAACGGTCCTAGCTATATCGCCACTTATGGCTCCATCAATCCTTCTAGTCCATCTGATCCTAATAGCCTGACAACCTGTCTCCATCGAATCAAATATGATAATTAAATGCTACTAGAATAATTGTAGTCTTATATCATGCTCGGTCCCCAACGACCTACAGTTTCCTTATTCCAGTCATGTCGTGGTATACCCACAATCTTACGAACTGGTCCACCTTGGCCTAATCATCTAAAAGAATCTGTGAATGCTACGGTTACCCCCGTAGTCTTACAACACTTTCACCCTGACACAACCGCAGCCCGATACCTTACCCTCAATCTATCAACCAAAAAACCCTCAGAGTCGAGCACACACTTGACAGAACACCCAAACTACACTAAATTCACGACCGGAACCCCAACCTGATTCCCCATATTTTGCTATCAAGCACCAAGAAGATGCGATTCACATGTTGGGGAGTTTTAACGAACTCCCATCTCACACAACCCTCAAACCAAACATCCACTTGGGTTGTCTTCCTTCCTGAAAACGATGTGAAACTTATCCCTATTTCGAAACCGCTCCTGCTTCTGCATTCCGGGACAATTCTCCCCCACTTAGATACAACTATGTCTATATAGTACATGAAAATTGGAGAATTCCCAATCCTCCTCACTTTCCAACGATCGATCTCATGACAACCAACTCTTTCCAACTAGTGCTCCACTACTAGCCAATCTCAAATGACAAGAAACTTCTAAGAACTAGATGAACACTTCCTGAATCCTAGTGAAACCGATAGTCCCTAATGCTTGAATGATCCCACCCTAAAATCTTGAAGACCAAAAGATAGATGCTCCAACTAATACCTCATTAACGAGCTACTTCCCTTGGCGCTTTTATCCGCCAATCAATAACGGTTACTAAAACCGCTGAATCCTGACAATGTTGAATAAACATCTTGTGGGACCCTATCCGTAGACCTCCCACATAAGACCCCTCTTACCAAGGTGCTCCAAACAAATTTCCCACTATCGGGCTATAGAAATCATATCATTTAGGGTCTCGTACCCTGACTCACTCACCAACTCAGTCGTCCACATCTGAACTGCAGTAGCTGAAGCAACATTTTCCCAAAACTAGGCTACAAACTATGCCCAGGACATAGTCTTCAATCCCAAAAGTGAAATATATTGCACAATCAATCCTTACCGCCCGATACAAGAGATCCAAGGTGAACCAGACCTTAGTTCCTATGGGTAGGGACGGTAATCGTGTAAGCTTCATAAGATACTCCTGCCACCTCTACCTACACGTGCTCACTAGCAATGAAATACTATCGCCAATCCATGCGACCAACTGAACCTAAGCTAAAAATAAAATCTGACCCAGGGGTCACAAGCCTGCTCACTCCTTTGAACTCGGAAAGCTAAAAGGGCATAACCCTTGCCCTCGAAAACAACATTCCAATCCATCAATCAACCCGTCTACTTCCAGCTGAAAAACTCAAGCTGATCATAATCATCACTCCCTTCCTAATCCCCACGACTCGCACCCCGACCTCGATCAAAAAGCCCTGATGCCTCAAATCTAGAAACTCCTATGCAGCCTCTCCCGCTCAATCCGCAGAATGTAACGAGTATGGAAAATCTCCCTGATCCTCAGTAACTGCAGCCCTCTGCTGATCATAATATGTCCCAGTAACAAGTCTCAGTATTGGAAAGCTCGACCAGCTCCTCCCCCTACCGCCATTACAGCTATTGTAGCTGCTGCGGAAGCCGTCTCAACAAGAGCTACATAGCGCTCGTCGAAATACTCAACCATGGTGTAACATCCCAAATTCCAGAAGTATGAGTGAAGGGCTTAAAGTATAAATTAAGGAATCTACTCGACGAGTAGGTATGCTACTCGTCAAGTTGGAGCGGGATGTGATCGCCAGTTAAGTGGCCAACTCACTGAGTCAGAAGCTGTACTCGACGAGTTGGTGTTGGAATGAGAAAACCCTAATCTTGAGGGTTGCACCCTATTTAAAGGAATTTATGTCCTTCTCTCAGCCTCCTTCTTTCCCTTGAGAACCAGAAGACCCTAAGCTCGTGTGTGTGAGGCCTTTGGAGGGAGATTGAAGCTTTGGAAGTTGTCTTTTGTTGAAGAAACATGAAGATCAAAAATGGCTTGCATCAAGGGAGTGGTGTAGATCCAGAATCTACTTCAGTTTGGGCACATATTGGAGGTAATAAGCTATTACCTTCACTCTTTTGCATCTAGATCTATTCATGAAAGAGATTTGGGGCCATTTTGGGTATGTTTGAGACCTATTTCGGGTTTGGAGTTTAGAACTGAGGTTGCTACTTCAGATCTAGACTTGTGTTGGTCCAGAATGTCATAAAGCATCAGTCAGTGAGTTGTTGGTGAAGCCGCTTTGTCTAAAACCCAAGCCCTAGAGTGATTTGGACCTTTAACTCCTTGGTTTCATGTAAAGTTTGCAACTTTACGTAGGGATTATGCACTAGAAGAGTGGATTTACAGTTTGGAGCCCCTGCATGGCTCGAATAGCCTCTGTATGGATTAAGGGCTGAAGGGACTTGACGAGACGGATGGGTGGACTCAATCAGTCATATGAAGATGGGCATGGACTCAATGAGTTGGAAGAACAACTCAGTGAGTCTGTTGAAGATTGCCTTGGACTCGGCGAGTCTGTTCTTGGACTTGGCAAGTCAGGTCGCACAACCCCAATCTCATGTGATTAAACTTCGGACCAGTGAATCGGTTGGCGACTCAGTGAGTTGGACAGGATGGAATTCAGAGATCGTTGAACTTAACGAGTCTTGGGGCGACTCGGCGAGTTGAGTCGTGTTTTGGGAGTTTTCTGAGTATAAGAACTCGACGGGTCGACGGGTTGAATCGGCAAGTAGAGTCAATCAGGAAGGTTGAATTTGGAAAGGACTTTGACTTTGACATGTTTGACCTTTAAGGGTGTTATGTATTTTGGATATTTATTTCATGGTCCATTGATGGCATCACGTGTTGGAGTTTGGAGCAGTGCTTCGGGCCAGTACTTTCATGGTTCGGTTCGGCAGTTGCAAGGTGAGTTATCCTCACTATATCAATAGGGTCTAAGGCGCCAAGGCCGACCCTTTTAGTTGTTATCTTGGTTATAGTATGCTACATCTGGTTATGATATGTTAGATCGGTATACGGATAGATAGTATGTTGTCATGCTCTTATGATCCGTTAGGATTGGTATGTTAGTGACCTGGTTAGGTCGATGTTTTGGTTATGAGAGATTACTATGATCGATGATTTGTGAGATAGTTGATATGATTAGATCAGTGTCCTGGTAATTAGGACAGTATTATGTTAGTGACCTGTTTTAGGTTTGTATCCTGGTATATAGGATGATGCTATGTTAGTGACCGGCTAGGTTGGTATCCTAGTTAGGATGTTTCTATGCTTTATGATCTGCTATATCGATTTGTTTGTCTATGGACTTTTATGTGAATACCTGTTATATGTGCACATGGTTTAGTTACTTGATGTTTGGGTTGAGGCGGTCCTGCTTTGTGCTAAAGGCCAACATATCCTATGGGCGGTCTGGATAGATTTTCGGCCCGTATGGCGGTCCAGTCATACTGAAGGCTCGAGGTAGATCCAGATAGACTGAAGGCCCGGTGCGGGCGGTCCATTCATATCGTAGACTCTAAGAGTGGACCAGGTGGACTGAAGTCCTTTTGAGGGCGTACCAGTCACACTGCAGACTTGAGAGGCATGGTTGTTCTGTATTGTGATATGATATGATAAGATTATGGTTGTATGTGGTTGGTATTTTGGGGGAAACTCACTAAGCTTTTGGGCTTACTGTTTTAGTTTATTGTTTCAGGTACATCAGGAGATCATGGCAAGGCAAAGGCGTGATCGTACCGCTCCTCATATTTCATGATTTTGTGATTTGGTTCTGGGGATACTCTGATGTTTAAACTATTTTGAAAACAAGTTGTACAACTTAATGGTTTTTTTGAATGGGTTAAAATGTTTTAAATTTGCTTGAATTTTATGGGTGTTACAAGTTGGTATCAGAGCCTTGGTTTTAATGAATTGGAGGAACATTCGCGTGACTTCAGTCTCAAATCAAGGAAAGGTTTTCAAAATGAATTCTAAAATGGTTTTCAAAAGAAGTAAAAGAGGATGTGAAGTGTACGATCAGCCGGAGCCATTAAGTAGACCCCAGGATACCATACTGTTATTTGATATTGTGATATGTTAGAACAGCATGTTAGTACTAGGCTAGGGATCTTCAGGAATTGCATGATAGAATTGCCTGATTTCATGATGCCTATTAGCCTAGGGTTTTCCTTATATGAGATTGACATCCTTACTGTAGTTGTTTAGTGTATGCATCACGGATGTGCATAATCAGGATCTTATAGCCTGAGAATGTTTGATTCGACCTTAGGGTAGAATTGGACATTCAAAAGTCTATCGGATCCAACGTTATGTATGGCTAGTATACACTAATGCTCTAGGGTTGGTGGAAGTTTCATGGATTGGGTGGGTAGTGAGAGGCCGGGAGGCTAGTTATAAGATGTTTAGCATTCCTCTAGGAGTGAGGATTTAAGCACTCGCTATATTTATGTATACTGTTAGGGCGTTGTGATGATACTTGAGACAAATATGGGTAGGTGTGGAAGGTAGTATGGGCCCGTACTACTGAAAGCACAGGACCCATACGCATAGCAAGGAAGTCACAAACCCTAGGGTTGGGTTTTGGAGTTGTTTCTGTTGGATTAGATGTCTAAGCCCATAACTATTATTGGTATGTACTTGACCCGAGAGTAGCATGGTCCATTTGGGTTGCATATCATCAGGACAATTTCTTAGGATGGAATTTTGAGAGAAGGTTATTTATGGTTTATTAATATATTATAAGTTATAATATATTAATATGAAATCATATGTTTTAATTACTATCGATCAAGAATTAATTTGGAATTAATTTAGTGATCAAAAGAGACTAATTAAATCTATGGGGACTAATTATGATAATTATTTATATTTATATGTGTTGGGCTTATGATCCATGTTGGACCAAGTTTATGTATGGATACATAAAGAGTTGGGCCACATGAACCATGGATCATAAAACCCATGGGTATGGATTGTGGGTGATACCCATGACCCTTGGAATCCTACATATAAATAGGTTACTCCATAGCCAAAATCACCACTTCTTTTCTTAGAGAAATATGGAGGTGTTTTGGTGCATGGAATTCTCTCTCAAGAGCCACCTTTGTCCTAGGTGCGTTGTGATTCCATTTAAGGCATTTCATACTATTGGTGCTAAGCTCTTAAGGCCAAATACATCAAGACTTCAAGCCACATAAAAGGTATGTTTCCCTAACTAGTATATTATATGGTTTATGTCAAATGCATGCTAGTTATAGGTTTAATGCCTTGGAAACCATTTGCATGTATAATTAATGAAAACACAGATCCAAGGTATTTAGGGTTGTATGTGCACCATAGGATGTTGTATTATACCAAAACCCAATAGTGGTATCAGAGCCATGGGTTGTTTTCTACTATATTTGATGCAAATGTATTTTTTTTTCAAGTTGATGAAAAAAAAGAAACAAAAAAACATGAAGTTTGTCAAATTTTATGATAATTACTTGAGTTTATGAAAAACTAATTATTTGTAAAATTTGAGTCAATTTACTACAATAGTTGAATTTGGTCAATTTATTAAAAGATAGAATGATATGATTATTTTATTTGTTTTAAAAGTTTGATCCAAGTGGTTTTAAGGAGTTACAAATTTTGTCATAAAAATTTCGAACTCAAAAGTTTTTTTTTAAACTTATGCTCTTAAGAGTTTTGAAACTTCCATATGTTATGGATGTGAAATGTCTAATTTATTAACTCTTTAGGTTATGAAGTCCAAGAGTCTTCATAGGATAATTGTCAAAGTTTCAAGATTTGTATTAGTTTATATGATTATCTAATTTCTTGAAAATTATTGATGTGAATTATCTTTACTTATGAGTTTAATCTAGATCATAGAAAAATTATTTGATTATTGTGTTAATTGGAATATTTGATCTTAATGGTTTTTATGAACTCCATAACTTGTCCTCAAGTTATGGAAAGTGAAGAGTTTTTCTTTTTAAAGTGTCATCAAGTCTCATAGGTTATTAAAATAGAAGAGTCTCTATTTTTAATGTCATCGTTAAATGATTTAATGTCTTCCATAACTTGTCCTCAAGTTATGGAACTTGAATTTTTTTTCATTAAACCTTAATTTAACTCATAAGTTATGAAAAAGCCAAGAGTTTTGAAAGGTTTCAAAACTTGTCCTCAAGTTTTGGAATTTGTAAAGTTACCCCATTGTATACTTTAATTCCAAACTAGACCTTAGAATTTTAAAAGTTAAAATTCAACCCTTATACTTTATAATATTATAAGTTAATAATATTTATATATATGTATAAGAGTAAAGTCAGTCTTACCGTTAGTAGGCCTCATTCACGAATGTAGCAACCCGAAATTCCATGTCACTTCTTGTAACTCAACTTGTAATCCAATTTGATCAACCAAACGTCGTTTCCAAATTCGTTTCCAATTTCGCCATTTTATTTAGTCATTAACTTATATCGATTTAAAATGATTTAATGGGTGTCTTAATGCCATTAAGAATCATTCTAACACCCCGTTATAGTTATCGGAATAATTCTAGAATCGACCATATCGGGTTACGGCAACTTGGTCGGGTGCGACCAAAAGCCCCGCTTAACGCCGATATCGGGTAGAATTCCGTCGTGTCCAATTCCCGAGCACTAGATAAATGATTCAAAGCTTTCATTTGAAGCTTTTGACCATTTCTTCCATAAACACTTCCAACCTTTCTCCTCATCCAAAATCAAAGGTCCAAAAACAAAGAATTAAGGCTCCAAATCAAAGAGGTAACATCCCTAACTTATTATCTAACCTCTTTAGCCTTCAATTTGATGTTTAAATTGAGCTTTAGGACCTAGAACATGTGTTTACGGCCAAGGATCAAGCTTGGGCCGTAAACACCTAAAAATGAGGGTTTTTGAGCCATTTAACCCTTCCAAATCATAGTTGGGACTTAGTTACGACCTTAAGGCTTGCAAATTGGGACTTAAAACATTTGAAACATAAATTTTGAGGGACAAATAAGAGTTTACGGCCAAGACATGTGCTTGGGCCGTAAACTCCTCAAACATGGGGGATAAACTCATTTTTACATGTTAAAATGCCTTGAAACTTAACCAATAGCCTTGTGGTAAATCCTAGAACCATCTAAAAATAGTTTAGAGACCTTAAACACATCAAAAATACCACATATAGGAGTTTACGGCCTAGGAACATATCCTTGGCCATAAACTCATGAAACTTTGTCAAATGATGCATCAAATTCACTCTAATGGCTTGCATAAATTTCTAGAATCACATGTGATTGTTTTAAGTGTCAAAAACTAATTTTTCATGAACAAAGGAGAGTTTACGGCCATAGAACACGCTTCTAGGCCGTAAACTCCTAAAAATATGTTAAATGGTGCCTTAAATTCATAGCAATGCTTGGAAAATTAACTAGAATCAGATGTGATTTCTCCTTATGCCTCAAATCAATTTTTCTACACCCTAAGAGAGTTTACGGCCGTAAACTCCAAGTTTACAGCCGTGAACTCCCTTTTAAATGGTATTAATTCATTCAAATTGTTCCAAGGCATTTTAGTAAGTCATTCCAACAATCCCCAAGTCCAATCAAGTCAATAAGCCCTCAAAATCACACCCACATGAGTTTACGGCCGTAAACTCATGTAGGTGTGTGTTATGTGGCTGTAAACTCCATAGAATGTTTTCTCTTGGGGATTAAACACAAGTCCTAAGTCCCTAGTTCCATATTACGTCCGTAGATGTCACCCGGGTCACTCCAAACGCTCGTTTTGAGGTGTTTAGCCTCGTTGGAGTGTAATGTGCCATATAATTAGTGATTGTAAATATAATTAGTATTATATGGACATTATTACATTTTACATAAGGACATCGCGAGTAAACAATCGCCAAACCTACGTCTAGTATCCAAAACCGACGCAATTCCGAGTCCGGTGAGTTCATACCCCTACCCTTTCTCACTGTTTTTCACTGTTTTCAGGGGGGGACACAAGTAAAGTACAAGGGTTTTCTTGTACTCAAAACTTATTTTCTTGTGTGTGTGTTTCACATTTCATATGCTTTTAATACTGATATACACAACTGATAACCAGTAGAATATGCAGATCGCATAAACATTTATTTGTGAAATAAGTTTTATAAATTTTTATGTTTTATATATTCAACAAATAGTTTTCCACATTTTATCGGTTAAAAGCATGACATTAGAACTCATGAACAATATAATTTGTACACTGTCTTGTCCTCGGTAACATTCCACATAGATATGCGAATGGAGAATTATCATATTATTACTAGTAAATCTATTATTTCCTGTATGATTGGAGACACGTCCTCGGAGAACACTCTATAGAGATACGCGAGTGGAGGACTACACCCGTAACCAGAATCTCTGGGATTTAGAGAGCATGACTTGAGTGTATAGATCTATACGGGGTTGACTACCCCACACCTGGCTGCTAGCTACAGCCGAACTGAAATGGTTCAAGGGTGACGAAAGTCATAAAGTTGTGGACTACTTATTGCGACAGGTTCAGTCCTTAGTATGGTTATGGAACTCGCAATTATGATAACAGAGATTTACTTATAGTAATAATGAATAACTTATACATCTTTTACATTGATAGCCAACAATCAGGAAAGTATGGGACTTTCTTGGGAAACCTTGTACATAACCAGGTCTAACAGAACGTATCTTTACAATGAAAATCAATATTCAGGAAAGCATGGGGCCTTCCTGGGGATCATATACATAATTGGAAAAGTGTAACAAATCAGATAACATTACATTTTCAGAAACAGAAAGGAAGCATGAATATTTTCACAAAACAAATCTACTTATGAACTTACCAGCGTTATGCTGATTTTCAAAACCGCTTGTGTTCTCAGGTCAATGTTAGAACAGGTACCGAAGATCCTTTTTGCTCGAAGTTGGAATGCTCAGAAGACCCATTTCATTTTGTTCATATATATATACTATGTATCACAGTTGTGCAACTTTACTTTTGAAAAAAATTGTAAAACTTTTATATGTAATGTAATGGTTGTTTTACTTTACTTACTATGTACATTGGATTTGATACTCAACGTGGAGTCAACCCCGGAAATGTTTCCGCCTTCGGTTTTCGGGGTGTGACAGATTGGTATCAGAGCCCTTGTTTATAGTGAATAAAGTATACCAAACCTTACATGGTATAAAACTATAAACACTAAAGGGCCTAAGTGCTCTGAAATAAAAGTATCTTCAAACTATAAGTATTTTCAAAAGTATATAAGTATATCGAATCGTCGAGATCCGTAACTATAAGTATAACAAAACATAAGTAAATGGGTGTTGTGTACTGTGGTTAAACCTGGGTAGTTATGTAGTCGTGTCTAGGATCAATATAGCCTGGCCAACTATATTCATTCGAGACATGGCCAACATGTGCTTGGGAGTGACTGTGGTATGTGGCATGCCTAAAACTTACCCTAATACCACAAACACCGAGCCAGTATCGTAACGAATCATGAAATACTATGGGAGTATTTCTCGAATCAATCCTTTATAGAAATCCTCATCCACGTATAGATCCTCGATCATTCCATTAGCGATAGTTTACCTGCTTCAATAACTCTTTCCTGCTTTATCGCTTATTTGGAATAAATATCTGTCATATCTCTCAATTCAATTCAAAGGACTTATCGTCCTCTCTTTCTTGATCTTATTAGATTAAGATGCCTCCCAGAACGAGACCCAGCTCAAAGACCAACAACCCTCCGCCAGCACCTCCTCCTGAAATTGATCATGTGTTATTTCAGACAGCTGTTACCGCCGCGGTGGCAGCTGCCATGTCCCAATTGAACACCGGTGGTTCTGGTGGTTCAGGAGGTGGTACTCAAGATCAAGAAGGCAATCAGGGACATCGAAGTTCCTATAAGGACTTCATGAATGCAAATCTAACATCCTTTGATGGCACTGGAGGTGTCATTTCCCTATCCCGATGGTTCGAGAAAATCGAATCCATCTTCAAAATCTGTGCCTGTGCTGAGTCCGATAAGGTCAAATTTGCAGTCTGTACCTTCGGTAATAAAGCCTTGACTTGGTGGAATAGCCGAGTCAAATCCTTAACCTTACCCGTAGCCAATGGTATGGGCTGGAACGCCATGAAAGAACTCCTCCTTGCCGAATACTCTCCTCGTGGTGAAATGCAAAAGCTAGAGCACGAGCTCTGGAACCTGAAGATGAAAGGTTCCGACATTTCTGCATACACTTCCCGATTTGATGATCTTGCCCTTCTCTGCCCTGGCTTGGTCACTCCTGAAAGCAAAAAGATCGAGAGGTTTATTTGGGGGCTAACCAATCCAACAAAAGGTCATGTCTTAGCTGCTCGCCCAGACACATATGATAGTGCTAAGACTTTAGCCCAAGCCATAATTGATCACAGTGATGATGTCGAGGAAGCCACCACTGCCCCTGAGTCGGCTAAAAGCAGTGGTGAGAAAAGAAAATTCTGGAAGAAGAAGAAGGGTCAATCTTCCCAAGGCTCCTCCAAAAGACAACAAACAGTAGCAGTCCATGCTGCTACTACCCCCGTTGCTGCTGCTTCTGTCGCGGGATCCACAGCTCCAACTCTAACCAGTCGGTATGCTGGTAATCTTCCGCTTTATAATAAGTGCAAGTATCACCACAACCCTGGCCCCTGCCGAGAACTATCCTGTACCAATTGTGGTAAGAAGGGGCACACGGTCCGATTTTGCAAAGCTCCAGCTCAACCGGCCAATCAATCTTCTGGAACAGGCGTCGGTCAAGCCTGTTACAACTGTGGTGAAGTTGGGCACTTTAAAAGGAATTGCCCCAAAAAGTCTACTGCTAATAACACCGGAAGGGTCCTCGCCATGGGACGTGAGGAAGTGGTCGCCGATCCCACTGTTGTCTCGGGTACGTTCCTTCTCGACAACTCATATGCTAATATTCTTTTCGATTCGGGTGTTGAGAGGAGCTTTATTAGTCATGCATTCAAACATAACCTAAAACATAATTCCCAACCTTTAACCGAAATATTTACCGTCGAGATGGCGAACGGAGAGAAGGAAAGTGCTAGTGAACTGTTCGTGGGTTGTACCCTTACCCTAAATGACAATTCGTTTCCTATCGATCTTATGCCGGTATCCATAAAGAGATTTTATGTCATCATTGGCATGGATTGGTTGAGTCCCAATCATGCGGATATCCTTTGTTTCAAAAAAGCCATCCGTCTCAATCTTCCTTCGGGTCAAACTCTAGTAATCTATGGCGATAAACTCAGTTCCAACCTTCGTATCATTTCCTGCATCAAAGCTCAGAAACTCCTGCGAAAGGAGTGTATTGCATTCTTGGCCCATTTAATCAATGAGAAACAGGAAGTTAAAGACCTCGCGAGCATCCCCAAAGTCTGTAACTTTCCTGATGTGTTTCCCGAAGAGCTTCCAGGAATCTCTCCCGAGCATCATGTCGAGTTCCGTATTGACCTAATTCCTGGAGCTACTCCCGTAGCGAAGTCTCCGTATCGCTTAGCTCCAATAGAGATGCAGGATTTATCCAGTCAACTTAACAGGTTGCTCAAAAAAGGATTCATTAGACCAAGTTCCTCACCCTGGGGAGCTCCGATTCTGTTTGTCAAGAAGAAAGATGGATCCTTTCGTATGTGTATTGATTATCGCGAGTTGAACAAATTGACTGTTAAACATCGATATCCTCTTCTGCGAATAGATGACCTCTTCGATCAACTCTAGGGAGCCAGTTATTTCTCCAAGATAGACCTTCGATCAGGGTACCATCAGCTACGAGTTCATGAAAGTGACGTGTCCAAAACAGCTTTCAGGACTCGATATGGACACTACGAGTTCGTAGTGATGCCCTTTGGTCTAACCAACGCACCGGCGGTGTTCATGGATCTGATGAACCGGGTGTGTCGTCCTTATCTGGATAAGTTTGTCATTGTGTTCATTGATGACATACTCGTCTATTCCCGAAGCGAAGAAGACCACAAACAACACTTAAGGCTAGTGTTGGAGACCCTACGATTCGAGAAGTTGTACGCGAAATTTTCCAAATGTGAGTTCTGGATTCGAAAGGTAACTTTCCTCGGTCATGTGGTAAGCGAGGAGGGTATTCATGTAGATCCTTCCAAGATAAAGGCGATAGAGAATTGGTCAGCACCGAAACCACCCACAGAAATCCGGAAATTTTTGGGTCTCGCTGGCTATTATCGAAGATTCATCCAAAACTTTTCCAGAATCGCCAAACCTCTAACCACTCTAACACAGAAAGGTGTACCCTTTTGTTGGAGTGATAAACAAGAAACCGCATTCCAGACGCTGAAAAGAGCCTTGTGCAGCGCGCCTGTTCTGTCCCTACCCGAAGGGATAGAGGACTTCGTTGTCTACTGCGATGCGTCTAATCAAGGTTTACGCTGTGTGCTTATGCAAAGGGGAAAAGTAATTGCCTATGCTTCTAGACAGTTGAAAACACACGAGGTCAACTATACCACACAAGACTTGGAGCTAGGAGCCGTAGTCTTTGCGTTGAAGATTTGGAGACATTACCTCTACGGAACCGAGTGTACAATCTTCACTGATCGCAAGAGCCTACAACACATCTTTGACCAGAAAGACTTGAACATGAGACAAAGGCGATGGGTAGAACTTCTCAGTGATTATGAGTGTGAAATCCGCTACCATCCCGGCAAGGCCAATGTGGTAGCAGATGCCCTTAGCCGAAAGGAGAGTGCAGGTCGCAGGGTGAAGAACCAGACAATGAGTATCCATTCCAACCTACCTATACAAATCTGAGAAGCTCAATTAGAAGCACTCAAACCCGAGAATACTTCAACCGAAACCTTAAGAAGAATGAAAAAGAAACTTGAGATCAGAGGTGACGGAGTCCATTGTTTCATGGATCGGATCTGGATTCCCAAGTTCGGAGGATTCAGAGAAATAGTTATGGAGGAAGCACACGGAACCAGATACTCTGTTCACCCGGGTTCTGACAAGATGTACTTAGATCTCAAGAAACAATACTGGTGGGCAAGCATGAAGGCTGAGATAGCTACGTTCGTGGGCAAGTGTCTGACTTACGCCAAAGTAAAAGTTGAACACCAGAGACCCTCGGGTCTGCTCCAGCAACCCAAGATACCTGAATGGAAATGGGAGATGATCACCATGGATTTCATCACCAAACTACCCAGGTGCTCGAGTGGGTACGATACCATTTGGGTAATTGTCGATCGTTTGACAAAGTCAGCTCATTTTGTTCCAATCAAAGAATCATATAAGATGGAAAGACTCGCGTAGATTTATATACAGGAAGTAGTCCGATTGCATGGTGTACCTGCGTCCATTATCTCTGATCGAGATAGCAGGTTTACCTCCCGATTTTGGCAGTCTCTTCAGAAAGCTCTTGGAACCAAACTAGATATGAGCACGGCGTATCATCCTCAGACAGATGGACAGAGTGAGAGAACAATCCAAACTCTAGAAGACATGCTTAGGGCATGTGTCATTGACTTTGGAAAGTCGTGGGACGCACATCTATCTTTCATCGAATTCTCGTACAACAACAGTTATCACACCAGCATTAGGGCTGCCCCGTTCGAAGCCCTATACGGTAATAAGTGCAGATCCCCTCTGTGCTGGGCCGAGGTGGGAGATACATAGCTAGCCAAGAGTCGAGTCCCCGACAGTGCTCTCACTGGTCCTGAGATCATCCGTGAAACCACCGAGAAGATCATCCAAATATGAGAACGACTGAAAGCTTCACGTGATCGCCAGAAGAGTTATGCTGATAATCGTCGGAAACTACTGGAATTCCAGGTTGGAGACCATGTTCTGTTGAAGGTCTCTCCCTAGAAAGGCACTATAAGCTTTTGTAAGCGTGGCAAACTTAATCCGAGGTACATTGGACCTTTTGAGATCCTCACCAGGATTGGTCCGGTAGCCTATAAACTTCGTTTACCTCACGAGCTCAGTAACGTCCATCCTGTATTGCATGTTTCAAACCTCAAGAAGTGTCTATCTGATGAAACCCTAGTGATTCTGTTAGACGAGATCGAGATCAATGAAAACCTCAACTTCGTTGAGGAACCGATCGAAATCATGGATCGAGAAGTCAAACGTACGAAACAAAGTCGCATGCCGTTAGTGAAGGTTCGCTGGAATGCCAAGCGGGGACCGGAGTTCACTTGGGAGCGGGAAGACTCGATGAAACAGAAGTATCCACAACTCTTTCTAAATCCATGATTTGTATTTTATCTTGTATCTTGTCTTGAATTTCGGGACGAAATTCCCTCTAACGGGGGGATAATGTAACAACCTGAAATTCCATGTCACTTCTTGTAACTCAACTTGTAATCCAATTTGATCAACCAAACGTCGTTTCCAAATTCGTTTCCGATTTCGCCATTTTATTTAGTCATTAACTTATATCGATTTAAAATGATTTAATGGGTGTCTTAATGCCATTAGGAATCATTCTAACACCCCATTATAGTTATCGGAATAATTCTAGAATCGACCATATCGGGTTACGGCAACTTGGTCGGGTGCGACCAAAAGCCCCGCTTAACACCGGTATCGGGTAGAATTCCGTCGTGTCCAATTCCCGAGCACTATATAAATGATTCAAAGCTTTCATTTGAAGCTTTTGACCATTTCTTCCGTAAACACTTCCAGCCTCTCTCCTCATCCAAAATCAAAGGTCCAAAAACAAAGAATTAAGGCTCCAAATCAAAGAGGTAACATCCCTAACTTATTATCTAACCTCTTTAGCCTTCAATTTGATGTTTAAATTGAGTTTTAGGACCTAGAACATGTGTTTACGGCCAAGGATCAAGCTTGGGCCGTAAACACCTAAAAATGAGGGTTTTTGAGCCATTTAACCCTTCCAAATCATAGTTGGGACTTAGTTACGACCTTAAGGCTTGCAAATTGGGACTTAAAACATTTGAAACATAAATTTTGAGGGACAAATAAGAGTTTACGGCCAAGACATGTGCTTGGGCCGTAAACTCCTTAAACATAGGGGATAAACTCATTTTTACATGTTAAAATGCCTTGAAACTTAACCAATAGCCTTGTGGTAAATCCTAGAACCATCTAAAAATAGTTTAGAGACCTTAAACACATCAAAAATACCACATATAGGAGTTTACGGCCTAGGAACATATCCTTGGCCGTAAACTCATGAAACTTTGTCAAATGATGCATCAAATTCACTCTAATGGCTTGCATAAATTTCTAGAATCACATGTGATTGTTTTAAGTGTCAAAAACTAATTTTTCATGAACAAAGGAGAGTTTACAGCCATAGAACACGCTTCTAGGCCGTAAACTCCTAAAAATATGTTAAATGGTGCCTTAAATTCATAGCAATGCTTGGAAAATTAACTAGAATCACATGTGATTTCTCCTTGTGCCTCAAATCAGTTTTTCTACACCCTAGGAGAGTTTACGGCCGTAAACTCCAAGTTTACAGCCGTGAACTCCCTTTTAAATGGTATTAATTCATTCAAATTGTTCCAAGGCATTTTAGTAAGTCATTCCAACAATCCCCAAGTCCAATCAAGTTAATAAGCCCTCAAAATCACACCCACAAAAGTTTACGACCGTAAACTCATGTAGGTGTGTGTTATGTGGCTGTAAATGTCACACCCCCGAACCAGACGGCGGAAACGTCCGGGGGCTGTCGTGACTCAATTGAATACCATAACATTGAATATATATGAAACATAACAACATTCGTCACCGTGCATTAATATATTACAACCAGCAGTGTTTACATGTCATACATTGTTTAAACATTACATTCCCAAAAATTAAATTGTTTGATTCATACATAAATAAACTGCAACCGTCACTGAATATGATTTCCCTTGATTCACTGGTTCCCTGAGAATACAAGTATTTTGAAAAACGTCAACATATGAAATGTTGGTGAGTTCATAAGTAGTGTTTGAAATCGAATGTTTGTATTGTTTGAAAAACCACCAGAAAATCCGATATTTTCTGAAAAGAAAAGCTTTTGAAAACGTTTGTGAAGATCCATAGGTATGCTTGTTTGTTTCTATACTTGTAAAAAAAATGTTCATTGAAGATGTATGTATTTCAAATCTGTATGTATTGAAAACCCTAGGAAAACCCGATGTTCTCCTAGTTCCTTGAATTACATGAAGTTACATTGAAACCATTGCATAGCGTATAGTGTCAGTCCCAGGCGACGTTGGAAGGTTCTCGAGCAGGATTATTTACTACAAACCCGCGTTACACAAACGCCCAGTTTATAGTTATACTAATGACCCCGAAGGCGTCGTCAGTACTAATCGCGTTATCCAATCGCCCTGACTAGGTGTCGTCCCACATCCGAAGAGTAAGAGGACACGAAGGCCTCGATAACTCTATTAATCGGTTGGGGATAATATGCGTGTGAGGGGTCCCCGACCCGCCTCGTAAAATATGCAGACTTTTCTAGCAATACCAAGGACCCTTGGGGACCAGTGGTATACAAGCCATTGAAAGTCCCTCTACGTTGTGCCGAGTCGGTGAAACTCAACACTTCGTAGAAAATATGCGTCTTCGGGCCTTAAGATCAGGTCATTGGGCTAGCTAGGCTCAACGAACAAGATTTTACACTTGTGGGGCCCAAATATGGTGCGTAGACGTCTGTGCACACTCGTATGTATATGTATTACCAAACGTTACTTGTATGGATCGTAGTGTCGTAGTGTTAGTAGTTGTAGATTTCCATTGGCTCGAGACCGAGCCAATTCGTTTAACAACGACTTTTGGTATTGTAATGTATTGTATTTCGTCGATAGCCGCGGTGCCATTATTTGATCAAATTGTACATATTGAATTAGCCTTGAAATATTTCTGTTTTTCAGCCCCTCATTGTTTGTAAAATTTACATTTTCAACCCTTTTATTAAATACTTCCAGGTTTGGTCCTTGAACTAATTTTCTTGACATTTTAACACCAAAAATTATTGAAATTAATATTTTTCAGCATATTTTTCATAGAAAACAGTTTAAGTCCCTGAAAATGCAGTTTTCTCGGTTTTAATCCCTTCTTTTCGCAACTTTGACAATTTTGGCCCAAATTGGAAAATTTTTGCAACTTTGGTCCTTTTTAATGTAAAAAGCATTTTAACCCTTTGAAAAGGGTTTGGAACACTTATGGTCCACTGTTTTACAGAAAATCACATTTTTGGCCCTCCAAAACAGAAAAATTCGCATAATGGGCCTCATTGGGCCGAAATTTTCATTTTTAGCCCATTAAGCTTGAAATTTATGTTTTTAATCCTCTAATTGAGTATAATTCCATAAATAGTTTTATGGAAACTGTTTTGGCACACTTCATCCATCAGAATCTGTGAAATGTCAATTTGGGCCCTTAATTTTGTATTTTTCACATTTTAGGCCCAAAATTTGTGTTTTTAACCCAAAGAAAATTATTACTAAACCACTTAGCCATTTTTCTTGAAACACTTTGTATGTAGAAATATATTTGAAGCTAAGATCATAAAACATAGGTTATATCTCGGTTTTGAGGGGTTTAATGGCTAGATCCAACATTAGAACACATAAAAGCATACATATAAGCATGGAAATCATACAAGGCATACAAACACATATAGATCTACACTTTCACTTGTATTCCCCCCCCCCCCAAAAAAAAACTCATAAAAACAGAAAATAGGGGGTATGAAGCTCACCTTGGGTGTGGTTTCGGTTTTTGGAAGAAAAGATGGAAGAAAACTTGATGATTTTTGGCCTTAGCACCTTTCCTTGGTAGATCTCGAGTTTGAGATGGTTCTAGGGTGCAAGATCACGGTTTTTGCATAGATTAGGAAAGGATTTTGATAAAACAAAGAATTTAGTTCATAGATTCAAGCAACTCTTACCTTAGATGAAGAATTTTGTGTAGATTTCCTCTTGAAAGTCCCTAATTTTCGAGATTTTTTGGAGAGGGGAGGAAGGAGAGTTCTTGAGTGAGGTGAGAGATTTTTGTGAGTTTGTGTGTGTATGGCCGAGAGTGAGAGAGAGGAGAGAAGAAGAAATGACCTTGATATGATGCTTGCTTGGAAACATGAGTTATGTGCATGGAAACCCAACATATAAAAGTGAGGTGGCAACCCAAGGTCAACTCTCCCTTTTTCCTTGGGCTTGGGCCGAGAATAGGGAGAGAAGAAAGGATTTTTGGGCTTTTTGCCCCTAAGCCCAACATTAGAGGTAGTTTGGGTGCTTATTAGCCTTATAAAATAAAATTGTGATTTTTATGCTTTAATAAGCTAGGTTAGGTTAAATTATGGATCAAAGCTTGTGATTTATTTCATTCTAGGCCCAATATGACCCAAGATATTGAAATAAATAAGTGTGGGTCCAATTAGAGCCCAATTAGGGTTCTAAGCCCATGATAGTCTAATTGGAAGCTTATTGGTCCATTTGAATCCAATAAGGAAGTTCTAGTCTAAAATAGACTTAACAAGAACTTCTAGGGTTTTCCAATTGTTTGATGACTACTTGTAGTACTTGTATGATGTATTTGATTGAAGTTTTTGATTCACATTAACTTGAATGTATAGATTACATGACACAAAATTTCCAGTTGTGACATCATCCCCCCGTTAGAGGGAATTTCGTCCCGAAATTCTGTTTGAAAGCTAGATTTGAGAATGCTAGAATAGGTGAGGGTACTTTTGCTTCATTTGATCTTCGCGTTCCCACGTGAATTCTGGCCCACGCTTCGCGTTCCACCGTACCATCACGATCGGGATGCGACTCTACTTAGTACGCTTCACCTCCCTGTCCATGATTTCGATTGGTTCTTCGACGAACAGGATATTCTCATTGATTTCGATTTTGTCAAGAGGAATGACAAGGGTTTCATCTGATAGGCACTTTTTCAGATTAGAGACGTGAAACACGGGGTGTACACCGTTTAGCTCCGCGGGTAGTTGTAGTCTGTAGGCTACCGGGCCTATTCGGGCGACGATTTCGAAAGGTCCAATGTATCGCGGGTTCAGCTTTCCCCGTTTTCCGAAACGTATAACCCCTTTCCAGGGTGAGACTTTCAACAATACTCGATCACCGACCTGGAATTCTAAGGGCTTTCGTCGTTTGTCGGCGTAGCTCTTTTGTCTGTCACGCGACGCTTGTAATCGAGCTCTGATCTGTACGATCTTTTCTGTGGTCTCGCGAATAATCTCCGGTCCTGTTGTTGCCCTATCCGACGTATGCGTTCTTGCTAGCTGGGTGTCACCTACTTCAGCCCAACATAACGGTGATCTACATTTACGCCCGTACAGTGCTTCGAAAGGGGCCACCTTGATGCTCGAATGATAACTATTGTTATATGAGAATTCGATCAACGGCAGGTGGGTATCCCAAGACTTTCCAAAGTCTATCACACAAGCACGAAGCATGTCTTCAAGCGTTTGGATGGTTCGTTTGCTTTGACCGTCCGTTTGTGGGTGATACGCGGTGCTCATATCGAGATGAGTTCCCATTGCTTTGTGGAGTGATTGCCAAAACCGTGACGTGAACCTACTGTCCCTATCCGAGATGATAGATTTTGGCACTCCATGGAGTCTTACGATTTCTCGTAGGTACAACCGCGTCAGTCTCTCCATCTTGTAGGATTCTTTGATTGGCAGGAAGTGGGCAAATTTCGTCAGTCGTTCGATTATTACCCATATGGTGTCCAATCCGTCCGACGTCTTGGGCAGCTTGGTCACGAAATCCATAGAAATTCCTTCCCATTTCCACTCAGGGATTGCCGGTTGCTGTAACAATCCGGAAGGTTTCTGGTACTCCACTTTCACTTTGGCGCACGTAAGGCACTTACCAACATAGGTCGCGATTTCCGCCTTCATGTTAGGCCACCAATAGTGTTGCTTAATGTCCAAATACATCTTGTCCGAACCGGGATGAATGGAGTATCGTGTCTTGTGGGCTTCCTTCATAACGGTCTCCCTAAACCCTCCGATTTTTGGGACCCAAATACGGTTCATGAAGTAGTATACCCCATTCTCTTTGACTTCCAGGTTCTTCTCCATTCCGCGTAATGCCTCGCTAGTTCTATTTTCCGCTTTCATAGCCTCTGCCTGGACTGATGCAATTTGAGCGGCCAGATGAGACTGAATGGTTATCGAGTGCGTTTTCGTACGGCGATTAGAGTACTCCTTCCGACTTAAGGCATCGACTACTACGTTGGCCTTGCCTGGATGGTACTTGATCTCGCATTCGTAGTCGTTTAGCAATTCCACCCATCTTCGTTGTCTCATGTTCAGCTCCTTCTGATTCAAGATGTGCTGGAGACTCTTGTGGTCCGTGAAGATGGTGCACTTTGTACCGTACAGGTAGTGCCTCCAAATTTTCAAAGCGAAGACCACGGCTCCCAGTTCTAGGTCATGGGTCGTGTAATTTACTTCGTGCATCTTTAGTTGGCGGGACGCATATGCTATCACTCTTCCACGTTGCATGAGAACGCAACCTAAGCCTTGATTCGACGCGTCACAGTAGACTACAAAATCTTCCGTTCCTTCGGGTAGAGATAGCACGGGAGCGCTACAGAGGGCTTGCTTCAAGGTTCGAAACGCAATCTCTTGTCGGTCTGTCCACTTGAATGGCACGCTCTTTTGTGTAAGCAAGGTAAGCGGCTTGGCGATCTTAGAGAAGTTTTGGATGAATCTCCTATAGTAACCTGCTAGGCCTAAGAACTGACGAATTTCTGTGGGCGTAGTCGGAGTTTCCCATCCTTCCACGGCTTTGACCTTAGAAGGATCCACATGAATTCCGTCTTGGCTAACTACGTGGCCTAGGAAATTCACACTCCGGAGCCAGAACTCGCACTTGGAGAGTTTGGCGTAAAGCTTTTCCGTTCGCAGAGTCTCTAAGATTTGTCGGAGATGTTGGTCATGCTCCTCTTTGCTTCGAGAATAGACGAGGATGTCATCGATAAACACAATGACGAAGTTGTCCAGGAACGGTCGACAGATTCGATTCATTAGGTCCATAAATGCGGTAGGTGCATTTGTTAGACCGAAGGGCATTACGACGAATTCATAATGTCCGTAGCGGGTTCGAAAAGCGGTTTTAGGAATATCCTCTTCTCAGACTTTGAGTTGGTGGTACCCAGACCGTAGATCTATTTTAGAAAAATAACTAGCTCCTTGGAGCTGATCGAATAGATCATCGATTCGAGGGAGTGGGTAGCGGTTTTTAACAGTGAGTTTATTCAACTCCCTGTAATCGATGCACATTCTGAAAGATCCGTCCTTCTTTTTGACAAAGAGCACCGGAGCTCCCCATGGCGAGTAGCTAGGTCGGATAAATCCCTTGTCCAGAAGCTCACTGAGTTGGCTGGACAATTCCTGCATTTCAGCAGGTGCCAACCGATATGGTGATTTAGCGAGAGGAGTTGCTCCTGGAACTAGGTCGATTCGAAACTCAACCTGTCTCTCTGGGGGTACTCCTGGAAGATCTTCGGGAAACACGTCCGGAAATTCACACGCTACTGGAATGTCTTGGATGTTAGTTTCTTCTTTGGTCTTGTCCACTATGTGAGCCAAGAACGCCAAATTGTTCTTTCGCAAGTGTTTTTGTGCTTGGATGCACGAGATGAGACGAAGATTCGTACTGGGTTTATCTCCGTAAATTACTAGGGTTTTGTGATTTGGGAGACGAAGGCGAATGGCCTTCTCATGGCACATAATCTCAGCATGATGGGGGCTTAACCAATCCATGCCGATAATCACATCGAAACTCCTAATTGATACTGGCATCAGATCTATTCGTAAGACGTGTTGGTTGAGGGTTAGGGTACATCCGATGTAGATCTCCCTAGTGGATTCGGTTTTCCCATTGGCCATTTCCACCGTATAGGTTTCATTTAGCTTCTGGGGTTGTTGTTTTAATAAATGTTTAAACTTCTCGCTTACGAAACTTCGCTCCGCTCCGGTATCAAATAAGATGCATGCATAAGTGTGGTTTAAGAGGAACGTACCGGTCACAACTGCGGGGTCTTGAACTGCATCACTCTGACCCATGGTCAGCATTCTTCCTGCTCCTCTGTTTCCTGAGTTGTTGTTGTTGTTAGGGCAATCTCGACGGAAATGCCCCGTCCTTCCACACCCAAAACAGGTGTGGCTAGGCCCTGCGTTGTTGCCGCCGGTATTGGTGTTGATGTTATTGCGGGGGTTGTTGTTGTTCTGGTTGTTTCCCTGACTCTGGTTCTGAGAAGGATAAGTCCTGCAGAACCTTGCAGTGTGTCCCCTTCGGTTGCAACTGGTGCAATGGAACTCCTTGCATTCTCCATGGTGATGGAACCCGCACTTATTGCACTTGGGAGAATTACCGGAATAGGGTCGTGAAGCATTTGAAGTAGCTGAGGCTGGAGCATGTGATGTGACTGGAACCGGCGCAGTGACAGCGTGAACTGCCACCGTTTGCTGCTTTTTAGAGGTCTCGGGACCCTGACGCCCCTTTCTCTTGTTGTTCCACCCTTTCTTACCACCGCCCTCCTTTTTCTTCTCAGTCTCCACTGGCTTCTCGCCCTTCTTGTTGTTATGATCGTATAGCCTCTTTGCCAATCTCTTCGCACTGTCAAATGTTTCAGGGTTTGCAGCTATCACATTCCCTTGAATGGGGGATGTCAATCCCCAGATGAATCGTTCGATCTTCTTTCCTTCTGATGTGATCATACCCGGGCACAACAGAGATAGTTCGCTGAATCTCGATATGTAAGCATCGATGTTCCCATTCTGCACCGTGAGATTCCATCGTTCCTGTTCCATCTTCTGTATTTCGCCTCGGGGGCAGTACTCAGCCGTCAACATCTCTTTCATTTCTGCCCAGGGAATAGAGTTGGCAATAGGGAGTGTCATAGCTTCTACGTGACCATTCCACCAAGTGAGTGCTTGGTCCACGAAAGTGCAGGCCGCGAACTTCACCTTCATCTGTTCGGGGCACTCGCATATCTCGAATACCGATTCTACCTTCTCGATCCATCGCTTTAGGGCGATCACTCCTCCAGTGCCGTTGAAAGTTCGGGGTTTAGCGTTCGCAAAATCCTTGTAGGTGCACGTTTTAGTGAGTCCTTGGTTCGTCCCGTTGTTCGAACTTCCGGATCCTTGCCCGTTACCTCCTCCGTTGTTCCCTCGGTGAAGTTGTGCCATAGCTGCTGTGACCGCAGCAGACACGGCTGCCTGGAAAGCAGTGGAGTCAACTTCGGGCGGGGTTGGTTCGGGATTTCTGCGAGTAGCTGGGCGAGGCATCTTTCTGTCATGAAACGGAAAGATGTTGAGTGTACGTGGTTTCTGTGAGGCTGTGATCCTACTAACTAGGTGTATGATACGAACCTAAACATTACTACCATCGAGCATATAATCATAACGTCTCAACACATAACAACTGAGAATATCATAGCAAAACACCCAAAAGTTTATTAATATTATCCGTGTTTAGTACAAGAAAATTTGCTCGTAATACCATACATAAGTAACACTAATCCGACAGCATAACGACTCCATGAGTAGTGTAGTCACTTAAACATAGAGCCGGAGTACATAACATAGTTCCTAATAACCTACTATGATAAGTCTATCCCTAACCGCGATGAGCTGCGTCAGGAGGTGGTGCTGAAGATGTGGATGCTCCCTGAAGACGAGCCACTAGGCGTTCTGCGTCCTGAAGTCGAGATTCCCACCTTACCTGCCTCATGTGAAACTCCCGGAGGACGTCACGCGTCTCCTGTTCCGGACGCTCGACCCTAGTCCACAACTGGCGTACTTGATCAGCAGTGCTCTGAGCAAGGTCGCCGGTGTCCCGCAATCGTCTCACCATGACCGGTAGGGCTCGGTCGGCCGGTCCTCCATCCCTCAAGTCAAAGAACTCACGTGACATGCCAAACGGGGGTCGCTGTCCCTGATGTCTGCTCCATCTCCAAAGATCAATGCCCCAAGGAGGGGTAGGTCCAGTGGGGCCCACACGGTAAGCAGGCACCCTGATCGGGTAAGGGGGGTCGATGACCTCGGACTCTGCGTCCGAATCACCCCCTTCGCTGTCCTCGAGCTCCTCTCCGAAATGTTCCTCGTCTTCTTCGGGTTCAGCAGGCTCGCCCTCGACTTCTGCCTCCGGTTCCCCGTCAGATTCCTCTTCGGGGTCCTCCTCAGGTTCCTCTTCAGGCTCTTCCTCAGGTTCCTCCTCCTCTAGCCACCCGTTGTTTCCCTGATTAGGGAAGTAGGGGTCTCCAGGGTGATGAAAACTAGCCATGCTGTCTGCGCGAGTGCGTAAATATGCTAACATTATTCCTAGGGTACTATGACTATTATACAGACTAAGCAGACATTCTCTTTTTGGGTGATAAAGGGTATAGTTTTAGGTTCCCTGGCTATCCCGATCTCATCAAGACGTGTGTTAGTTTTACCTTGGAGAGAATGTAGTTGATCAGGCTACATTCACTCCTTGGTATTACTAAGAACAGTCCCGAATTAACCGAGATACCAGCATTATTGTGTTTGATTCGGCGTTAGGTCCTTATTCCTAATGCAAGCAAGTGTGTTTTATTTACTTGTTTTGTTCAGAGTTATGTTAGTCCCTCTTTTTGGTTTATAGTTGCATATCAATGTATGGCTCGACATGCTAGTTCACTATAAACCTGGCTCTGATACCAACCTGTCACACCCCCGAACCAGACGGCGGAAACGTCCGGGGGCTGTCGTGACTCAATTGAATACCATAACATTGAATATATATGAAACATAACAACATTCGTCACCGTGCATTAATATATTACAACCAGCAGTGTTTACATGTCATACATTGTTTAAACATTACATTCCCAAAAATTAAATTGTTTGATTCATACATAAATAAACTGCAACCGTCACTGAATATGATTTCCCTTGATTCACTGGTTCCCTGAGAATACAAGTATTTTGAAAAACGTCAACATATGAAATGTTGGTGAGTTCATAAGTAGTGTTTGAAATCGAATGTTTGTATTGTTTGAAAAACCACCAGAAAATCCGATATTTTCTGAAAAGAAAAGCTTTTGAAAACGTTTGTGAAGATCCATAGGTATGCTTGTTTGTTTCTATACTTGTAAAAAAAATGTTCATTGAAGATGTATGCATTTCAAATCTGTATGTATTGAAAACCCTAGGAAAACCCGATGTTCTCCTAGTTCCTTGAATTACATGAAGTTACATTGAAACCATTGCATAGCGTATAGTGTCAGTCCCAGGCGACGTTGGAAGATTCTCGAGCAGGATTATTTACTACAAACCCGCGTTACACAAACGCCCAGTTTATAGTTATACTAACGACCCCGAAGGCGTCGTCAGTACTAATCGTGTTATCCAATCGCCCTGACTAGGTGTCGTCCCACATCCGAAGAGTAAGAGGACACGAAGGCCTCGATAACTCTATTAATCGGTTGGGGATAATATGCGTGCGAGGGGTCCCCGACCCGCCTCGTAAAATATGCAGACTTTTCTAGAAATACCAAGGACCCTTGGGGACCAGTGGTATACAAGCCATTGAAAGTCCCTCTACGTTGTGCCGAGTCGGTGAAACTCAACACTTCGTAGAAAATATGCGTCTTCGGGCCTTAAGATCAGGTCATTGGGCTAGCTAGGCTCAACGAACAAGATTTTACACTTGTGGGGCCCAAAGATGGTGCGTAGACGTCTGTGCACACTCGTATGTATATGTATTACCAAACGTTACTTGTATGGATCGTAGTGTCGTAGTGTTAGTAGTTGTAGATTTCTATTGGCTCGAGATCGAGCCAATTCGTTTAACAACGACTTTTGGTATTGTAATGTATTGTATTTCGTCGATAGCCGCGGTGCCATTATTTGATCAAATTGTACATATTGAATTAGCCTTGAAATATTTCTGTTTTTCAGCCCCTCATTGTTTGTAAAATTTACATTTTCAACCCTTTTATTAAATACTTCCCGGTTTGGTCCTTGAACTAATTTTCTTGACATTTTAACACCAAAAATTATTGAAATTAATAATTTTCAGCATATTTTTCATAGAAAACAGTTTAAGTCCCTGAAAATGCAGTTTTCTCGGTTTTAATCCCTTCTTTTCGCAACTTTGACAATTTTGGCCCAAATTGGAAAATTTTTGCAACTTTGGTCCTTTTTAATGTAAAAAGCATTTTAACCCTTTGAAAAGGGTTTGGAACACTTATGGTCCACTGTTTTATAGAAAATCACAGTTTTGGCCCTCCAAAACAGAAAAATTCGCATAATGGGCCTCATTGGGCCGAAATTTTCATTTTTAGCCCATTAAGCTTGAAATTTATGTTTTTAATCCTCTAATTGAGTATAATTCCAGAAATAGATTTATGGAAACTGTTTTGGCACACTTCATCCATCAGAATCTGTGAAATGTCAATTTGGGCCCTTAATTTTGTATTTTTCACATTTTAGGCCCAAAATTTGTGTTTTTAACCCAAAGAAAATTATTACTAAACCACTTAGCCATTTTTCTTGAAACACTTTGTATGTAGAAATATATTTGAAGCTAAGATCATAAAACATAGGTTATATCTCGGTTTTGAGGGGTTTTATGGCTAGATCCAACATTAGAACACATAAAAGCATACATATAAGCATGGAAATCATACAAGGCATACGAACACATATAGATCTACACTTTCACTTGTATTACCCCCCCCCCACAAAACTCATAAAAACAGAAAATAGGGGGTATGAAGCTCACCTTGGGTGTGGTTTCGGTTTTTGGAAGAAAAGATGGAAGAAAACTTGATGATTTTTGGCCTTAGCACCTTTCCTTGGTAGATCTCGAGTTTGAGATGGTTCTAGGGTGCAAGATCACGGTTTTTGCATAGATTAGGAAAGGATTTTGATAAAACAAAGAATTTAGTTCATAGATTCAAGCAACTCTTACCTGAGATGAAGAATTTTGTGGAGATTTCCTCTTGAAAGTCCCTAATTTTCGAGATTTTTTGGAGAGGGGAGGAAGGAGAGTTCTTGAGTGAGTTGAGAGATTTTTGTGAGTTTGTGTGTGTGTATGGCCGAGAGTGAGAGAGAGGAGAGAAGAAGAAATGACCTTGATATGATGCTTGCTTGGAAACATGAGTTATGTGCATGAAAACCCAACATATAAAAGTGAGGTGGCAACCCAAGGTCAACTCTCCCTTTTTCCTTGGGCTTGGGCCGAGAATAGGGAGAGAAGAAAGGATTTTTGGGCTTTTTGCCCCTAAGCCCAACATTAGAGGTAGTTTGGGTGCTTATTAGCCTTATAAAATAAAATTGTGATTTTTATGCTTTAATAAGCTAGGTTAGGTTAAATTATGGATCAAAGCTTGTGATTTATTTCATTCTAGGCCCAATATGACCCAAGATATTGAAATAAATAAGTGTGGGTCCAATTAGAGCCCAATTAGGGTTCTAAGCCCATGATAGTCTAATTGGAAGCTTATTGGTCCATTTGAATCCAATAAGGAAGTTCTAGTCCAAAATAGACTTAACAAGAACTTCTAGGGTTTTCCAATTGTTTGATGACTACATAGAATGTTTTGTCTTGGGGAGTAAACACAAGTCCTAAGTCCCTAGTGCCATATTACGTCCGTAGATGTCACCCGGGTCACTCCAAACGCTCGTTTTGAGGTGTTTAACCTCGTTGGAGAGTAATGTGCCATATAATTAGTGATTGTAAATCTAATTAGTATTATATGGACATTATTAGATTTTACATAGGGACATCGCGAGTAAACAATCCCCAAACCCACATCTAGTATCCAAAACCGACGCAATTCCGAGTCCGGTGAGTTCATACCCCTACCCTTTCTCACTATTTTTCACTGTTTTCAAGGGGGACACAAGCAAAGTACAAGGGTTTTCTTGTACTCAAAACTTATTTTCTTGTGTGTGTGTTTCACATTTCATATGCTTTTAATACTGATATACACAACTGATAACCAGTAGAATATGCAGATCACGTAAACATTTATTTGTGAAATAAGTTTTATAAATTGTTATGTTTTATATATTCAACAAATAGTTTTCCACATTTTATCGGTTAAAAGCATGACATTAGAACTCATAAACAATATAATTTGTACACTGTCTTGTCCTCGGTAACATTCCACATAGATATGCGAATGGAGAATTATCATATTATTACTAGTAAATCTATTATTTCCTGTATGATTGGAGACACGTCCTCGGCGAACACTCTATAGAGATACGCAAGTGGAGGACTACACCCGTAAACAGAATCTCTGGGATTTAGAGAGCATAACTTGAGTGTATAGATCTATACGGGGTTGACTACCCCACACCTGGCTGCTAGCTACAGCCGAACTAAAATGGTTCAAGGGTGACGAAAGTCATAAAGTTGTGGACTACTTATTGCGACAGGTTCATTCCTTAGTATGGTTATGGAACTCGCAATTATGATAACAGAGATTTACTTATAGTAATAATGAATAACTTATACATCTTTTACATTGATAGCCAACAATCAGGAAAGTATGGGACTTTCCTGGGAAACCTTGTACATAACCAGGTCTAACAGAACGTATCTTTACAATGAAAATCAATATTCAGGAAAGCATGGGGCCTTCCTGAGGATCATTTACATAATTGGAAAAGTGTAAGAAATCAGATAACATTACATCTTTTACAAATGATAACTCACAATCAGGAAAGTATGGGACTTTCCTGGGATACATTGGAACTCAAATAGAATAGTTTAACAAACCGGATAATCAAACTATACATTTTTCACATGAGTAATGTCTTTTCAGTGTATAAACCAACTATACTTTGTAATTGTGAAACAAAAATCAACTATTAAGAAAATGTGGGATTTTCTTGGCGTGTGTTACATTTTCAGAAACAGAAAGGAAGCATGAATATTTTCACAAAACAAATCTACTTATGAAGTCACTAGCGTTATGCTGATTTTCAAAACCGCTTGTGTTCTCAGGTCAACGTTAGAACAGGTACCGAAGATCCTTTTTGCTCGAAGTTGGAATGCTCAGAAGACCCATTTCATTTTGTTCATATATATATATATACTATGTATCACAACTGTGCAACTTTACTTTTGAAAACAATTGTAAAACTTTTATATGTAATGTAATGGTTGTTTTACTTTACTTACTATGTACATTGGATTTGATACTCAACGTGGAGTCAACCCTGGAAATGTTTCCGCCTTCGGTTTTCGGGGTGTGACAGATTGGTATCAGAGCCCTTGTTTATAGTGAATAAAGTATAACAAACCTTACATGGTATAAAACTATAAACACTAAAGGGCCTAAGTGCTTTGAAATAAAAGTATCTTCAAACTATAAGTATTTTCAAAAGTATATAAGTATATCGAATCGTCGAGATCCGTAACTATAAGTAGAAAAAAACATAAGTAAGTGGGTGTTGTGTACTACGGTTAAACCTGGGTAGTTATGTAGTCGTGTCTAGGATCAATATAGCCTGGCCAACTATATTCATTCGAGACACGGCCAACATGTGCTTGGGAATGACTGTGGTATGTGGCATGCCTAAAACTTACCCTAATACCACAAACACCGAGCCAGTATCGTAACGAATCATGAAATACTATGGGAGTATTTCTCGAATCAGTCCTTTATAGAAATCCTCATCCACGTATAGATCCTCGATCATTCCATTAGCAATAGTTTACCTGCTTCAATAACTCTTTCCTGCTTTATCGCTTATTTGGAATAAATATCTGTCATATCTCTCAATTCAATTCAAAGGACTTATCGTCCTGTCTTTCTTGATCTTATTAGATTAAGATGCCTCCCAGAAAGAGACCCATCTCAAAGAACAACAACCCTCCGCCACCACCTCCTCCTGAAATTGATCATGTGTTATTTCAGACAGCTGTTACCGCCGCGGTGGCAGCTGCCATGGCCCAATTAAACACCAGTGGTTCCGGTGGTTCAGGAGGTGGTACTCAAGATCAAGAAGGCAATCAGGGACATCGAAGTTCCTATAAGGACTTCATGAATGCAAAGCCAACATCCTTTGATGACACTGGAGGTGTCATTTCCCTATCCCGATGGTTCGAGAAAATCGAATCCATCTTCGAAATTTGTGCCTGTGCTGAGTCCGATAAGGTCAAATTTGCAGCCTGTACCTTCGGTAATAAAGCCTTGACTTGGTGGAATAGCCGAGTCAAATCCTTAACCATACCCATAGCCAATGCTATGGGCAGGAACGCCATGAAAGAACTCCTCCTTGCCGAATACTGTCCCCGTGGTGAAATGCAAAAGCTAGAGCACGAGCTCTGGAACCTGAAGATGAAAGGTTCCGACATTTCTGCATACACTTCCCGATTTGATGATCTTGCCCTTCTCTGCCCTGGCTTGGTCACTCCTGAAAGCAAAAAGATCAAGAGGTTTATTTGGGGGCTAACAAATCCAACAAAAGGTCATATCTTAGCTGCTCGCCTGGACACACATGATAGTGCTAAGACTTTAGCCCAAGCCATAATTGATCACAGTGATGATGTCAAGGAAGCCACCACTGCCCCTGAGTCGGCTAAAAGCAGTGGTGAGAAAAGAAAATTCTAGAAGAAGAAGAAGGGTCAATCTTCCCAAGGCTCCTCCAAAAGACAAAAAACAGTAGCAGTCCATGCTGCTACTACCCCCGTTGCTGTTGCTTCTGTCGCGGGATCCATAGCTCCAACTCCTACCAGTCGGTATGCTGGTAATCTTCCACTCTATAATAAGTGCAAGTATCACCACAACCCTGGCCCCTGCCGAGAACTATCCTGTACCAATTGTGGTAAAAAGGGGCACACGGCCCGATTTTGCAAAGCTCCAGCTCAACCGGCCAATCAATCTTCTGGAACAGGCGTCGGTCAAGCCTGTTACAACTGTGGTGAAGCTGGGAACTTTAAAAGGAATTGCCCCAAAAAGTCTACTACTGATAACACCGGAAGGGTCCTCGCCATGGGATGTGAGGAAGCGGTCGCCGATCCCACTATTGTCTCGGGTACGTTCCTTCTCGACAACTCATATGCTAATAGTCTTTTCGATTCGGGTGCTGAGAGGAGATTTAGTAGTCATGCATTCAAACATAACCTAAAACATAATTCCCAACCTTTAACCGAAATATTTACCATCGAGATGGCGAACGGAGAGAAGGAAAGTGCTAGTGAACTGTTCGTGGGTTGTACCCTTACCCTAAATGACCATTCGTTTCCTATCGATCTTATGCCGGTATCCATAAAGAGCTTTGATGTCATAATTGGCATGGATTGGTTGAGTCCCAATCATACGGATATCCTTTGTTTCGAAAAAGCCATCCGTCTCAATCTTCCTTCGGGTCAAACTCTAGTAATCTATGGCGATAAACTCAGTTCCAACCTTCGTATCATTTCCTGCATCAAAGCTCAGAAAATCCTGCGAAAGGAGTGTATTGCATTCTTGGCCCATGTAATCAATGAGAAACAGAAAGTTAAAGACCTCGCGAGCATCCCCGAAGTCTGTAACTTTCCTGATGTGTTTCCCGAAGAGCTTCCAGGAATCCCTCCCGAGCGTCAGGTCGAGTTCCGTATTGACCTAATTCCTGGAGCTACTCCTATAGCGAAGTCTCCGTATCGCTTAGCTCCAGCAGAGATGCAGGAGTTATCCAGTCAACTTAACGAGTTGCTCTGCAAAAGATTCATTAGACCAAGTTCCTCACCCTGGGGAGCTCCGATTCTGTTTGTCAAGAAGAAAGATGGATCCTTTCGTATGTGTACCGATTATCGCGAGTTGAACAAATTGACTATTAAAAATCGATATCCTCTTCCGCGAATAGATGAACTCTTCGATCAACTCTAAGGAGCCAGTTATTTCTCCAAGATAGACCTTCGATCAGGGTACCATCAGCTATGAGTTCATGAAAGTGACGTGTCCAAAACAGCTTTCAGGACTCGATATGGACACTATGAGTTCGTAGTGATGCCCTTTGGTCTAACCAACGCACCGGCGGTGTTCATGGATCTGATGAACCGGGTGTGTCGTCCTTATCTGGATAAGTTTGTCATTGTGTTCATTGATGACATACTCATCTATTCCCGAAGCAAAGAAGACCACAAACAACACTTGAGGCTAGTGTTGGAGACCCTGCGATCCGAGAAGTTGTACGCGAAATTTTCCAAATGTGAGTTCTGGATTCTGAAGGTAACTTTCCTCGGTAATATGGTAAGCGAGGAGGGTATTCATGTAGATCCTTCAAAGATAAAGGCGATAGAGAATTGGTCAGCACCGAAAACACCCACAAAAATCCGGCAATTTTTTGGTCTCGCTGGCTATTATCGAAGATCCATCCAAAACTTTTCCAAAATCGCCAAACCTCTAACCACTCTAACACAGAAAGGTGTACCCTTTTGTTGGAGTGATAAACAAGAAACCGCATTCCAGACGCTGAAAAGAGCCTTGTGCAGCGCGCCTGTTCTATCCCTACCCGAAGGGATAGAGGACTTCGTTGTCTACTGTGATGCGTCTAATCAAGGTTTAGGCTGTGTGCTTATGCAAAGGGGAAAAGTAATTGCCTATGCTTCTAGACAGTTGAAAACACACGAGGTCAACTATACCACACACGACTTCGAGCTAGGAGCCATAGTCTTTGCGTTGAAGATTTGGAGACATTACCTCTACGGAACCAAGTGCACAATCTTCACTGATCACAAGAGCCTACAACACATCTTTGACCAGAAAGACTTGAACATGAGACAAAGGCGATGGGTAGAACTGCTCAGTGATTATGAGTGTGAAATCTGCTACCATCCCGGCAAGGCCAATGTGGTAGCGGATGCCCTTAGCCGAAAGGATAGTGCAGGTCACAAGGTGAAGAACCAGACAATGACTATCCATTCCAACCTACCTATACAAATCCAAGAAGCTCAATTAGAAGCACTCAAACCCAAGAATACGTCGACCGAAACCTTAAGAGGAATGGAAAAGAAACTTGAGATCAGAGGTGACGGAGTCCATTGTTTCATGGATCGGATCTGGATTCCCAAGTTCGGAGGATTCAGAGAAATAGTTATGGAGGAAGCACACAGAACCAGATACTCTGTTCACCCGGGTTCTGACAAGATGTACTTAAATCTCAAGAAACAATACTGGTGGGCAAGCATGAAGGCTGAGATAGCTACGTTCGTGGGCAAGTGTCTGACTTACGCCAAAGTAAAAGTTGAACACGAGAAACCCTCGGGTCTGCTCCAGCAACCCAAGATACCTGAATGGAAATGGGAGATGATCACCATGGATTTCATCACCAAACTACCCAGGTGCTCGAGTGGGTACGATACCATTCGGGTAATTGTCGATCGTTTGACAAAGTCAGCTCATTTTGTTCTAATCAAAGAATCATATAAGATGGAAACACTCGTGCGGATTTATATATAGGAAGTAGTCCGATTGCACGGTGTACCTGCGTCCATTATCTCTGATCGAGATAGCAGGTTTACCTCCTGATTTTGGCAGTCTCTTCAGAAAGCTCTTGGAACCAAACTAGATATGAGCACGGCGTATCATCCTCAGACAGATGGACAGAGTGAGAGAACAATCCAAACTCTGGAAGACATGCTTAGGGCATGTGTCATTGACTTTGGAAAGTCGTGGGACGCACATCTACCTTTGATCGAATTCTCGTACAACAACAGTTATCACACCAACATTAGGGCTGCCCCGTTCGAAGCCCTATACGGTCGTAAGTGCAGATCCCCTCCGCGTTGGGCCGAGGTGGGAGATACACAGCTAGCCAAGAGTCGAGTCCCCGACAGTGCTCTCACTGGTCCTGAGATCATCCGTGAAACCACCGAGAAGATCATCCAAATACGAAACCGACTGAAAGCTTCACGTGATCGCCAGAAGAGTTACGCTGATAATCGTCGGAAACTACTGGAATTCCAGGTTGGAGACCATGTTCTGTTGAAGGTCTCTCCCTGGAAAGGCACTGTACGCTTTGGTAAGCGTGGGAAACTTAATCCGAGGTACATTGGACCTTTTGAGATCCTCGCCAGGATTGGTCCGGTAGCCTATAAACTTCGTTTACCTCACGAGCTCAGTAACATCCATCCTGTATTCCACGTTTCAAACCTCAAGAAGTGTCTATCTGATGAAACCCTAGTGATTCTGTTAGATGAGATCGAGATCAATGAAAACATCAACTTCGTGGAGGAACCGATCGAAATCATGGATCGAGAAGTCAGACGTACGAAACAAAGTCGCATCCCGTTAGTGAAGGTTTGTTGGAATGCCAAGCGGGGACCGGAGTTCACTTGGGAGCGGGAAGACTCGATGAAACAGAAGTATCCACAACTCTTTCTAAATCCATGATTTGTATTTTATCATGTATCTTGTCTTGAATTTTGGGACGAAATTCCCTCTAACGGGGGGATAATGTAACAACCTGAAATTCCATGTCACTTCTTGTAACTCAACTTGTAATCCAATTTGATCAACCAAACGTCGTTTCCAAATTCATTTCCGATTTCGCCATTTTATTTAGTCAGTAACTTATATCAATTTAAAATGATTTAATGGGTGTCTTAATGCGATTAGGAATCATTCTAACACCCCATTATAGTTATCGGAATAATTCTAGAATCGACCAAATTGGGTTATGCCAACTTGGTCGGGTGCGACCAAAAGCCCCGCTTAACGCCGGTATCGGGTAGAATTCCGTTGTGTCCAATTCCCGAGCACTATATAAATGATTCAAAGCTTTCATTTGAAGCTTTTGACCATTTCTTCCATAAACACTTCCAACCTCTCTCCTCATCCAAAATCAAAGGTCCAAAAACAAAGAATTAAGGCTCCAAATCAAAGAGGTAACATCCCTAACTTATTATCTAACCTCTTTAGCCTTCAATTTGATGTTTAATTTGAGTTTTAGGACCTAGAACATGTGTTGACGGCCCAGGATCAAGCTTGGGCCGTAAACACCTAAAAATGAGGGTTTTTGAGCCATTTAACCCTTCCAAATCATAGTTAGGACTTGGTTACGACCTTAAGGCTTGCAAATTGGGACTTAAAACATTTAAAACATAAATTTTGAGGGAAAAATAAGAGTTTACGGCCAAGACATGTGCTTGGGCCGTAAACTCCTCAAACATGGGGGATAAACTCATTTTTACATGTTAAAATGCCTTGAAACTTAACCAATAGCCTTGTGGTAAATCCTAGAACCATCTAAAAATAGTTTAGAGACCTTAAACACATCAAAAATACCACATATAGGAGTTTACGGCCTAGGAACATATCCTTGGCCGTAAACTCATGAAATTTTGTCAAATGATGCATCAAATTCACTCTAATGGCTTGCATAAATTTCTAGAATCACATGTGATTGTTTGAAGTGTCAAAAACTACTTTTTCATGAAAAAAGGAGAGTTTACGGCCATAGAACATGCTTCTAGGCCGTAAACTCCTAAAAATATGTTAAATGGTGCCTTAAATTCATAGCAATGCTTGGAAAATTAACTAGAATCACATGTGATTTCTCCTTGTGCCTCAAATCAGTTTTTCTACACCCTAGGAGAGTTTACGGCCGTAAACTCCAATTTTACAGCCGTGAACTCCCTTTTAAATGGTATTAATTCATTCAAATTGTTCCAAGGCATTTTAGTAAGTCATTCCAAATTTCCCCAAGTCCAATCAAGTCAATAAGCCCTCAAAATCACACCCACATGAGTTTACGGCAATAAACTCATGTAGGTGTGTGTTATGTGGCTGTAAAATCCATAGAATGTTTTCTCTTGGGGAGTAAACACAAGTCCTAAGTCCCTAGTGCCATATTACGTCCGTAGATGTCACCCGGGTCACTCCAAACGCTCGTTTTGAGGTGTTTAGCCTCGTTGGAATGTAATGTGCCATATAATTAGTGATTGTAAATCTAATTAGTATTATATGGACATTATTACATTTTACATATGGACATCGCGAGTAAACAATCCCCAAACCTACATCTAGTATCCAAAACTGACGCAATTCTGAGTCCGGTGAGTTCATACCCCTACCCTTTCTCACTGTTTTTCACTGTTTTCAGGGGGGGGACACAAGCAAAGTACAAGGGTTTTCTTGTACTCAAAACTTATTTTCTTGTGTGTATGTTTCACATTTCATATGCTTTTAATACTGATATACACAACTGATAACCAGTAGAATATGCAGATCACGTAAACATTTATTTGTGAAATAAGTTTTATAAATTGTTATGTTTTATATATTTCACAAATAGTTTTCCACATTTTATCGGTTAAAAGCATGACATTAGAACTCATGACCAATATAATTTGTACACTGTCTTGTCCTCGGTAACATTCCACATAGATATGCGAATGGAGAATTATCATATTATTACTAGTAAATCTGTTATTTCCTGTATGATTGGAGACACGTCCTCGGCGAACACTCCACAGAGATACGCGAGTGGAGGACTACACCCGTAACCAGAATCTTTGGGATTTAGAGAGTGTGACTTGAGTGTATAGATCTATACGGGGTTGACTACCCCACACCTGGCTGCTAGCTACAGCCGAACTGAAATGGTTCAAGGGTGACGAAACTCATAAAGTTGTGGACTACTTATTGCCACAGGTTCAGTCCTTAGTATGGTTATGGAACTCGCAATTATGATAATAGAGATTTACTTATAGTAATAATGAATAACTTATACATCTTTTACATTGATAGCCAACAATCAGGAAAGTATGGGACTTTCCTGGGAAACCTTGTACATAACCCGGTCTAACAGAATGTATCTTTACAATGAAAATCAATATTCAGGAAACATGGGGCCTTCCTGGGGATCATATACATAATTTGAAAAGTGTAACAAATCAGATAACATTACATCTTTTACAAATGATAACTCATAATCAGGAAAGTATGGGAATTTCCTGGGATACATTGGAACTCAAATAGAACAGTTTAACAAACCGGATAATCAAACTATACATTTTTCACATGAGTAATGTGTTTTCAGTGTACAAACCAGCTATACTTTGTAATTGTGAAACAAAAATCAACTATTAAGAAAATGTTGGATTTTCTTGGCATGTGTTACATTTTCAGAAACAGAAAGGAAGCATGAATATTTTCACAAAACAAATCTACTTATGAACTCACCAGCGTTATGCTGATTTTCAAAACCGCTTGTGTTCTCAGGTCAACGTTAGAACAGGTACCGAAGATCCTTTTTGTTCGAAGTTGGAATGCTCAGAAGACCCATTTCATTTTGTTCATATATATATATATATATATATATATATATATATATATATATATATATATATATATATATATATATACTATGTATCACAGCTGTGCAACTTTTGAAAACAATTGTAAAACTTTTATATGTAATGTAATGGTTGTTTTACTTTACTTACTATGTACATTGGATTTGATACTCAACGTGGAGTCAACCCCGGAAATGTTTCCGCCTTCGGTTTTCGGGGTGTGACAACGAAGCCGGTCTATAAGGGGGGTATAAGGTTACTGCCTATAAAATGGCAGTTTAATGGGTGTCCACTCTCACCCACCGCTTCCTTGACCGGTGGAGGGTCGTTAGCCGAACGGGTAGGACAAGGATTATAATTCTCCCTTCATTAAAAGTATTAATGATAAATACTAAGTAACTAAACCGTTTATAAATACCCAATCTTAGTTACTTAGGAAAATGTGAATAAGGTGCTAATCCATGAAATTACACTTTTCACTTTGTTTAAGTTGGTTAGTGGAGCGTGTGTGGTTAACCGGCACACTAACTCGTATTTAACAAGGCAGGCAAAGGGTAATTAATGTTTATCATAGTATCGATGGAGCGTGTGTGGTTAACCGGCACATCGATTGAGGGGTAAACTCTTAAGGGTGCCAAGTAATTTCCATGGTTACTTCACACCTTGTTTTGTGATCCTCAGCATCCCAGTCACAAAACCTGAAGGGCACACTTGAGATTGAAACATGCCATTGAAAAGTTCAATGAATCTCAAAAGATCTAGGAGTTTCAAATCCAATTAAAACTTAATAAATTATTTCATTTTTCATGGTGGAAATTGGTGAATCGTCATTCACCTACCTTCAAATATTCTATAGCTTGGATTGCGGCATCCCTCTTCCAAGTTATAAAATAGTTTGTTGGGTCCTAGCCTTAATATTTCATATTGGGTGTTATATTAAGGACTTTAAATCAACTATCTTGAATATCTCCCAAAAGATGTCTAGTTCAGACATCTATGATCTTCCCAAATATCTTGGAACTTCACTTCCTCCACCTCCTCCAATTATTCTCCCTAACCCACATGTTGAAGGTCACTCAAGCCCTATTGGCAAGGTAAGGTCTAGGTGTGATCATATCTTGGAGATGAAGTCACATACTGACAAGCCGGGAGAGTTGGGTGTCAAAGTCTTAAGAAAGTTAGTGGTTCAATCACTTTCTAAGTCACATAGTGAGTTCCTTAGGACTCCTATGAAACAGACTATGACAAGACCCTTAATGATCTTATCTATTTTCTTGGTGTTGCTAAATCAGAAATGATTTAGTGCACTAGTAAAGAAAATTTGATTAGGAGATCAACTTCCCAAAACTTTATGGACAGGGACAATAGTGACACAGGAAATCCAGAAAAGCATTCTCTTCCCAATGGAAAGGGATCGGCCATAGTCAACTCGGTTGACCAAATCGTAAAGAGAAAGGCTAAGTCTGAGATAGTCCCATGTACTATTACCTGAGGGTCCATATGGTCCTATTGCCAAAAGGAAAGGGCATTGGTTGCGAAGCTGTCAATTTTACCTGAAAGATCATAAGGCTAGTAAAGTCAATAAGTTTGACTCTATTTCAGGAAAGGGCCACTATCTAACTCGGTTAAGTTTCTATTCTGAGATTCTTATTACAAGATGTGACTGGGTCACATGTTGATGTTTAAGAATCAAAGGAAAAGTGAAGGAAACTTAAAGAAAGAGTATGTTGAATCTGATCGCGAAGATGGATTTCTATCACTTGATTGAAGATTGGATTCTTGAGCTAATCTTAGGAGTTATGATAGATTGCTAGGAAACAAGTAATAACATAGTTTTCATTTCAAGTTACATTGTAAGGAAAAAGTCTTTTCCGCATTTTAAAATAAATAAAAGTTTGTTTTACTTTATTTTTATCTCCTTACAATGGCATTCATGAAAACTTGATGTTTGTATGTTTATAGAAATATTGGAAATATGAATTTGATTCGTTCATTTGTGGTAGTGTAAAAATTTACCAAATAAGGAAAGATTCTCATCACCCAAGTTTCAATTGGACCGAAACTTGGAATCATGCAAGTTATATAGTATGATGAATGAGAACTTTCGAGCATTAGAAAAATTAAGACTAACTACTTGTTCACATGGATGTGTGAGTCAAGAGAAGGACTAAGGGATCAAGTACACTTTCTTGTGCACTTGTCAAAGTCCACCACAAAAGATGGATAAGACTATTCGTCATGATTTACTTAGGTTTAGTAAATATGATTATACTTACAAGCTTAAGTATAATTCTGAAACATTGGAAATTTTCAATGTATGACAGAACGAATAAGAAGAATCAAATTAGGCTGAAGGATAAAAGTTTCGCAAATCTGAAAAGATAGGAGAGTACTTTAGTATCATGTTATAAGGTCATCTTAATGATTTCGAGACCTTATCACAATTCATCCTCTAAGTACATTCTGATACTTAAGAAGAGGAGTTATGAATTGTTGAAGTGGTTAAATCAAGAAGATGATTCATGCTTCATTCCAAAACAATTCATAGCGTTTTACTCTAAGATTGTAACTTGAGTGACATGTCTTAAAGAAGGTTTAAAACACTCGTCAAATGTAAGAGTAAAAGTTTTCTACTCTTGTACATTTGAAATTGGTAAGTTGTGATGTTTTGGATAAAACAAAGACCAACTAAGGCTAATTGTGTTAAGTGTCTGTCTTGATTAGAATCCACACTATCTCTTGAATATTTGTCAAGAAAGTCGTATAGGTCAAGGAGACAGTGGGAGTCTAAAAGATCCTAAAAAAGGTTTCAAGAAGTAATCAAGAATAAAACATGTATTTCATCGCTAGCACACAAGTAGAGGTTTATAACCTATCGTGCTGACAATTTTGTGCCCATTCCAGTTAAGTTGGCTATACATTTGAGTTCTACATGTTCTCAATTGTTTGCATAACTACTTGGAAGCAATGGTAGGCCCTTGAGCTGCCAGGTGGCAAGAAGTTAAGATTGCACAAGTTCAATCCATATGAGTTTGGATTTGTCATTATGCTTGTCTTGTGACTATGGTTTTGACGATTCACAAGGATAAGAACACATACACCATTAAATCTAAGTGTCATAAGGTTTCTCTTCGATTCATGAAAATGATGGTAAGGAAACTCTTTCACTAAGTAGATTTTGAGTATATAGCAATTGTGGGAATGAAAAAAGGTCTAAACATTATGATTACGACATCCCTCTTCATAATTGTTTAGACACACATGTGAGATATCTAAGAGAGGTGTATGATATTAATAAAGTATTATCAATGCAATCTAGTATCAGAAATCTGAACTTTGGTAAGAAAGTCAATAAAGTATTGATTTCTAGAAGTTTAGTTGATTTCTGGGTACATGGCAAAGCTAGTGGGAGCATAAGTGTTATGCAAATAATCATCATGTTAGTGGGAGCATGATAATTATGATAAATATTGCAAGTTAGCAATGTTAATTATAGAAAACAAAAGTTTCAATTCGTGAGGTTGCAGGGTTGAAAAAGTTGTTTTGCTATAATTAAGGGAGAGGAAATTATACTTCATCTCAAATCTAAAAGCTTAGATTGAGGTCTTCATCGTATTTAGTTAAGAATATATATGAATTTCATGTTGGGATGGCTGAACATAAGGAAATTCTATATATGGGTTGATTATTTGCATTCTAAAATTTGATTATGATTACGGCATTCCTTTTCATAATCTGAATTATGAGAACATGGCAAATAGAAATGGAAATATTATAGCAAAAGACTGGTTTAGTCTTTATGTGAGACATCATGAATCATGTCCCATATGCTTTGGATATAGGATCGATTACATGTACTATATTCACTCTTTCTAAGTTTTTCCAAATGCCTTGGGCATGAAGAAGGGAAAAAGGTCTAGAAATTGATATGACTAAAATGATTAAGCAATTGTTGAGGACAATCTAAGGTTTACCAAATATTGGTTTCTCAATGACAGTTGGAAGTATAGTATTAATTATGGAAGGACCATATTGACATAATTTGTAAGGAGGCAACTCTTGTTCAGAAGTGATAGTCAAAATGGAATATGGAAATGCTTCAAAGTTAGAAAGTATTCAATTTGTACGATTAGGAAACTTAATGCAAGAAGAATGTTTCGAAGGAGTTGATCTCCTTTGGAATACTTTGTAATGATTGTTGCCAAGTCTTTAAGAATTTGTGCATAATCATTACAAGAGGATCAATGCATATAAGTTTAGAATCTAACAGATTTCAGTAAATGGCATGAATTTAGAATTCTTGCATTTGCAGTAAGATTTGGGACGTTGAAATGAGAATCATTGGAGTTATGTTCAATTGATCTATTTCACAATGTAAAGATCATAGACAAACATAGTATGCATACTTGGTGTGTGGCATGACTAGTGTTTAGAAAAACATGGTGTACATGCTTGGAGCATGGGACAACTATTGTTTTAATTCAAGAATAAAGTTGATAGCTGAAACAGTATACAATGAATAATGTGTAATCATATGGTGATAAATAAAAGGTGTTTTATTTATATTCATAAGTTTTGAGACCATATTGGATTCGATTATTATTGTGTTTCACTTTGCATGTTTTGACTTCCAGAATAAATAGGTCATTGTTCTAATTAACTAAGTTATTCAAACCATCCGCAGTCGGTCATATGTTGGAAGTAGATATGAATCAAGACTGTCATGGGTTGGGTTTGTAGGGGTCTAAGATGTTGGACAAGGTGGTGCTACAACACTCATGAGTGCTCATAAGTTCTGAGTATTGGATTCAACCTGCGCTCATTGGAATCACTTCATGGATTTTATCACGAGTGATCATGAGACGATAATATCTTATATTCTTCAAACCTAGAGATATGAGTTGTTACTATGAGTTGGTTACACATTGATTGCACGAAAATGCATTGGTAACTCGATGTTATAAAACGTGCCTTTGTGTATGATTCAACAAGTAGTAGAACAAGCCATATGAGTTGAAGTTTATCCATTCCTTTTACCTTCGGGATAAAAGCGATATCGGTGGCCCCCCGATGATTTGATGATAACAAATGGAAGTGCTCGGCCGAGCCAGGACTGATTTGATTTGTTCAATTAGTCAGTCGTCATAAATCGGAAATCGGGAAACAACAAATGGACAGAGAGAATGATTCTAATCCATGTCTCAGTCCATATGATATCTAGAATGGAGGAATATATGATCCCTTATCTAATGGACGCGTCATTGATTTGTTCAGAGTTCGACAGCGACTTTAAGAGCTATGATTGCTAGTCGGGTTATGAAGTCATAATTGCAATAATAGTTTTAGACTTATCCAAGTGGGAGACTGTTGGATTAGATGTCTAAGCCCATAACTATTATTGGTATGTACTTGACCCGAGAGTAGCATGGTCCATTTGGGTTGCATATCATCAGGACAATTTGTTAGGATGGACTTTTGAGAGAAGGTTATTTATGGTTTATTAATATATTATAAGTTATAATATATTAATATGAAATCATATGTTTTAATTAGTATCGATCAAGAATTAATTTGGAATTAATTTAGTGATCAAAAGAGACTAATTAAATCTATGGGGACTAATTATGATATTATGTATATTTATAAGTGTTGGGCTTATGATCCATGTTGGACCAAGTTTATGTATAGATACATAAAGAGTTGGGCCACATGAACCATGGATCATAAAACCCATGGGTATGGATTATGGGTGATACCCATGACCCTTGGAATCCTACATATAAATAGGTTACTCCATAGCCAAAATCACCACTTCTTTTCTTAGAGAAATATGGAGGTGTTTTGGTGCATGGAATTCTCTCTCAAGAGCCACCTTTGTCCTAGGTATGCTGTGATTCATTTTGAGGAATTTCATACTACTGGTGCTAAGCTCTTAAGGCCAAATACATCAAGACTTCAAGCCACATAAAAGGTATGAATCCCTAACTAGTATATTATATGGTTTATGTCAAATGCATGCTAGTTATAGGTTTAATGCCTTGGAAACCATTTGCATGTATAATTAGTGAAAACATAGATCCAAGGTATTTAGGGTTGTATGTGCACCATAGGATGTTGTATTATACCAAAATCCAACAGTTTCCCTATCATTATATAGGTTATTAGAGATCTTTTGGTGTATTGCTAGAATGGTGGTCACGAAGTCTTGTGACCGGATCCAGGTTAGGATTGGGAGCTGGCAGCCAGGATAGGCCAGCATTGTCAGAGGATCATGTCAGGGAGATCCTCCGGGAGGAGACGATCGAGATTGTTCGGGGATAAATTCCGAAGATAATTGGGTCTTTCAAGACCGCCATGGTTGAGTGTTTTGTCGAGCGTCATGCAGACATTGCTCAGACAGTTGTCGCGGCAGCTTTGGCAGCTGTAACGACGGCAAGGGGAGGAGCTGGTCGAGCTTCTTTGTTCTGGGACATATTCTGATGAGCAGAGTGTTGCAGTTATTTGGGATCAGGAAAATGATCGGTACTCGTTATATTCCGCGGGTGGAGCAGGAGAGGTTAGCACGAAAGTTATAGATTTGAGGCTCGGGGGTTTGCTCGAGGCCGAGATATGGGTCATGGGAACTCCAGAAAGGATTGATGATTATGCTCAGCTGGGGTTTTGCAGCTGGAAGTGAAATGGTTAATTCATGGATTGGACCGTCGTTTTGTAGGGCAAGGATTGCACTCTCTCAGTTTCCTAGCTCGAAGGAGTGACCAGGCTTGTGACCCCAGGATCAGGTGTATTCCAGCTTGGGGTCAATTGATGTCATGATTAGGAAACATTATTTCAACGCCAGTGAGCTCAGGACAGTCAACGTGGTATAAGTGTTTGTGAGGTCCGGTTTTCCTTGGATCTCTTGTATCGGATGGAAAGGATTGATTGTGCGATCTATTGCACTTTTGGGACTGTAGACTATGTCTTGGGAGTGCTTTGTAGCCCGGTTTAGGGCAGAAGGTGTTTCAGCTGCTGCCGTTCAGCTGTGGGCGTTTGAGCTGGTAAGTGAGTTAGGATGTGAACCCTGAAGAGAATGATTTCTAAAGCCCAAGAGCGGAAGCTTGTTTGGAACACTTTTGGAAAACGGGTTTTATGTGGGAGGCCTGCGGATAGGGTCCCACAAAAGGGATATTCATCATTGTCAGGATTCAGTGGTTAGCAACTGTTAGTGATTGACGGACAAAAGCGGCAAGAGAAGTAACTCGTTGCCGAGGTATTAGTCAGAGATCTATCTGGTGGTCTTCAGGACGTTAGTGTGGAGTCATTCACGCATTAGTGGCTGTCGGTCTCACTGGGATTCAGGAAGTGATCATCTGGTTCTTAGAAGTGTGTGATGAGTCGGGTCTATCTAGCAATGAAACACTAGTGGGAAAGAGTTGGTTGTCATCGGATAAATCGTTGGGAAGTGAGGAGGATTGAGAATCCTCTAATTTTCATGTACTATGAAGGCTTAGTTGAATCTAAGTGGGGGAGTGTTACCCCGAGATGCTGAAGTGGGAAAGGTTTTGAAACGGGGATAAGTTTCACAACCCGACAGGGAGAATGGAGGCCCTATTGGCTGCTTAGTTTGAGGGTTGTGTTGATTCAGGGTTCGCAAAAACTCCCTAGCATAAGAACACGTCTTCTGGATGCTTGATAGCAGAAGTCGGGGAACCAGGTTGGGGTCCTAGTCAAGAATCGAGTTCAGTTTGAGTTTTCGGTTGAGGGTGTGCTCGACTCTGAGGGTTTTGGATTGATAGATTGAGGATTTTGTTAGATGCCAGGGCTCAGCAGTGTATTCATAACGGTAGTACATGTTATTTAGCATGTATGGTAGACACACGGACCAGGGAACATACCTCAGATTTCCGAGAAGGTGGACGATCAACTGAATGCCTGGTAGGGCGGTCCAGTCATGTTGAAGACTCTGTTTATGTTTGTAGATCTACGTTCGGGTATTAAGTAGGCTGCTACGGTTTAGCACTCAGTAGGTCTGTTCCACGTATTGAGCATGCTGCTAGAGTAGGCTGAGGACTCCGGTGTATCTTGGTTGATCGGAAGTTGTTATTAATGGTCGGACGGAGTTCAAAGGATCTTGGTGATCTCATCAGTTCAGAGTGTCTCCGAGTTTTCATCTTCTTGGATCGGGTAATACTCCAGTTAAGGACAGAGAGTGGATCTGAATGGGTGTTTTAATTAAAATGTTGGATCCAAGAGTGTTTTAGCCGAGAACGTGGTGATAGACACGTGGGGCAGGGAACAGACCATGGTTTTTAGAGAAAGTGATTGATGGTTGTGAGGCCTATGGTTAGGCCGGAATGTGATTATATGGAATGGAGCTGGAGTTCGGAACTCCAAGAGGGAGAGAACAGTATGCATGGGAGAGATTCCTAGAAAGAATGGTTCAGGGTGATGTACGAAAATTTTGAGCGGTCCGGATAGACTGAAGACCAATGGGCATACCAGTCAGGCCGAAGGCTCGAAGAATGGTCCAGACATGCTGAAGGTTCTAGGGTGGTCCAGATAGGCTGAACGCCTGGTAAGGCGGTCCAGTCATGCTGAAGACCCTGTGTATGTTAGTAGGCCTATATGCGAAGAATGAGTGAGCATGTCGCCATGAAATAGCAATCGATAAGGTCTGACCCCAAGTATTTATCATGATGATGGAGTTAGCTAAAGGTTGTGCATGGGTTTGTTAGTTATGTGATCGGATTCGGAGTATATGTGAGTTAGAGAATAGCAGTTGCTCTACATGGGTAGTGTAGAGTGGAGTTTTAGCACCATGGCACTTACAGATGTGGTAAAGGTTGTTAAGTAAACTTCCTGAAAGAATGGAAGGGAAAGGTATGTAGCTCCGGGAAGGAGTATCGGTTATCGGAAGGGAAAGAAGTAGTGTAAATGATGATCAAAAGTATTTTAGTTTTTGATAGTGAGCACTGAGATTGTACCAGTTGTATGGAAGCACATCCAGGTTGGATGTTCGTGAGGTTGTGGAAACGTTAGCTTTAATGTCGAAGCAGAAGGTTTGGAAGTGATGCAAGGGTAGACCCTTGGGGTCCAATTAGGGGTGTAGTCATGAGTTATGTATGTGGTGGGGTTCCATCCTAGGGATGGCTAGACCCATCGTAGGCGTACCTGGTCTTCCACTCCGAGGCTGTTTGGGCCAGGTACGATGTGTATATGAGTTATAGATGGGTGTTCATGAGAGTTGCTCGGAAGCTGAAAAATGCGTTATCATGTCAGCGCGGAAATGGATTGGATTCAGGAAGGAAATAGGATGAGTTCCCAATAGTGTAATTTGATAGAAGTTGCGCATGTTGGGTAAGGGATAGCAGATTAGTACTGGGTTAGGGCTCGGTGGTTTATAACGGTATCCAGTTTTCGCAATATGCGAATGAATGTGTAAGACGGGAATATGGTAGTATCATCAGGTGATACTTAGTTGCTATGTGCTGTCATCGGGGAAAGAAGGCCGGTGGTCGGCCTAATATAATTGCTAAGGATGCCACGCGAGAAGAAGAAGTTTTAAAGTGGGTGTAGTGGTAAGGTCTGGAAGGACCTGAGTTGATTGGAAAATCGGAGTCTGCAGTGCAAGAGGTTTATCCAGTATCGTATACTGCAGTAGGCTTCGAGGGAAAAGCCTAATTTAAGTGGGGGAGAGTTGTAACATCCCAAATTCCAGAAGTATGAGTGCAGGGCTAAAAGTGTAAATTAAGGAAGCTACTCGACGAGTAGGTATGCTACTCCTCAAGTCGGAGAGGGATTTGATCGCTAGATAAGTGGCCAACTCGCCGAGTCGGAAGCTATACTCGACGAGTTGGTGCTGGATTGAGAAAACCCTAATCTCGAGGGTTACACCCTATTTAAAGGACTTTATGTCCTTCTCTCAGCCTCCTTATTTTCCTTGAGAACCAGAAGACCCTAAGCTCGTGTGTGTGAGGCCTTTGGAGGGAGATTCAAGCTTTGGAAGTTGTCTTTTGTGGAAGAAACTTGAAGATCAAAAATGGCTTGCATCAAGGGAGTGGTGTAGATCCAGAATCTACTTCAGTTTGGGCACATCTTGGAGGTAATAAGCTGTTACCTTCACTCTTTTGCATCTAGATCTATTCATGAAAGAGATTTGGGGCCATTTTGGGTATGTTTGAGACCTATTTTGGGTTTGGAGTTTAGATCTGAGGTTTCTATTTAAAATCTAGACTTGTGTTGGTCCAGAATGTCATAAAGCATCAGTCAATGAGTTGTTGGTGAAGCCCCTTTGTCTAAAACCCTAGCTCTAGAGTGATTTGGTCCTTTAACTCCTTGGTTTCACGTAAAGTTTGCAACTTTACGTAGGGGTTATGCCCTAGAAGAGTGGATCTACAGTTTGGAGCCCCTGCATGGGTCGAAAAGCCTCTGTATGGATTAAGGACTGAAGGGACTCAACGAGTCACATGGGTGGACTCAGCGAGTCATATGAAGATGGGTATGGACTTGACGAGTTGGAAGAACAACTCGACGAGTCTGTTGAAAATTTCCTTGGACTCGGCGAGTCTGTTCTTGGACTCGGCGAGTCAGGTCGCAGAACCCCAATCTCTTGTGATTAAACTTCGAACCAGTGAGTCAGTTGGCGACTCGGTGAGTTGGACAGGATGGAATTCAGAGATCGTTGAACTCGACGTGTATTGGGGCGACTCGGCGAGTTGATTCGTGTTATGGGAGTTTTTTGATTATAAGAACTCGATGAGTCGACGGGTTGAATTGGCGAGTAGAGTCAATCAAGAAGGTTGACTTTGGCAAGGACTTTGACTTTAACCTGTTTGACCTTCAGGGGTGTTATGTATTTTGGATATTTATGTCAAGGTCAATTGATGGCGTCATGTGTTGGAGTTTGGAGCAGTGCTTCGGGCCAGTGCTTTCATGGTTTAGTTTGGCAGTTGCAAGGTGAGTTATCCTCACTATATCAATAGGGTCTAAGGCACCAAGGCCGGCCCTTTTAGTTGTTATCTTGGTTATAGTATGCTACATGTGGTTATGATATGTTAGATCGGTATCCAGATAGACAGTATGTTGTCATGCTCTTATGATCCGCTAGGATTGGTATGTTAGTGACCTGGTTAGGTCGGTGTTTTGGTTATGAAAGATTACTATGATCGATGATTTGTGAGATAGTTATATCTGATATCTGTACGTGTACTGTTTAATGTGCTTATTGATCTGATTAGATCGGCGTCCTGGTAATGAGGACAGTATTATGTTAGTGACCTGTTTTAGGTCGGTATCCTGGTATATAGGATGATGCTATGTTAGTAACCGGCTAGGTCGGTATCTTGGTTAGGATGTTGCTATGCTTTATGATCTGTTAGATCAATTTGTTTGTCTATGGACTATTATGTGATTACCTGTTATATGTGCACATGGTTATTTACTTGATGTTTGGGTTAAGGCGGTCCTGCTTTGTGTTGAAGGCCAACATACCCTACCAGTGGTACGGATAGATTGTAGGCCCGTATGGCGGTCTAGTCCTACCGAAGGCTCGAGATAGATCCAGATAGACTAAAGGCCCAGTGTGGGCAGTCCATTCATACCATAGACTCAGAGGGTGGACCAGGTGGAGTGAAGGCCTGTTGAGGGTGGACCAGTCACATTGCAGACTTGAGAGGCATGGCTGTTCTGTATTGTGATATTATATGATAAGATTATGGTTGTATGTGGTTGGTATTTTGGGGGAAACTCACTAAGCTTTCGGGCTTACATTTTCAGTTTATTGTTTCAGGTACATCAGGAGATCGTGGCAAGACAAAGGCGTGATCGTACCGCTCCTCATATTTCATGAATTTGTGATTTGGTTTTGGGGATACTCTGACGTTTAAACTATTTTGAAAACCAGTTGTATTACTTAATGGTTTTTTTGAATGGGTTAAAATGTTTTAAATTGGCTTGAATTTTATGGGTGTTACACATGGTGGTCTTGATAGACCCAAACATCTCCGGTAATTATGCCCGAAAAAGTGCAACAAACTCATTGTGCAGAATCTCCTGAATCCTAGCATCCAGATCCTCTAGTCTCATCTGACCAATAGTCCCTATCACTGCTGCTGGCCCACCTTGGTGACCAGCTCCTGATCCTAATCCGGATCCGCTCTCAAAATGTCTCGTAACCACCATTATGATAACACACCAAAGAGATCTCGGATAATCCATATAATAACAGGGAACCAATTTCCCAACTATACCCTAAGGGTTGTGACTTCCTTGCTACGCGTATGGGTCCTGTCCTTTCAGCAGGCCGGGCCCATACTCCCTTCCATACCTACCTATATTTGTCTCAAGTATCACCACAACACCCTAACAATATACATAAAGATAGCAAGCACTGAATCCTCACTCCTAGAGGAATACTAAATATCTCATACTGGCCAACAGACCTCGCACAACCCACCCATGAAACTTCCACCAACCCCGCAACACTCGTGTATGCTATCCATACACAACGATGGACCTTATAGACTTTCGAATACTCGGTCCTACTCTAAGCTCATAACCAGACAAGGAACAGGAAATAAAGCTAAACTAAATATTCTCAGGCTATAAGATCTTAATTATGTACAACCTATGATGCATACACTGAGCAACTACAGTAATGATGTCAATTTCATATAAGGAGAACCCTAGGCTATCAAGCATCATATAATCAAGCAATTCTATGATGCAATTCCTGAAGATCCCTAGCCTAGTGCTAGCATGTTGTTCTAACATATCACAAAATGAATTAATTTGTAAGGTATTTTGGGGTCTATTCGCAAGCTCCAACTGATCCTAAACTTGCATCCTCCTTTATTATTTTGAAAACCATTTGAAAAAAACTCATTTTAAAACCTTGTCCTTATTTTGAGACTGGAGACACACGAGTGTTTCCTCCAATTCACTCAAAGCAAGGCTCTGATACCAACCTGTAACACCCATAAAATTCAAGCCGATTTAAAAGTTTATAAAACATTTAAAACCATTAAGTTATTACAATTTTTTTTCAAAATAGTTTAAACATCAGAGTATCCCCAGAATCAAATCATGCAAAATATAAGCAGGTGGTCACGCCTTCGCCTTCCAGCGATCATCAAAAGTACCTGAAACGTAATCAACAAATGTAATCCCGAAGCTTAGTGATTTCCCCCAAAATACCAATACCATACAATCATAATCATATTATATAAACAAAAAGCATGCATAATGAGCCATCAGCCTGACTCGACCGTCTCGCAGGCCATGAGTCCTAGACCGCTCTCTGAGCCATCGATATGTCTAGACCGCCTCGTGGGCCTTCAGCCTATCCGGACCGCTCGTCAGGCCTTCGGTCTGACTAGTATTTCCTCTCGGGTCTGCAGTCTATCCAATCCGCCCTGGGTATGTTGGCCTAAGCACAAAGCATGACCGCATCAACCCAACCCCAATCAAACAAACATGTGAACATAAATATCATACGCTAGCTAGCATGTACAGATAGTCATACAGATCTAACAGATCATTAACATGGCAAGCATTCTATAAACAGGATACCGATCTAACCGATCACTAACATAGCAACCATCTAGTACATAACCATAAGTCCATGCTTGGGGTAAAAGACTACTTTACCCCCAACCTAGCTAGATTCAAGCTCAAGGCCCAACTCATACCCCAAAGGCCTAATATTCAACCAATGGACAAAATCCCAACTTATGGCCCAATTTTCCAAATTGGGCCCAACCCTTCACATGGGCCTTACCTTAAGGCCCAACCATCTATTCTGGTCCAAACACTTGGCATTCTAATGGTCCAATATCTCATAATCATAAAGGCCCAATTATGGCCCATCAATGGCTCAATTTTCCAAATTGGACCCAAGTCCTTCACATGGGCCATACGCTAAAGCCCATCCAAATATTTTAGTCCATTTATTTGTTCTTGGATAGCCCATCAAGAGCCTAATCACCAAAGCCGAATAGAAAGGCCGAACTCAAAACCCAAGTGAAATTAGTGTTTTCACATAAAATGTTGATTAGGGTTAAGTGTTTCTTACTTAACCCATTAAAGACTTAATCCATTAAGTCCATCAATCCACTAGGAAAAACATACAACGTGATCGGGCTTAATTGAAATTTCCAATTCAATGTCCAAAATGCGGGTCCTGATAGTTCCAAAACTAGCATATCCAAAATTAGGGTTTTCTAAACCCTAATTAGGGTTTCCAACCCAATCGGATGCCCACTAGTCAAAAGGTTACGTTTTAGGTCAATTAGGGCTTCATTAGGTCAATTAGGGTTGAATAAGTTGGGCACCACCCACTACTACCTCGGGTAGTGGCGGACAATGGTGGCTCACGGTAGCGGCCACCACCTCGTGGTGGTGGTTATGAATTTTGTCTTAAAATATCCAAGCATCCCAAAATAACAATCACACACACAAAATCACACAGCCACCCAACGTAGTGGCTGGTGACGACAGAATGGCGGCGTGAGGTGGCAACCACCACCTCATGGTGGTGACGGGTTGTTTTCTTTGATTATTCTGGCCATACAATACACTTTACATCGAAATATCTGAATAAAAACACACACATGAGATAACACACACACACAGCCGCCCTGTGGAGGCAAGTGGTGGTCGGAGGTGCTAGCCACCACCTCACGGTGGTAGTGGTGGATCTCTTGCGAATTTCGTGCAAACAAACACATACCTACACGACCTTGACTGAAACACAATCAAAGATATGCACACACGTGCCCAGAATAGTAACACCACCACCCACCTAGTGTCGTATGACGGTGGTGGTGGGCTGAGCTTGGCGACAGCGGCATTGGTTAACGGTGGCAGGGGAATAAGGACAGTAGAGAGACTCAACCACAACCACAACAGCCTCCGCTGTCGTTGGCCTTCGATCTCCAAGGCTGAAATGATGATGGGTGGTGTCTTTCATCTTCGTCAGCAATAATTACGACGACATCAGCTCTGGGTTGGAAGGAAATGAGGGTAGTTGGTCGAGTCCACAGTAAACAACTTCAATCTGAGCATCGGCATTAGCGGTGGCTTCATCTTCAATGAATGGGCACAACAGCGATGGTAATGCAACCGTGGGAGCAGGTGGCAGCGAGAACTGAAATGCAGTCTAACTAGAAAATGGCAGCAGCGACAACCTCAACTTCAGTTCCCAGTGGTCCTCGTTGCTGACAGCAGGAGCTTCAATGGTGGTTTGCTACTCGGCGGCAGGGGGTGTAGCGGGGCCGGAGATCAGAGGAAAAAGGGTGGCGGCTGGTGTGAAGGGAGGCATAAGGTTGCGGCTACTACTAGGTGGTGTCTCTCTTGTGAATTTCGACCAAACAAACACATACCCACACAACCTTGACTGAAACACGCCCAAAGATTCACACACACATGTGCCTGGAACTGTAACACCACCACCCACCTAGTGGCGTATGGCGGTGGCAGTGGGCTGAGCTTGGCGGTATTAAGACGAATAAGTAACCACCTTAAACTTGGAGATCCGTAATCATCCTTTACCTACCACAACTATCTTTCTGCTACTGCAATCTGTCTCTCTACCACAACCTGTCCACCGTAGTGAAGACTTAGTTATGTCCAACTGATTTAGCGTGATAACCTTGGTTTATCCAATGGACCTTGCATGGCTATACTAGTCAGTAGTTTTATCGTTTGCTTATTCTGGATGTAACTTTTGGAGACTCTATAAATAGAGTGCTCATGCCTTATATCAAATACTTCTCACTTCTTATTATTTATTCACTATGATCGTTTGATCTTTCCCTCTGAAATATAAAGATCTTTTTCTCATATCTCTATCTTATTGATCATCATCGAAGATCCTCTTCACTTTAAACTGATCTCAAATACTAACTTGTGTTTGAGTGCAAACGTTGTTATGAATTAGTTTGGTGTATACTTGATATAACTTGTCATTTACATTTCCTCTACTTTTCAGGACTATTAATTCCGCAACTAACTATCTAACAATCTAACTTCTTATTATTGTTGAGCTTTCATGATCCTTTGAGATTAACTTATTCTGCAACTATAATATTGTACCAATGTTTGTTCAAGTGTTTCTCCTAAAGTTTTTCTCTCAACAATTCGTATCAGAGCCAAAGTGGTTGCTTTTTAAACAGGACTCTGATTTTGAAAAGCCTTCTATACCATTGAAGCTCATTCTTAAAAAAAATCAAAAAAAACAAAGGAAATGGCACAAGCATTATCACTTAACGTTTCCAACAGTGTTGGTGGTTCTAACCGACCCCCAATACTTGTTGCAAGCGAATATCACCACTTGTCTCAAAGAATGGAGAGGTATCTGAAAAGACTTGGTAGAGATGTGTGGACATCCGTGGAAGACGAACCTCATGTTCCCATTCTTACTCCTGTTCAAGTTAATGGTGCTCAAGGTAGACTAGGTGGAGGTCAAGTTGTAATGAATCATCCCACTAAAGATGGTCTTGATAAGATGGAATGTGATGTTGTTGCTTTCTATGAAATCTCATGTGGAGTATCCCCAGACAAATTTAACATCATCATCAACTGGAAATCAGCCAAAGAAATCTGGGATGTTCTAAAAAATTTGTATGAAGGTTCCGAGCAAGCTCAAGACAAGAAACTCACCACGACACTCAACGAGTTTAATAATTTCAAATCTCATCCAGGTGAGATTCTTGAAGACTCATTCAAAAGATTGAATCTTATTGTCACAAAGTTATCAAATGTTGGCACCGTTCAAAGCAATCATGAAACAAACCTTCGGTTTCTCAATGGTTTGGGTAAACATTGGACCACAGAAAAGACAATAGTCCAAGGAGATAGAAAGATTCACACACTATCTCTCTTCAAGTTGTATGGTGAACTTCAGTCACAAGAATCAGCAGTGCTAAAAATTGTGCAGACTTCGGAGGTCCACTTGCTCACATAGCTCAAACCCCACAAAGCAAAACCACACAATCATATGAACCTTACCCTCTTTCATATGACAGCCCACCACTGTCCTACGAAGCCGATACAAAATATGATGATGATAAAGAATTTCAAAAGGCCATCGCCCTAGTTAGCCAACAATTCAATAGCCACCACCAACCTTATTTCGTAAAAATTAGCAGTTTATCAAACCACCCTTCAACCGTAACTTCAATCTGCAGAACAATCATTCTTGACATCCCAGAAACCGTCACCAGTCTCCGCAATGTCACACCTCCAAACCAGACGGCGGAAACGTCCGGGGGTGGAGGAATTCATTTGTAGAATCACAACACATGCATCATAGTAATCAAAGTACAAACAACCATTGTATTTAAAAGTATAACATTTACATGTGTTCAATCACTGTATATTGAAACCAAAACAGTTATACAAAGGAAGAAGATAAGACTCATAATGGCTCCATCTTCTCAAAAAGCTCTGGCAGTACCTGTTATTATTTCCCTGAGAATATAAGTAATTTGAAAAGAGAGTATCAACAATAAGTTGCGTGAGTACATAAGTCTTTATGTTTGCATGGGTGTCTTTGTATTTTGAATAAGAAAACTGTTCTAGAAAATCCCATATTTTTTGTGGTATGTGAAAAGTAGTTTTATTCCCATAAAACCGTCCTATTTGTAAACCAATGTATTTGTAAAACTTGTAACTGAGTGTGTGCTTGGCTTCACCAGCTGTTATTGAAAACTGTAGTATACCATTATACTTTGTATTTTGTAAACTGGTACTTTGAAGATGTACTATAGTTGTTTTTACACTAACGTGTGGTTAATATCTTTTTAATGAGTTATTATAACCATACTAAGACATGAACGCCTGAAACAAACGCCTTGTGAGTGCTTAAATTGTTGGTAACACTTGCCACTCATTGGCGTGTATGCCTGACTGTAGCTAGCAGCCTGAGTGCGGGGTTGTCAATCCCGATATAGATCTACACACAACTTGTTTCGATCCCCGGACTGGAGATTCTTGTTATAATGTCAGGGCTTTACCTTGGTTGTCTAAATTGAATCTAAACAACCTGAATTGAAAGTCTCATAAAAAGCATATAAACGTTACATGTATATGATGGGTTTTGAGCATTCTAACACTTCCTAAGTGTACATGTAACCCTAATAACCTTGGATCTATGTTTGTCTAATTATCATGAAAAGTTGAATTCCAAGGTTATATTCCTATCTAGCATACATGGGGAACAACTTTTTACTTGAATGAAAGATAGAATAACTTACCTTGTTGTTGCTTATGTTCCTTGAAACCTTGTGAGCCTAGCAGCCCAAGTGTGAGGCCTCAAATGCTTCACACAACACCAAATGCTCTTGGAAAGACTTTTGACAGAATTCACACTTCTTGAAATTTTCCTAGCCCTCTTGTTTCTTATGTGTCTTGTGTGTGTAACCAATTTTGTGGAGAATGGGACTCTTATATAGTGTTGACACATCTAGGGTAAACCCTAATGTGTCATTACTCTTCATTTCCATTACCCATGGGTTTGTAACTCCCATGGAGCATCCATGGATCATCCTATGGTTAAAGCCCAACTTGATAATCCATGGAGCCTCTTAGCCCACTATACAAGATATGAATGATTTACATAATCAACCCATATATTTAATTAGTTATCTTTTAATCACTTAATTAATTCTAAATGAATTCTTGATCAAACTAATCAAATAATATTATTAATATATTAGAACTTATAATATATTAATAATCTCCAAGTGTTATTTCTCTCATTTAGTCTATCTAATTGCATGGTGCCATGCAACCCAAATGGACCATGCCGGGTCGGGTCAAGTACACCCCAGAAATAGTTATGGACTTAGACACCTTATCCAACAGTCTCCCACTTGGATAAGTCTAATAACTATAACTCTAGTACTTCAAGAACTGACCGGCAATCGTAGCTCTTTCAAGGTTTCTCAGAACTGAGAAGATGATGGTACGCCATTTAAGATAAGAGATCATATAATCCTCCGTTCTAGATATCAGCCAGACAAATACATGGAACAATGTCTTACTTATTGTCCAGCAGTTTGTTTCCCGATTTCCGATTTGTTTGACAAAGAACTTAATTGAACACATCAACTTAGTTCTGACCGGGCCCGGTACATAGGTGAAAACAAAATCATCGAGGGGCCCAGATATCAGCTTCTAATCCAAGAAGGAACACATAAACTTCGACTCATATGTTTGTTCTACCACTCATTGAATTACACACAAAAGCACGTTTTATAACATCGAGTTACCAATGCGTTTTCGTACAATCAATGCATAACCAACTTGTAAGTAACAAATCATATCTCTAGGTTTGAAGACTTATACGATATTACCGTCTCACGATCACTCGAGATAGAATTCCATGAAGTAATTCCAGTGAGCGTGGGTTGAGTCCAACGCTCAGAACTTATGAGCACTCATGATTGCTGTAGCCTTGTCCAAGACCTCTACAACCAAACATGATAGTCTTGATTCATACCTACTTCCGACATATGACCGACTGTGGAGGTTTGAATAATATGTTACACCAAACAAAAAATTATTCTGGAAGTCAAAACATGCAAAAGAAATATAGTAAACGATCGACAAGAGATAGCAACACTTTACTCATAAATAAAACACTTTTTATTCATCATCTAATGTCAATTACACTTTACAATTTCGAGGTTATCTAACTACTAAATCTAATATCATCCTTCAGCCCTATGCTCCGAGCATGCTGGAGATGCTTAACCCGAGTCAGTCCCTTCGTGAGGGGATCTGCCGGATTCTCATCTGATGATACCCTCTTTGCCACGAGGAGTCCTTCTTCGATTCGATGTCTGATAAAATGGTATTTTCTGTCGATGTGTCTGGATCTCCCATGATCCCTTGGTTCCTTGGCTAAGGCAACAGCGCTTTCACTATCATAGAAAATTTCCATTGGCTCTTTAATAGCTGGTACAACTCCAAGGTCTCCAATGAAGTTCTTCAGCCATATTGTCTCCTTTGCCGCCTCGCTAGCTGCAATATACTCTGATTCACAAGTTGAATCTGCCACTATACCCTTCCAAGAAATTGCTCCTCCGTTTAGGGTAAAGACCCAGCCCGACTGAGAGCGGAAATTATCCCTATCAGTCTGGAAGCTAGCATCACTATACCCTACAACTCTCAAGTCATCACTCCCACCGAGGGTAAGGACCCAGTCCCTAGTCCTTCGTAGGTACTTGAGGATATTCTTTACCGCAGTCCAGTGTGCCTTGTCAGGGTTCCCCTGATACCTGCTAACCATGTTTAGGGCAAAGGCTACATCAGGTCGAGTACACATCATAGCATACATGATTGATCCTACAGCCGAAACATAAGGTATTCGACTCATTTATGCTATCTCATCCTCTGTGCTAGGGCTTTGTGTCTTACTCAATCTGGCGTTACTATGGATGCGTAACTCTCCTTTCTTGGAATCCTGCATGCCGAATCTCTTCAGCACCTTATCCAAGTAAGTACTCTGACTAAGTCCAATTAGTCTTTTACTCCGATCTCTCAAGATCCTTATCCCTAGAATATAGGCAGCTTCTCCTAGGTCCTTCATAGAGAAACACTTCCCAAGCTAGGACTTAACTTCCTGCAGAGTTGGGATGTCATTTCCTATGAGTAGTATGTCATCCACATACAGTACCAAAAAGCTAACTATACTCCCACTAGCCTTGACATACACACAAGATTCATCTTCACTCCTAGAAAAGCCAAATTCCTTGACCTTTTCATCAAAGCAAAGATTCCATCTGCGAGGTGCTTGCTTCAATCCATAAATGGATTTCTCAAGCTTACACACTCTATTAGGGTACTCGTTGCTGACAAAACCTTCTGGCTGACTCATGTAAACATCTTCAGCCAATTTTCCATTAAGGAAAGCGGTTTTGACATCCGTTTGCCAAATTTCATAGTCATGAAATGCAGCTATGGCTAACATAACCCTAATAGACTTAATCTTGGCTACTGGAGAAAACGCCTCATCATAATCCACTCCAGGAATTTAAGAGAACCCCTTTGCAACCAGTCTAGCCTTATAAGTGTGTACATTACCATCCATGTCGGTCTTCTTCTTGAAGATCCAATTGCACCCCAATGTCTTACGACCTGGTACATTTTCAACCAAGTTCCAAACTTGATTGTCATACATGGATTGTATCTCGCTATCCATTGCCTCTTTCCACTTGGCTGACTCAGGGCCTGCCATGGCTTCCGCGTAACTGTTAGGTTCATCCAAAGCTATCAGTGTCTCATCACTGATAAGTGTATCTCCTTCTACAGTAATATGGAATCCATAGTAATACTCAGGAGCATGCCTAACCCTTGTGGAACGCCTCAGAGGTACGGACTTGTCAATTGGCTCAATAGGAGTTTCCTCCTCAGGTTGAGGGCTAGTGTTTGAAGTTCCTTCACCGCTTGACTCTTGAATTTCTTCAAGATCGATTTGCCTCCCACTGTCTCCTTGGCTTATAAATTCTCTCTCTCGAAAGACTCCTCTTCTTGCTACAAAGACCACATTATCACTATGTCTATAGAAGAGGTAACCAAAGGATTGCTGTGGGTAACCGATGAAAATACACCTCTCGCTTCGAGGTTCGAGCTTATCATGAGTCTCGCGTCTCACGAAAGCCTCACAACCCCAAATCTTGATGTGGTCCAGTTTAGGTACTTTACCATTCCACATCTCGTGAGGAGTTTTGGCAACTTTCTTTGTAGGGACTAGATTAAGGATATGGGCGGCAGTCTCTAAGGCATACCCCTGAATGAGATTGGTAGCGAAGCTCGACTCATCATGGAACGAACCATATCCAACAAGGTTCGATTACGCCTCTCAGCCACACCATTTAACTGTGGTGTCCTGGGAGGTGTCAATTGTGAGACAATCCCACATTCCCTAAGATAGTCGAGGAACTCTGAACTAAGATACTCACCTCCTCGATCGGATCGAAGCATCTTAATGTTCCTGCCCAATTGATTCTCAACTTCCTGTTTAAATTCCTTAAACTTCTCGAAAGTCTCTGACTTATGCTTGATTAAGTAGACATATCCATATCTACTGTAATCATCAGTGAAAGTCAAATAATAACGATTAGTATCCCTTGTAGCATGTTTGAATGGTCCACACACATCCGTGTGTACAAGGTCCAACAAACCTTCACCCCTTTCACACAATGCTGTGAAGGGTGACTTTGTGATTTTTCCAAGTAAGCATGATTCGCAACTATCATCTGACTTTAGGTCAAACGACTCCAAGACTCCATCCTTTTGGAGTTGGCCTATGCGTTTCTTGCTTATATGTCCAAGACAACAATGCCATAATGATGCTTTATCCAAGTTATTATTATTAGTAGAATCAATACACAAAACATTATTTCCTAAGTTATCTACAACAGATACAGCTTCATACACACCATCATAGGGTAATGCTTTAAAATAAAGAACATTATTAAAGAAAGCATCAATAGAACCAACTTCATTATTAAATGAAAAGGTAAACCCTTGTTTGTACAAAGCATGACAGGAAATAATATTTCTTGCCATTCCTGGCGAGTAACAACATTTATTCAAATCTAAACTAAACCCACTACTTAGCGATAAAGTATAAACTCCAATCTTGGTGACAGGTGAAGCTTTCCTATTCCCCATGATCAAGTTTATTCTTCCTTGCTCCACATCCTCACTTCTTCTTAGTCCCTGCAAGTCACAACAAATATGAATACCACAACCGGTATCAAGGACCCAAGATTTAGAATGGGGTGAGTTATTAGAAATGATAGTGTAAATACCTGCATGGTTGGGTTTGACTTTCCCATCCTTCACATCTTGCTGGTACTTTGGGCAGTTCCGCTTCCAATGTGCCTTTTCATGGCAATAGAAGCATTCAGCCTCTTTTGGGTCAGAAGAAGGAGTGATGAAACCTTTCTTGGTTCCACTTGAAGAAGAGCCATCAAGGGTCCGAGCCTTGGTACCCTTCGAAGATCTCTTTCTCTTCCTCCCTCGACTTTTCCCGATTGCCAAAACCGGAGTTGAGTTTGGAGTAGGAGTGATAGCAACCGACTTCCCCTTAAGACCTGATTCTATGGTCTTGAGAAGTCCCTGAAGTTTGCTGAGGGTGACCTCTTCCTTATTCATGTGATATGTCATGCGGAATTGATCATAGAACGATGGTAAGGAGTGCAAAATGATATCTATTTCAAGCTCCTCAGGGAATTTCACATTAAGCTTCACCAATCGATCCACATACCTTTGCATATTCTGCATGTGGCTCGTGACGGATTCCCTGTCCTTCATCATGGCTGTTATCATGGAGCAAATGATTTCATACCTCTCTTGTCGTGCATTGTGATGGTATCTTTCCATCAAATCTTGGTGCATTTCATAAGGGTAGAAATCCTCATAAGACTTTTGGAGTTCAGCTGTCATTGTGGCCAACATGATACACGCCACTTTGGTAGCATCTCTTTCATGAGTATGAAAGTCAGCGATCTCCTGGGGAGTAGCAGTGGTCTCATCAATTTCCTTAAGCTCCTTGTCAAGGACATATTCTTTGTCCTCGTAGCGGGTAATCATCCTGATGTTTCTGATCCACTCATTGAAGTTGGATCCATCAAAGGTAACTTTCCCACACAAGCTCATAAGAGTAAAGGAGCCACTAGGATTAGAGCCAGAAGCAACATTGTTTTAAGACATCTGAAAGAAGAGAACAAGATTAGTATAGATATAAGAGAGTCCTTAATAAAACACCCAAATGTAATATTAAGGTTAGGATCCAATCACAATATAATATAACTTAGAAGAGGTATGCCGTAATCTAAGCTATACCATATTTGAAAGGTAGGTGAATGACGATTCACCAATTTCTACCACGAAAACCGAAACATTTAAGTATAAGGTTTTTGATTGGTTCTTAGAAATTCCTAGATTCTTTTAGATTCAATGAACTTTTCAAAGGCATGTTTCAATCTCGAGTGTGCCCTCCAAGTTTTATGACTGGGATGTCGAGGATCACAAAATCAGGTGTGAAGTAACCATGCAAATCACTTGGTACCCTTCAAGTTTATCACTCAATCGATGTGCCGGTAAACCACACACGCTCCATCGATACTATAATAAACCCTAAGTCATCCTTTACCTACCTTGTTAAGTCCAAGTTAGTGTGCCGGTTAACCACACACGCTCCACCAATGACTTAATCAAAGTGTAAAGTGTAATCTCATGGATTAGCACCTTATTCACATTTTTCCTAAAGTAACTAAGATTGGGAATTTAATAAAACATTTAGTTACTTTATAATATTCATCATACTTTGAATGAGAATTTATAAGTCCTTGTCTTACCCGTTCGGCTAACGACCCTCCACCAGTCAAGCAAGCGGTGGGTGAGAGTAGACACCCATTAAGTCACCATTTTATAGGCAACAACCTTATACCCACCTTATAGACCGGCTTCGTGAATGAGGCGTACTAGCGGTAAGACGACTTTGTTCTTATACATACATATATATATATATATATATATATATATATATATATATATAATTATTAATTCATCATAATATAAGTATAAGGGTTGAATTTTAACTTTTAAAATTCTAAGGGTTGGAACTAAAGTTTTAACTTAACTTTACTTGTTCCAAAACTAGAGGGCAAGTTTCGTAAACTTTCAAAACTTTTCATTTCTTGTAACTTATGAGTTTAATAGAGTAATAAAATGAAGACTCTTCATTTTTCTAACTCTTGTGTTCTTTTAATGGTTTTTTAATCCAAGAGACTTTTGGTTTTCCATAACTTGAGGACAAGTTATGGACTCCATTAAAACACATTATGATCAAGAATTAAACTACCACATAGGTTACAAATAATTCCTATGATCATCTAAACATCATAAGAACAAGAATATGAATATGAACACTTTCATACATCAAAATCACATTTAATCTTTGTAATTTTGATAACTAGTTGTTGTAAATGAATTAGAAAAGACATTACACCATCTAAAACAAGTTTTCAAGTACCAAAACAGTTTAGGGTAATGTTTCTAATCCATTTCCAGCAACTAAAGTCGAAATTCTGCACTCTGTCGACCCTACTCGCCGAGTGCATGAACCTACTCGCCGAGTAGGTTGAAGATACAAGTGAACTCGACGAGTCCCCCCATGGACTCGACGAGTCCATTCGTCAGAAAACTAGATTTTCGACTTTTTTCAACTTTTAAAGCACAAATAAAAAGCAAACAAACCTAGGCTCTGATACCACTCATGGGTTTTGAGCATTCTAACACTTCCTAAGTGTACATGCAACCCTAATAACCTTGGATCTATGTTTGTCTAATTATCATGCAAAGTTGAATTCCAAGGTTATATTCCTATCTAGCATACATGGGGAACAACTTTTTACTTGAATGAAAGATAGAATAACTTACCTTGTTGTTGCTTATGTTCCTTGAAACCTTGTGAGCCTAGCACCCCAAGTGTGATGCCTCAAATGCTTCACACAACACCAAATGCTCTTGGAAAGATTTTTGAGAGAATTCACACTTCTTGAAATCTTCCTAGCCCTCTTGTTTGTTATGTGTCTTGTGTGTGTAACCAATTTTGTGGAGAATGGGACTCTTATATAGTGTTGACACATCTAGGGTAAACCCTAATGTGTCATGACTCTTCATTTCCATGACCCATGGGTTTGTAACTCCCATGGAGCATCCATGGATCCTCCTATGGGTAAAGCCCAACTTGATAATCCATGGAGCCCCTTAGCCCACTATACAAGATATGAATGATTTACATAACCAACCCATATATTTAATTAGTTATCTTTTGATCACTTAATTAATTCTAAATTAATTCTTGATCAAACTAATCAAATAATATTATTAATGTATTAGAACTTATAATATGTTAATAATCTCCAAGTGTTATTTCTCTCATTTAGTCTATCCAATTGCATGGTGCCATGCAACCCAAATGGACCACACCGGGTCGGGTCAAGTACACCCCAGAAATAGTTATGGACTTAGACACCTTATCCAACAGTATATTAGTTATGAAAACCCAATCATTCTGAAATAAATGATTAACAATATGTTCTTGACATAGTATCCCGAACATGTATTTGGTAAGTGTAAACCCTTAATTTGTTTTGAATTAATACCCTTGTTGCATGTGAATCAATGTATTCATACGAATTATTGCTCTATGTATCATAAATTATACCTATTATGATTTATATGTACTTTATGAATTGGTAAATAACTATTTTTGCATGTAATCCTTTGTTCAACATGTTACAAAGGGTGATTAAACTGATGAAATAACCTTTAATTTTATATACATATACAATTTTATATATAAGTAAAATTTGAACGACCTTCGAACAAATAACTGGTACTATAAGTCCACATCCAAACAATGAAAAGGACCTAGAAGGAATTATTAGTCCTAAGCCTTTTAAATCTTATTTATATTAAATTATATATACAAATATGTATATTTGGGAAAAATATAAGTTTATAAAAGAGTTCAATATTTGAAGTATTTTTGATGCTTTAAAATCATTTTATCGTGATTTGAAATCATTTATTTATAACACAAAGTTATTGTATTATACTTGTATTTCCCCCTTGAAACAGTAGAAATTATGAAAATACGGGGGTATGAACTCACTTGATAGGTGGTAATTCGGACAGAGTTTCGTTTCACGAAAAGGAGTTTATTTGTCGAGAAACCGGCTCAAATCAGGCAGAGTTTTGACAGGAGAAAGGATGAATTCATGAGAATTCCGGGGCTTCATGGCTTACTTCGGGCTCGAGTTTTGATACCGGGGCTTTAGGGGTTGTATATGAGTTTAAGGGAGTGGAAAAGGTGAAAGTGGGTAAAATTTAGGGTGAAAAAGTGAAAATTTTTCGGAACCCTCGCATGCCTTATATAGGCCGAAGCCTCGGATCCGAGGATTATGCGAGGCTATGCGAGGCTGATAGTTTGTGAAGGGAAGCAGCTTCGGTTCGGAGGTGGTAGGCTCGGATTGGACCAGACCTCGGTCCAATGGGAAGAGGGCACGTGCGAAGGGGGTGTCCGAGGAGCGTGCCATGCGATGCTGTCCGAGAAGGATTGGACCACGGAGTTGGTCGAATCAGTAGGTGACACGCGAGGCTACAGCCCAATCAGAAGATGCCACGTGGAGGCTCGCATGCGAGGGGTGACGTGGCAGTTACTGTTCATGCGAATTTTCCCGGTTTTTGCTATTTTTTTTTGCCAAAACTTGTAAAATTCATAACTTTTGCATACGAACTCCGTTTTTGACGTAATTTATATGCACGCGTAGGTAATATTATACTCTACGACTTTCGTTTAGACTTCGTCGGCTAATTTTGAATTTATTTTTAATATTATTATTTTAAACAGACCGGGACGTGAATCCGTTATAAATTCATAACTTCTTCATACGACGTCCGTTTTTGTCTGTCTTTTTACCGTTGTACTACTAATGACGAGACCTTCAATTCTCGATTAGGTTGTGTCTGCTAAAAACCACTCGATCTTTATTTCGAGTTTTTAGTTGTACACTGCTATACTGAAACTTCGAAAAATCATAACTTCCTCATACGAAGTCAGATTTTGGCGTTCTTTTTATGAAAGTTCTTGGTTTAACATAAACTATAACTTTCATTTAGATTGTTAAGGCTAGAAATCCTTTTATCAAAAATTCAGTTTTTACACTGAACAGTGTTTTGCCGGATTTTCGCGGATTTTCGATTGGTCATAACATCTTCGTTCCGGGTTTGTCGCCATAGATAATAAGAGTTTCGTTAGTTGGCAAGTTCAAACAAATAGCTCTTTCATAGCATAGGATGTCGGCATGGTTGGGGCACAACCAATCCATACCTATTATGATGTCAAAACTTTTGATAGAGACCGGCATAAGGTCTATTGGGAAAGACAAGTCATTTAAGGTAAGGGTACATCCTATGTATATATCGTTGGTGGATTCGGATCTCCTGTTAGCCATCTCTACTGTGAAGGTTTCATTTAGTGGTTGGGAGTTTTGACTTAGTAGATGTTTAAAGTTATGGCTCACGAAGCTCCTCTCAGCACCACAATCAAAAAGAATGCATGCATAAGTATTGTTGAGAAGAAACATACCCGTGACCACTGCAGGGTCTGCCACCGCTTCTTCGTGACCTAGTGCTAGAATTCTCCCAACCCCACCAGCATTTCCATCTTTTGGACAATCTCTCTTGAAATTCCCCACATCGCCGCATTAGTAGCATGCTCGACTTACTCCTGCGGGAGGTACTTGGTTAAGGGGTTGAGGCGGTGTTCTACAGAATTGGGCAGCATGCCCTTTCCTGTTGTAGTTACGGCACTGCATTTCAGGGCAATTTCCGGTGTGGTGAAAATTGCACTTGTTGCATTTAGGGAGGCTACCGACATAGGGCTTAGTTTGTGCGGGGTAGTTAGGGGCAACAGCAGGTGCAGTAGTAGGTATGGTAGCAGGCACAGTAGTAGCATGGACTGTCACTATTTGTTGCTTCTATGAAGGTCCCAGAGGAGATTTTCCCTTTCTTTTGTTCCAACCCTTCTTCTTCTTCTTCTTCTTGTTCTCCCTAAGTTGTTCTGGGGCAGTAACCACGGAGTTTTGACGGTTTCCGTGGTCAATAAGTGACTGTGCCAGTTCCTTGGCACTGTCAAAAGTGACAGGTTTAGATGCAATGACACTTGCTTGTATCTGGGGCGACAGTCCCCAAATATACCTTTCAATCTTTTTGCTCTCTGGAGCAACCATCTCCAGAAACATAATCGCCAAGTCACAGAATCGATTCATGTAACTCGTTATGTCGGCACTGGCTATAGTACTACCCCAGAGTTCTTGTTCCAGTTTCTGAATTTCCCCTCGCGGGCAGTATTCACGCATCAGCATGGTTTTTAGGTTCTCCCAGCTTATAGTATTCGCCACTACCAAATTTAGTGACTTAACATGGCCATTCCACCATGTTAGGGCCCTATCTAAGAAAGTAATGGCAGCAAATTTAACTTTGCTACCCTCTGGACAGGAGCAGATTTCAAAGACTGCTTCTATCTTCTCAATCCACTGCCTTAAAACCATCACTCCTCCAGTTCCATTAAAGGTCCTAGGTTTGGCATTCGAGAAGTCTTTATAAGTGCACTCCCTCGAGTGCTAATGACCCTCAACAAGGTTAGAAGGACGTGGATCAGCTCCCGACCCACTAGTACCAGCAGCATTGATAGGAGATAAGGCATCCGCTACAGCTGCCGTGACTGCCGCTTGGAACATGGCAGCATCGAATTGAGGGGGTGGTGGTGGAGGTGGCGTCGATGCTTCCGGTTCATTGTTACGCCTTGGATTCCTACGAGGAGGCATCTCTTTTTTTTCTATAAAAGTCAATAAAAAGATAGTGAGATATCAAGAATGAATATGAATTTGATATCTCTAAACTTAAACACTTAATTCAACAAGAATCTTGTAAAGAATTGAAAATAGATGTCCACTGCAAGTATAACTTGCAATAGGATAATATAAATTGGAGTGGTTATTTTTCAAAGAGTATCCAAATACATGTCGATTGAGTTGATATCTATGTAATCTGTATATGTGACCTTCAAGCAGGTCCACAATACTATGAAAGTATCGACATTAAACCGACCTACCGAAAATAAAAAATTTCGCGGCCGTATCGAAAAGTATGAAAAACAATACTGGAACATATCCTTAATCCCAAAACTTTGGAATGGAAGGTTTGTGAAAACTGTAATAGCTCTTGTTGAAGTAAGGTGCTTATCATTTTATTGATGCTTGATTTTGTACATGTCTTGAAAGTAATCTATACATTCAGTATATTAAACTAGAAAAGTAGTGTAAACACTACTTGCGACGGTTGCTGCGACGGTTACTGGGTTCCGCTTCATCTTGCGATTTCCAGTGCCTTTCTTGGGCAGCTTGATGCTCCCTTAGTTCTTTGATTTCTGATTCTTCAGCATTAAGTTGCCTTTGAAGGGCCTCAATATGGTGCTGGGTATCATCTTGCATCTCGTCAAGATGAAGGATATCAGAAGCATTAGCCTGCGCAGCCACATTCACTTCTAGGATACGATTGATTGATATCCTTGATTGATCGAATTGTCGGGCAATTCGGTTCACTATAACTGGAAGAGCTCTGTCGGCTGTTCTTCCTTCTGAGACGTTATAGAAACCTCGTGCCATTCCGTAGGGAGGGCGTTGGCCATCTTGTGGACTCCAATAGTTTATGTATTGGCCCCACTCGGGTATGGGGATTGCTTCCTCTTGCCTTGGGGGACGTATCCCCGGGTTGCAGACTTGTGGCTTTGTATCCATACCACTTGACTTGCTATCGTCCAAGGGTTCTTCGTCTGAGTCTTCTTTTAGATCCTAATCTGGATCTTCCTCTATCCATCCTTGATTGCCATGATTTGGAAAATAAGGGTCCCCTAGTAGATGATGTCCTGCAATTGTGTCTGTACGAGAATAAGGTTATGAGAAATGTCTAAAAAGAAAACTAAAGCATATCGATGTTTATAATATTCTTATAGTATTTTATGTTCTGTTCTTAGAGTTTCTTCGGTAGTTGGTAAGTTTTAGACATGTCACAACACTACTATCACTCCCAAACAGATGTTGATCATGTCTGAAATCAATATAGTTGATCAGACTATATTAATTCTAGATATGATTACATAACTGCCCGGGTTTGACTGTAACGTTCAACATCCAAATACTTTTAAGTTCTTATGACTATGTACTGGTAGGTATGAGGGTTAGTATACTTCTTGTAAAAATACTTAGAATTCTTAAAAATATACTTGTAGTCAGAGCTCTCAGCCCCAAATGTATTTATAGTTTGTATATCTTTTATGGGTTGATATACTGAGTTCACTATAAAAAATGCTCTGATACGAATCTGTCACACCCGCAAACCAGACGGTGGAAACGTCCGAGGGTGGAGGACTTCATTTGTAGTATCACAACACATGCATCATAGTAATCAAAGTACAAACAACCATTGTATTTAAAAGTATAACATTTACATGTGTTCAATCATTGTATATTGAAACCAAAACAGTTATACAAAGGAAGAAGATAAGACTCATAATGGCTCCATCTTCTCAAAAAGCTCGGGGAGTACCTATTATTATTTCCCTGAGAATACAAGTAATTTGAAAAGAGAGTATCAACAATAAGTTGAGTGAATACATAAGTCTTTATGTTTGCATGGGTGTCTTTGTATTTTGAATAAGAAAACTGTTCTAGAAAATCCCATATTATCTGTGGTATGTGAAAAGTAGTTTTATTCCCATAAAATCGTCCTATTTGTAAACAAATGTATTTTTAAAACTTGTAACTGAGTGTGTGCCTGGCTTCACCAGTTGTTATTGAAAACTGTAGTATACCATTGTACTTTGTATTTTGTAAACTCGTACTTTGAAGATGTACTTTAGTTGTTTATACACTAACTTGTGGTTAATATCTTTTTAATGAGTTATTATAACCATACTAAGACATGAACGCCTGAAAAAAACGCCTTGTGAGCGCTTAAACTTTTGATAACACTTGCCACTCATTGGAGTGTATGCCTGACTGTAGCTAGCAGCCTGAGTGCGGGGTTGTCAATCCCGATATAGATCTACACACAACTTGTTTCGATCCCCTGACCTTGGTTGTCTAAATTGAATCTAAACAACCTGAATTGAATGTCTCATAAAAAGTATATAAACGTTACATGTATATTAGTTATGGAAACCCAATCATTCTGAAATAAATGATTGACAGTATGTTCTTGACTTAGTATCCCGAACATGTATTTAGTAAGTGTAAACCCTTAATTTGTTTTGAATTAATACCCTTGTTGCATGTGAATCAATGTATTCATACGAATTATTGCTCTATGTATCATAAATTATACCTATTATAATTTATATGTACTTTATGAATTGGTAAATAACTATTTTTGCATGTAATCCTTTGCTCAACATGTTACAAAGGGTGATTAAACTAATGAAATAACCTTTAATTTTATATACATATACAATTTTATATATAAGTAAAATTTGAACGACCTTCGGACAAATAACTGGTACTATAAGTCCACATCCAAACAAGGAAAAGGACCTAGAAGGAATTATTAGTCCTAAGCCTTTTAAATCTTATTTATATTAAATTATATATACAAATACGTATATTTGGGAAAAATATAAGTTTATAAAAGAGTTCAATATTTGAAGTATTTTTGATGCTTTAAAATCTTTTTATCGTGATTTGAAATCATTTATTTATAACACAAAGTTGTTGTGTTATACTTGTGTTTCCCCCCTTAAAACAGTAGAAATTATGAAAATACGGGGGTATGAACTAACTTGATAGGTTCTAATTCGGACAGAGTTTCGTTTCACGAAAAGGACTTTATTTGTCGAGAAACCGGCTCAAATCGGGGAGAGTTTTGACATGAGAGAGGATGAATTCTTGAGAATTTCAGGGCTTCACGGCTTACTTCAGGCTCGAGTCTTGATACCAGGGCTTTAGGGGTTGTATATGAGCTTAAGGGAGTGGAAAAGGTGAAAGAGGGTAAAATTTAGGGTGAAAAAGTGAAAATTCTTCGGAACCCTCGTATGCCTTATATAGGCCGAAGCCTCGGATCCGAGGCTTATGCGAGGCTATGTGAGGCTGACAGTTTGCAAAGGGAAGCAGCTTCAGTTCGGAGGTGGTAGGCTCGGATTGGACCAAACCTCGGTCCAATGGGAAGAGGGCACGTGCGAAGGGGGTGTCCGAGGAGCGTGCCATGCGAAGCTGTCCGAGAAGGATTGGACCGCTGAGTTGGTCAAATAAGGAGGTGACACGCGAGGCTGCGGCCCAATCAAAAGATGCCACGTGGAGGCTCGCATGCGAGGGGTGACGTGGCAGTTACTGTTCATGCGAGTTTTCCCGGTTTTTGCTATTTTTCTTTATTTTTTTTGCCAAAACTTGTAAAATTCATAACTTTTGCATACGAACTCCGTTTTTGACGTTCTTTAGATGCACGCGTAGGTAAAATTATACTCTACGACTTTCGTTTAGACTTCTTCGGCTAATTTTGAAGTTATTTTTAATATTATTATTTTAAACAGACCGGGACGTGAATCCGTTATAAATTCATAACTTCTTCATACGACGTCCATTTTTGTCTATCTTTTTCCGGTTGTACTACTAATGATGTGACCTTCAATTCGTTTAGGTTGTGTCGGCTAAAAACCACTCGATCTTTATTTCGAGTTTTTAGCTGTACACTGCTATACTGAAACTTCGAAAAATCATAACTTCCTCATACGAAGTCGGATTTTGGCGTTCTTTTTATTAAAGTTCTCAGTTTAACATAAACTATAACTTTCATTTAGATTGTTAAGGCTAGAAAGCCTTTTATCAAAAATTCAGTTTTTACACCGAACAGTGTTTTGCCGGTTTTGTTGCGGATTTTCGATTGGTCATAACTTCTTCGTTATAACTCGAATTTTAGTGTTCTTTATATTTTTAGAAATCTTGTTACAATCTCTATCATTTGGTTCAACCCAATTGAGATTATTTAATAATTTATTTTTGAGGGTCAATTATGTAAATATACATAGTATGCCAAAATTTGTCTTTATTTAATTCAAAAGAAGTACAATTTGACCTACACTATTACATAAGTTTGAAATAACAGTTTGTTACATGCAACCAGAAAACACTCATCAATACAAAGAAGCACCACAGCCCGTCAAGTCACCTGACTCCAGTACTTCAACCGAAGATAAAGGTGATGTTATCATTTGTCACAAATGCAACAAATAAAACTACTTTTCCAAAGACTACAAAGCAAATGTGGTGAAAGGCAAAGCATTCTATCTTAGAATGGCTCAATAAATGGAAGACAAAGAAAAGGAAAGGGCATACGTGACCCAAGTAAAGAGGGATCATCAATTGTGGTCATCAGGAGATGAAGATGAAGATTTCAACAACATCAAGGGCAAAGGAAAAATCTGCATGGTGGCAACTGCTAATGAGGATGGATCTACAAAGCTTGAGAAAAACTACCTCTTCATGGCAAAAGATAGGACTCTTAGCATTGTTGAACATGAAATGTGAAAGGAGGAATAATTAGAGGAGTGGTTAATTGTTAGTTCCTGCTCCTTGCACATGACCGAAAGGTTGGATTACCTTCTCGATTTCAGGCCAATATGTAATGGTGGACATGTCACATTTGGTAACAATGCAAATGGAATCATCAGGGGTTACCGTGTTCTGACTACGTGCAACTTCTCAATTCAAAAGGTTGCTTATGTTGAAGGACACAAGCATAATTTGATCAGTGTAGGTCAATTGTGCAAAGCTGGTCTCAGAGTTGAGGTTGGTAGTGTGTATTGCCATATTTTGACAAGTGATAGAAGCACTTGCTTGATTAAGTCTAAATCTGTGGGCACAATGTATCCTTTGGATATGTCATTAGTCATTGGCAAACCGCAATTGTGTTTTCTATCCAAAGTCGTATCCGAAGTCAGTTGGTTGTAGCACCGCAAACTAGCTCATCTCTGTTGGATAAGGTGTCTAAGTCCATAAATATATTTGGTATGTACTTAACCCGATTTAGCATGGTCCATTTGGGTTGCATGGCATCAGAATAATTTGGATAGACTTTTGTGAGAAGAGGATATTTATGGTTTATTAATATATTTTAACTTCTAATATATTAATATGAATTATTTAATTAGTATTGATCAAGAATTAGTTTGGAATTAACTTTATGATCAAATAGACTAATTAAATAAATGGGGATTGATTTGGTAAATCAATCATTCTTATATAGTTGCCTTATGATCCATAGTTCTTCATGTTGGGCTAAACCCAAGTGGTTACCCATGGATACTCCATGGAGGATAAAACCAATGGATCATGAGGAATATGGGAATGCATGAGTTACATGGTGTAACCCTAATATGCACACTATAAAAAGAAGCCTCATCCTTGTAAAATCGGCACATAAGAGATACTAGTGAGGGCTAGCCGATATTGGTGAATAGTAATCTTCTCTCAAGTTATTCCAATTGTTGGTGGTGTTGTGTGAAGCATTTGAGGCATCGCATTTGGGGTGCTAGGCTCACAAAGTCTTAAGGAATCCAAGCTACAAGAAATGTATGTCACTATACTAGTTTTTATATTACATATACCCCAATCACAAGCTAGTTAGAAGGAAACACTGGGAAAAAGAAAGTTTAAATGCATAATAGAGAAAACATAGATCCAAGGTTTCTAGGGTTGCATGCACACCAAAGGAGTGTTAAAATGCTCAAAACCCATCAGTGGTATCTAAGCCAGGTTTGTTTTCAATTATACTTGATGGAGATTGCTAAAAAAATGGATTTTTCTGCTCACTGTTCAATGAATTCGCCGAGTCCTTGGGGGGACTCGACGAGCCCATGTGAAATCTCATCCTACTCGTCGAGTAGGTTCACGCACTCAATGAGTAGGAGATCCAGAGTGCAGAATTCCAAGTTTTAATTTTGGAATTGGACTAGGATCATTACCCTAAACTATTTTTAGAATGTTAAACTTGTTTTTGATGTGGTAATGATCATGCTAATCCAATTTCATAGATAATTGTCAAAGTTTCAAGCTTTATATTAACTTCATATGATTCATGAAAATTGTTAATATGAATTATTCATGCTTATGAGTTTTGTTAGATCATAGAAATTATTTGACATGCTTGTTAGTTTAATTGTTGATCTAAATGCATTTTAATGGACTCCATAACTTGTCCTCAAGTTATGGAATTCCAAGAGTCTTTTCATTAAAATCATTAAAACTCATAAGTTATAGAAACAAAAGGTTTTGAATAGTTTCAAAACTTGCCCTCAAGTTTTAAAATTTGTAAAGTGAATTTAGAAAACTTTAATTCCAAACCCTAGAATTTTAAAATTCTAAAATTCAACCCTTATACTTTATAGTATTATAAGCTAATATATATATATATATATATATATATATATATATATATATATATATGTATGTATAAGATCAAGTCAGTCTTGCCATTAGTAGGCCTCATTCACGAAGCTGGTCTATAAGGGGGTATAAGGTTGTTTCCTATAAAATGGCAGCTTAATGGGTGTCCACTCTCACCCACCGCTTCCTTGACTGGTGGAGGGTCGTTAGCCAAATGGGTAGGATAAGACACTAATTCTCATTAAGTATAATGATAATTATAAAGTACCTAAACCTTTTTATAAATTACACTTTGCACCTTGCTAAAGTCGTTAGTGGAGCATATGTGGTTAACCGGCACACTAACTTGGACTTAACAAGGGTGGCAAAGGGTGGCTTAAGGTTTATCATAGATCGGTGAAGAATGTATGGTTAACCGGCACATCGATTAGGTGATAAAATTAAGAGTACCAATTTAATTTGCATGGTTATTCACACCTTGTTTGTGATCCTCGGTATCCCAGTCACAAACTTGAAGGGCATAATCAAGATTTAAACATGCCATTGAATTGTTCAATGAATCTCAAAAGATCTAGGAGTTTCAAACCAATTAAAACCTAGTAATCTATTTCATTTTTCGTGGTGGAAATTAGTAAATCGTCATTTACCTACCTTCAGATATTTTGTAGCTTGGATTACAGCATCCCTCTTCCAAGTTATAAAATATTGTGTTGGGTCCTAGCCTTAATATTTCATTTGGGTATCTTATTAAGGATTCTATATCTAATCTAAACTTTTCTTTCTTCTTTTTCAGATGTCTTGCAACAATGCTTCTGGCTCAAACTTTACCGACTCCTTCTCTCTCATGAACCTTGGTAGGAGAGTCATCTTTGATGGAACTAATTTCAATGATTGGATTAGGAACATAAGGATGGTCACTCGTTATGATGACAAGGAATATGTCCTCGACAAGGAGCTTAAGGTTAGCAATAAGTCGTCTGCTACTCCTGAGGAGATTGTTGAGTACACTAGCTATAAGAAGGATGCTACTGAGGTGTCTTGTATCATGTGGCTATCATGACAACAGAACTCCAGAAATCCTATGAAGATTTCTACCCGTATGAGATGCACCTTGACCTGATGGAAAGATACCATCAGAGTGCTCGTCAGGAAAGCTATGAAATCATCACCTCCATGATAACAACAAAAATGAAGGATGGAGAGTCTATCACAGGCCACCTGCAGAAAATGCAAAGATGTGTGGACCGGTTGCTTAAGCTGAATGTTAACTTTGATGAGGAGTTAGCAATAGACATTATTCTACACTCCTTACCCTCTTGTTATGATTAGTTTCATATGACTTATCATATGAATAAAGAGGAAGTCACGCTTCACAAAATTCAAGGACTTTTGAGAACTACTGAAAGTAGTCTCAAAGGTAAGAATGTTGTTACCACTCCTACTGTTGCCCCTGTTCTAGAAATCAGGCAAGGTAAAGGGAAAAAGAGGAAGACCCCTTCGAAGGGTACCAATGGAAAGACTCTTGATGGCTCCTCTTCGAGTGGAACCAAAGGTGGTTCTGCCACTCCCTTTTCCAACCCAAAGGATGCTCAATGCTTCTACTATCAGGAAAAAGGGCACTGGAAGCAAAGCTACCCCAAGTACTTGCATGATATTAAGGATGGAAAGTAAAACCCACCCATGCAGGTATTTACACTACATTGTGTAATAACTCACCACATACTAATTCTTGGGTCCTTGATACAGGGTGTGGAATTCACATTTGTTCTTATTTGCAGGGCCTAAAAAGAAGTGAGGATGTGGAGCATGGGAAGATAAACTTGATCATGGGGAACAGGAAAGCTTCACCTGTCACCAAGATTGGAGTTTATTCTTTATTGTTTAGTAGTGAGTTAAAATTAGATTTGAATAAATGTTGTTACTCGTCTAAAATGGTGAGAAATATTATTTCCTTTCATGGTTTGTACAAACAAGGATTTACTTTTTCATTTGATAATGAATGTGGTGGTATTAATGCTTTTTGTAATTATGTTTTTAATTTTAAAACATTACCTTGTGATTGTGTATATGAAACTGTGTCAGTTGTAGACAATTTAGGAAATAATGTATTTCATATTGATTCTTCGACTAGTTTTGATAAGGCATCCTTGTAGCATTGTCGTCTTGGACATGTCAACAAGAAGCGTATAGGCCAACTACAAAAGGATGGAGTCTCGAAGTCATTTGACTTACAGTCAGATGATAGTTGCGAATCTTGTTTACTTGCAAAAATGACTAAGTCACCCTTCACTAGTATTGTACTAGGGGTGAAGGTTTGTTGGACCTCATACACATAGATGTGTGTGGACCCTTTAGAACCGCCACAAGGGATACTAACCAAATCTATGTGACTTTTACTGATGATTACAGTAGATATGGTTATGTCTACTTAATCAAGCATAAGTCAGAAACCTTTGAGAAATTCAAAGAGTTTAAAAAAGAATTGGAGAATTATTTGGGTAGGACGATAAGATGCTTTGATCCGATCGAGGTGGTGAGTATCTTAGTATCGAGTTCCTTGACTATCTTAAGGAATGTGGAATTGTTTCACAATTGACACCTTCTAGGACACCATAGCTGAATGGTGTGGCTGAGAGGCGCAATTGAACCTTGTTAGACATGGTTTGTTCCATGATGAGTCGAGCTTCGTTACCAATCTCATTCTGGGGGTATGCCTTAGAGACTGCCGCCCACATGCTTAATCTAGTCCCTACCAAAAAGGTTTCCAAAACACCTCATGAGATGTAGACTATGAAACTTCCCACTTTAGACCACATCAAGATTTGGGGTTGGGAGGCTTTTGTGAGGTGCAAGACTCACAACAAGCTCGAACCTAGAAGTGAGCGATGTATTTTCATCGGATACCCACATAATTCCTTTGGTTATCACTTCTACAGACCAACCGACAATATCGTCTTCATTGCGAGGAGAGGAGTCTTTCACGAGAGAGAATTCATAAGCAAAGGAAATAGTGGGAAGCAAATTAACTTTTAAGAACTTCAAGAGTCAAGTGGTAAAGGAACCTCAAACACTAGCAATCAAGCTGAGGAGAAAACTCCTGTTGAGCCGATAGATGAATCTGTACCTCTGAGGCGTTCCACAAGAGTTAGGAACACACCTGAGTTTTATTATGGTTTCCATATTACTACAAAAGGTGATGCATTTATTAGTGATAGTACACTGGTAAATTTAGATGAACCTAACAACTTTAAGGAAGCCATAGCAGGCCCTGAGTCAGCCAAATGGAAAGAGGCTATGGACAGCGAGATTCAGTCCATGTATGGCAATCAAGTTTGGAACTTAGTTGACAATGTACCGGGTCGTCAGACAGTCGGGTGCAAATGGATCTTCAAGAAGAAGACCGACATCGATGGGAATGTACACACTTATAAGGCGTGACTGGTTGTGAAGGGTTTTACTCAAACTCTGGGAGTTGATTATAATCAAACCTTCTCACCAGTAGCGAAGATTAAGTCTATTAGGGTTATGCTAGCCATAGTTGCATTTCATGATTATGAAATATGCCAAATGGATGTCAAAACCGCTTTCCTTAATGGAAAGTTGGCTAAGGATGTTTACATGAGTCAGCCAGAGGGTTTTGTTGATGCAAAGTACCCTAATAGAGTGTGTAAGCTCGAGAAATCCATCTATGGATTAAAACAAGCATCTCACAAATGGAATCTTTGTTTCGATGAGAAAGTCAAAGAATTTGGCTTTTTGAGGAGCGAAGGTGAGTCCTGTGTATATGTTAAGGCTAGTGGGAGTATAGTTAGCTTTCTAGTATTATATGAGGATGACATACTACTCATAGGAAGTGACATCCCAACCTTATGGGAGGTTAAGTCCTTGCTTGGGAAGTGTTTCGCTATGAAGGACCTCGGAGAAGCTGCCTATATCCAAGGGATAAGGATATTGAGAGATAGGAATAAGAGACTAAATGGACTTAGTCAAAGTACCTACTTGGATAAGGTGCTGAAAAGATTTAGCATGCATGATTCTAAGAAATGTGACTTACCGATCCAGAGTAACGCCAAACTGAGTAAGAATCGGAGCCCGAGTATAGAGGCTGAGATAGTTGAGATGAGTCGATTACCATATGCTTCCGCTGTAGGCTCGATCATGTATCCTATGACTTCCGTTGTGGCCTTTGCTTTGAGCATGGTCAGCAGATATCAAGCGGCAAGGCTCACTGTACTGCGGTAAAGAACATTCTCAAGTACCTACGGAGGACTAAGGACTGGGTCCTTACCCTTGGTAGGAGTGATGACTTGAGAATAGTGGGTTATAGTGATGCCAGCTTTCAAACTGGCAGGGATAATTTTCGCTCCCAGGCAGATTGGGTCTTTACCCTAAATGGAGGAGCAATGTGACAACCCTATATTTTCCAAAAGCATTGTAACACTCGAAAGCCAAATACAACGGAATTAACCTCAAAAATAAAGTGTTCAAGTACCTAAGTTGGGATGCCTCAAATATTTGATATCATGCCAAGGTTTCCAAAAACATAAAGAACGCTCAAAACCGGGTTATATTGAAGAAAGTATAACCACTCGTATATTTACGACACGACGTTAAAACATTATTTGACGTAAAAAGTAAAATCTCAATAAAATACATTCTTGCCTTAAGTATCTAAACAAAAGTCGTAGGTCTCGTTGAAAGGTGAGCGTGCATAAAAAGATCGCCCAAATTGGACCTCGTATGAAGAAGTTACGAATTTTCAAAGTTTCGTAACAGTAGTAGAGGGCTAAAAACTCGGATTGAAGATCGAGTGTTATTTAGCTATCTCCACCTAAATGGAAGTTGAAGATCTCCTCAGTGGTAATAAAACGATAAAAAGACAAACGAAAACCGACGTCGAATAAAGAACCTATGAATTTTTTTACGAACTTTAGGAGGCCCGGCCTATTAAAAATATATCATTAAAAATAAAGTCAAAACTAGCCGACGGAGTCTAAATGAAAGTTGTAGAGCATAATCTCACCTACGCGTGGATATAAAGAACACGAAAAACGGAGCTCGTATGCGAAAGTTACGGAATTTAGAAGAGGACAGGCCGGATTACGCCCCGCATTCTCTGGGAGTACGCCCCGCGTACTAGACCCAGAGTCGAGTCCCATCGGCCTGCCCAAGCTACGCTTAGCTAGCCAGGAGTCGTAAGCCATGACGCCATATTACGCCCAACGTAATGACGTGCGCGCCGCGTACGTGAGTACGCCCAGCGTACTCCAAAATTACGCCCCGCGTACTCACTCTTCCAGCACTATAAATAGATGGCATCAGCTGCGAGTTTAAGCACACTTTCTCAAATCTCCACTTACTCTCACACACTTCCAAGCACAAGAAGCTGTCCCGACGACCTTGGTTTCCGCACTCGAGCCCCCGACGAAAGATTTACGCTGCAGAGATCCCTGAAGAGCCCGACGACGCAACCATCCGCGGTCGAAGTTCTGCTCAACCCTAGCCTCTCTCTTCAAACTTAACGAGTGAGTTCATACCCCTACTTTTCAATTCTTTTCATGCTTTAGGGGGGGGAATACAAATACATTACAAATCAAAGTATCATTTTTATAATATCGTTCTTATAAGGTTTTGATACAAAAATAACTTTATGTTTAAAGGGCTATTATATCACCAAGTTGTTATTACCAAATGGGAACATACTTTTGAGGAACTATAATGAGTGTAGTATTCAAGTGATTCATACATTTTACATATACATCTCGACAAATGAATTGCTTTCAAAAGATGTAAAGTCTTTATTATCGTAAATCTGTTTATACCTTGTAGGGGGAGCGTGATACTTGTGTATAGATCTATACGGGATTGACAATCCCACACCTAAGCTGTTAGCTACAGCTAGGCCGGCAGGCCTGGGGTGACAAACATCATAACAGTTCCAACACTTGAAGAACGTTGTTACAGGCCATCAGTGTCAATAGCATGGTTATAAAACTCACATAAAAGTATAAAAACAAGTTTGATTTACGAGATTCATATATGCATTTCAGTTTTCCATTTTATTGTTAACACAAATTTTATCACTATTATTCAAGCATGGAAAACACTAATGCACTCAAACACGGGAAACTTTTAAATCATCTATAGAAAATATTGGATTTTCTGAAAACCTCGTTCATCGAGTTACTATCAAAAAAGGACATACTTTTCAATGCAAAACACTTATGAACTCACCAACTTAATTGTTGACACTTTTTCGAAACTACTTGTATTTCTCAGGGAATCACTAATACAGGTAACCACCAGCTTTTGGAGAAGGAAACACTAAGGATGTTTTATTATTGAACATTTACCATCTTATTTTAATATTCTTTTGCTAATATGTATAACGCAACAACATACGTTTTCAATATATATGTGATGGTTGTGTTACTTTCTTTACAATATTCAATGGTTGTGATACTACGTGAAGTCATCCACCCCCGAATGTTTCCACCATTCTGGTTTGGGGGTGTGACAGATTGGTATCAGAGCGTTGTTTATAGTGAACTAAGTATATCGAACCACATACGATATACAAACTATAAATGCAAAGGGGACCAAAAACCCTCTGACGAAACATTTTCATGAACAAAATACCTTCATTTAAAGATATACATTTTTACAAGCATGCATTAATCTCGTATCATAACAAGTTTTACTAAAAAGTATTAAGGCAAATTACGACACTACGATTGAGCCTCGGGGTATGTAATCAGGTCGAGAATAAATATAGTCTGATCAGCTATATTTATTCGGGATTTGACCAACGTACGTCGAGCCTCGGGGTATGTAATCAGGTTTCTGGTATTCCACTTTTACTTTGGCGCACGTAAGGCACTTACCAACATAAGTCGCGATTTCCGCCTTCATGTTAGGCCACCAATAGTGTTGCTTGATGTCCAAATACATCTTGTCCGAACCGGGATGAATGGAGTATCGTGTCTTGTGGGCTTTCTTCATAACGGTCTCCCTAAATCCTCCGATTTTTGGGACCCAAATACGGTTCATGAAGTAGTATACCCCATTCTCTTTGACTTCCAGGTTCTTCTCCATTCCGCGTAATGCCTCGCTAGTTCTATTTTTCGCTTTCATAGCCTCTGCCTGAACTGATGCAATTTGAGTGGCCAGATGAGACTGAATGGTTATCGAGTGCGTCTTCGTACGGCGATTAGAGTACTCCTTCCGACTTAAGGCATCGGCTACTACGTTGGCCTTGCCTGGATGGTACTTGATCTCGCATTCGTAGTCGTTTAACAATTCCATCCATCTTCGTTGTCTCATGTTCAGCTCCTTCTGATTCAAGATGTGCTGGAGGCTCTTGTGGTCCGTGAAGATGGTGCACTTTGTGCCGTAGAGGTAGTGCCTCCAAATTTTCAGAGCGAAGACCACGGCTCCCAGTTCTAGGTCATGGGTCGTGTAATTTACTTCGTGCGTCTTTAGTTGGCGGGACACATATGCTATCACTCTTCCACGTTGCATGAGAACGCAACCTAGGCCTTGATTCGACGCGTCACAGTAGACTACAAAATCTTTCGTTCCTTCGGGTAGAGATAGCACAGGAGCGCTACAGAGGGCTTGCTTCAAGGTTCGAAACGCAATCTCTTGTCGGTCTGTCCACTTGAATGGCACGCTCTTTTGCGTAAGCAGGGTAAGCGGCTTGGCGATCTTAGAGAAGTTTTGGATGAATCTCCTATAGTAACCTGCTAGGCCTAAGAACTGACGAATTTATGTGGGCGTAGTCGGAGTTGCCCATCCTTCCACGGCTTTGACCTTAGAGGGATCCACATGAATTCCGTCTTGGCTAACTACGTGACCTAGAAAATTCACGCTCCGTAGCCAAAACTCACACTTAGAGAGTTTGGCGTAAAGCTTTTCCGATCGCAGCGTCTCTAGGACTTGTCGGAGATGTTGGCCATGCTCCTCTTTGCTTCGAGAATAGACGAGGATGTCATCGGTAAACACAATGACAAATTTGTCCAGAAACGGTCTACAGATTCGATTCATTAGGTCCATAAATGCGGCAGGTGCATTTGTTAGACCGAAGGGCATTACGACGAATTCATAATGTCCATAGCGGGTTTGGAAAGCGGTTTTAGGAATATCTTCTTCTCGGACTTTGAGTTGATGGTATCCGGACCGTAAATCTATTTTAGAAAAATAACTAGCTCCTTGGAGCTGGTCGAATAGATCATCGATTCGTGGGAGTGGGTAGCGGTTTTTGACAGTGAGTTTGTTTAACTCTCTGTAATCGATGCACATTCTGAAAGATCCGTCCTTCTTTTTGACAAAGAGCACCGGAGCTCCCCATGGCGAGTAGCTAGGTCGGATAAATCCCTTGTCCAGAAGCTCATTGAGTTGGCTGGACAATTCCTGCATTTCAGCAGGTGCCAACTGGTATGGTGATTTAGCGAGAGGAGTTGCTCCTGGAACGAGGTCGATTCGGAACTCAACCTGTCTCTCTGGGGGTACTCCTGGAAGATCTTCGGGAAACACGTCCGGAAATTCACACGCCACTGGAACGTCTTGGATGTTAGTTTCTTCTTTGGTCTTGTCCACTATGTGAGCCAAGAATGCCAAATTGTTCTTTCGCAAGTGTTTTTGTGCTTGGATGCACGAGATGAGACGAAGATTCGTACTGGGTTTATCTCCGTAAATTACTAGGTTTTCGTGATTTGGGAGACGAAGGCGAATGGCCTTCTCATGGCACATAATCTCAGCATGATGGGGGCTTAACCAATCCATGCCGATAATCACATCGAAACTCCTAATTGATACTGGCATCAGATCTATTCGTAAGACGTGTTGGTTGAGGGTTAGGGTACATCCGATGTAGATCTCCCTAGTGGATTCGGTTTTCCCATTGGCCATTTCCACTGTATAGGTTTCATTTAGCTTCTGGGGTTGCTGTTTTAATAAATGTTTAAACTTCTCACTTACGAAACTTCGCTCCGCTCCGGTATCAAATAAGATGCATGCATAAGTGTGGTTTAGGAGGAACGTACCGGTCACAACTGCGGGGTCTTGAACTGCATCACTCTGACCCATAGTCAGCATTCTTCCTGCTCCTCTGTTTCCTGAGTTGTTGTTGTTGTTAGGGCAGTCTCGACGAAAATGCCCCGTCCTTCCACACCCAAAACAGGTGTGGCTAGGCCCTGCGTTGTTGCCGCCGGTATTGGTGTTGATGTTATTGCGGGGGTTGTTGTTGTTCTGGTTGTTTCCCTGACTCTGGTTCTGAGAAGGATAAGTCCTGCAGAACCTTGCAGTGTGTCCCCTTCGGTTGCAACTGGTACAATGGAACTCCTTGCATTCTCCATGGTGATGGAACCCGCACTTATTGCACTTGGGAGAATTACCGGAATAGGGTCTTGAAGCATTTGAAGCAGCTGAGGCTGGAGCATGTGATGTGACTGGAACCGGCGCAGTGACAGCGTGAACTGCCACCATTTGCTGCTTTTTAGAGGTCTCGGGACCCTGAAGCCCCTTCCTCTTGTTGTTCCATCCTTTCTTACCATCACTCTCCTTCTTCTTCTCAGTCTCTACCGGATTCTCGCCCTTTTTGTGGTTATGATCATATAGCCTCTTTGCCAATCTCTTCGCACTGTCAAAAGTTTCAGGGTTTGCAGCTATCACATTCCCTTGAATGGGGGATGTCAGTCCCCAGATGAATCGTTCGATCTTCTTTCCCTCTGATGTGATCATACCCGGGCACAACAGAGATCGTTCACTGAATCTCGATATGTAAGCATCGATATTCCCATTCTGCACCATGAGATTCCATAGTTCCTGCTCCATCTTCTGTATTTCACCTCGGGGGCAGTACTCAGCCGTCAACATCTCTTTCATTTCTGCCCAGGGAATAGAGTTGGCGACAGGGAGCGTCATAGCTTCTACGTGTCCATTCCACCAAGTGAGTGCTTGGTCCACAAAAGTGCAGGCCGCGAACTTCACCTTCATCTGCTCGGGGCACTCGCATATCTCGAATACCGACTCTACCTTCTCGATCCATCGCTTCAGAGCGATCACTCCTCCAGTACCGTTGAAAGTTCGGGGTTTAGCGTTCGCAAAATCCTTGTAGGTGCACGTTTTAGTGGGTCCTTGGTTCGTCCCGTTGTTCGAACTTCCGGATCCTTGCCCGTTACCTCCTCCGTTGTTCCCTCGGTGAAGCTGTGCCATAGCTGCTGTGACCGCAGCAGACACGGCTGCCTGGAAAGCAGTGGAGTCAACTTCGGGCGGGGTTGGTTCGGGATTTCCGCGAGTAGCTGGGCGAGGCATCTTTCTGTCATGAAACGGAAAGATGTTGAGTGTACGTGGTTTCTGTGAGGTTGTGATCCTACTAACTAGGTGTGTGATACGAACCTAAACATTACTACCATCGAGCATATAATCATAACGTCTCAACACATAACAACTGAGAATATCATAGCAAAACACCCACAAGCTTATTAATATTATCCGTGTTTAGTACAAGAAAATTTGCTCGTAAGAGCATACATAAGTAACACTAATCCGACAGCATAACGGCTCCATGAGTAGTGTAGTCACTTAAACATAGAGCCGGAGTACATAACATAGTTCCTAATATCTTACTATGATAAGTCCATCCCTAACCGCGATGAGCTGCGCCAGGAGGTGGTGCTGAAGATGTGGATGCTCCCTGAAGAAGAGCCACTAGGCGTTCTGCGTTCTAAAGTCGAGACTCCCACCTCACCTGCCTCATGTGAAACTCCCGGAGGACGTCACGCGTCTCCTGTTCCGCACGCTCGACCCTAGTCCACAACTGGCGTACTTGATCAGCGGTGCCCTGAGCAAGGTCGCCGGTGTCCCGCAATCGTCTCACCATGACCGGTAGGGCTCGGTCGGCCGGTCCTCCATCCCTCAAGTCAAAGAACTCACGTGACATGCCAAACGGGGGTCGCTGTCCCTGATGTCTGCTCCATCTCCAAAGATCAATGCCCCAAGGAGGGGTAGGTCCAGTGGGGCCCACACAGTAAGCAGGCACCCTGATCGGGTAAGGGGGGTCGATGACCTCGGACTCTGCGTCCGAATCACCCCCTTCGCTGTCCTCGAGCTCCTCTCCGAAATGTTCCTCGTCTTCTTCGGGTTCGGCAGGCTCGCCCTCGACTTCTGCCTCCGGTTCCCCGTCAGATTCCTCTTCGGGGTCCTCCTCAGGTTCCTCTTCAGGCTCTTCCTCAGGTTCCTCCTCCTCTAGCCACCCGTTGTTTCCCTGATTAGGGAAGTAGGGGTCTCCAGGGTGATGAAAACCAGCCATGCTGTCTGCGCAAGTACGTAAATATGCTAACATTATTCCTAGGGTACTATGACTATTATACAGACTAAGCAAACATTCTCTGTTTGGGTGATAAAGGGTATAGTTTTAGGTTCCTTGGCTATCCCGATCTCATCAAGACGTGTGTTAGTTTTACCTTGGAGAGAATGTAGTTGATCAGGCTACATTCACTCCTTGGTATCACTAAGAACAGTCCCGAATTAACCGAGATACCAGTGTTTTATTTACTTGTTTTGTTTAGAGTTATGTTAGTCCCTCTTTTTTGGTTTATAGTTGCATATCAATGTATGGCTCGACATGCTAGTTCACTATAAACAAAGCTCTGATACCAACCTGTCACACCCCCGAACCAGACGGCGGAAACGTCCGGGGGCTGTCGTGACTCAATTGAATACCATAACATTGAATATATATGAAACATAACAACATTCGTCACCGTGCATTAATATATTACAACCAGCAGTGTTTACATGTCATACATTGTTTAAACATTACATTCCCAAGAATTAAATTGTTCAATTCATACAAAAATAAACTGCAACCGTCACTGAATATGATTTCCCTTGATTCACTGGTTCCCTGAGAATACAAGTATTTTGAAAAACGTCAACATATGAAATGTTGGTGAGTTCATAAGTAAGGTTTGAAATCCAATGTTTGTATTGTTTGAAAACCACCAGAAAATCCGATATTTTCTGAAACGAAAAACTTTCGAAAATGTTTGTGGAGATCCATAGGTATGCCTGTTTGTTTCTATACTTGTGAAAATTATTTATTAAAAATTATATGCGTTTCGAATCCGATATGTTTGAAAAACCTAGGAAAACCCGATGTTTTCCTAATCCTTTGAAAAACCGTTGAGTTGCGTTGAAACCATTACAAGGATAGGAGTGTCATTCCCAGGCGACGTTGGATTGTTTTTGAGCATGATTATTTACTACGAACCCGCATTACACAAACGCCCAGTTCATAGCCATACTAACGATCCCGAAGGCGTCGTTCGTACAAATCACGTTATCCAGCCGCCCTGACTATGTGTTGTCCCACATCCGAAGAGTAAGAGGACACGAAGGCCTCGATGACTCTATTAATCGGTTGGGGATAATATGCGTGCGAGGGGTCCCCGACCCGCCTCGTAAAATATGCAGACTTTTCTAGCAATACCAAGGACCCTTGGGGACCAGTGGTATACAAGCCATTGAAAGTCCCTCTATGTTGTGCCGAGTCGGTGAAACTCAACACTTCGTAGAAAATATGCGTCTTCGGGCCTTAAGATCAGGTCATTGGGCTAGCTAGGCCCAACAAGCAAGATTTTACACTTTTGGGGCCCGAAGATGGTGCGTAGACGTCTGTGCACACTCGTATGTAAGCTAAGTTCCCAAACATTATTTATATGAACCGTAGTGTCGTAGAGTTAGTAGTTGTAGATTTCTATTGGCTCGAGACCGAGCCAATTCGTTTAACAATGACTTTTGGTATTGTAATGTGTTGTATTTCGTCGATAGTCGCGATGCTATTATTTAATCAAATTGTGTATATTGAATTAGCCTTGAAATATTTCTGTTTTCAGCCCCTCATTATTTGTAAAATTTACATTTTCAACCCTTTTATTAAATACTTCCCGGTTTGGTCCTTAAACAAATTTTCTTGACATTTTAACACCAAAAATTATTGAGATTATTATTTTTCAGCATATTTTTCATAGAAAACAGTTTAAGTCCCTGAAAATGCGGTTTTCTCGGTTTTAATCCCTTCTTTTCGCAACTTTGACAATTTTGGCCCAAATTGGAAAATTTTTGCAACTTTGGTCCTTTTTAAATTTAAAAAGCATTTTAAACCTTTGAAAAGGATTTGGAACACTTATAGTCCACTTTTTTTACAGAAAATCACAGTTTTGGCCCTCCAAAACAGAAAAATTCGCATAATGGGCCTCATTGGGCAAAAAATGTCATTTTTAGCCCATTAAGCTTGAAATTTATGTTTTTAATCCCCTAAATGAGTATATTTCCAGAAATTGATTTATGGAAACTGTTTTGGCACACTTCATCCAGCAGAATTCGTGATATGCCAATTTAGACCCTTAATTTTGTATTTTTCACATTTTAGGCCCAAAATTTGTGTTTTTAACCCAAAGAAAATTGTTACTAAACCACTTAGCCACTTTTCTTGAAACACTTTGTATGTAGAAGTATATTTGAAGCTAAAATCATTTCACACAAGATATATCTCGGTTTTGAGGGGTTTTATGGCTAGATCCAACATTTTAACACACAAAAGCATACATATAAGCATGGAAATCATACAAGGCATACAAAACACATATAGATCTACACTTTCACTTGTATTCCCCCCCCCCCCCCCCACAAAACTCATAAAAACAGAAAATAGGGGGTATGAAGCTCACCTTGGGTGTGGGGGCTCGGTTTTGCAAAGAAAATGGAAGGAAAATGAAGTGTTTTTGGCCTTAGCTCCCTTCCTTGGTAGATCTCGAGTTTGAGATGGTTCTAGGGTGCAAGATCACGATTTTTGCATGGATTAGGAAGAGATTTTTGATAAATAAGGAATACAAGTCATAGATCCAAGCAAAACCTTAACTTAGATGATGATTTTTGTGGAAGAACTTCCTTGAATGCTTCCTAATTTTCGAGATTTTGGATGGAGAAGAAGGGAGTGTTCTTGAGAGAGAGTTGAGAGATTTTTGTGGTGTGTGTGTGTGTGTACGGCCGAGAGTGAGAGAGAGAAGAGAAGAAGAGGTGATATTTGAGGTGATGTGCATGGAGAAATGAGAATAATGCATGGATATCCTATGGGTAAAGATGAGGTGTCATTTGAAAGTCAACTCTTTCTTGGATTTGGGCCTTGGGCCGAGAATGTGAAGGGAAAAAGGAAAAATTTGGGCTTTTGCCCCTAAGCCCACTATTAGAGTTAATCATGGGTATGTTTTAAGCTTAAAAGAATGTTGTAGGATTTTTTTGTTTTTATTGGACTAGTTTAGGTTATTCCTGGCTCAAAGCTTTCAATTCATTTCATTCTAGGCCCAATATGGTCCAAAATGTTGAAATAAATAAGTGTGAGTCCAAATAGAGCCCAATTAGGGTTCTAAGCCCATGATAGTCTAATTGGAAGCTTATTGGTCCATTTGGATCCAATAAAGGAGTCCTAATCCAAAATGGACTTAACAAGGACTTTTAGGGTCTCCAATTGTTTGATGACTATTTGTAGCACTAGTATAATGTATTTGATTGAAGTTTTTGATTCACATTAACTTGAATGTATAGATTACATGACACAAAATTTCCAGTTGTGACAACAGGCCGGATTACGCCCCGCGTTCTCTGGGAGTACGCCCTGCGTACTAGACCCAGAGTCGAGTCCCATCAGCCCGCCCTAGCTTCGCTTAGCTAGCCAGGAGTCGTAAGCCATGACGCCATATTACGCCCAGCGTAACGACGTGCGCGCCGCGTACGTGAGTACGCCCAACGTACTCCAAAATTACGCCCCGCGTACTCACTCTTCCAACACTATAAATAGATGGCATCAGCTGCGAGTTTAAGCACACTTTCTCAAATCTCCAGTTACTCTCACACACCTCCAAGCACAAGAAGCTGTCCCGACGACCTTGGTTTCCGCACTCGAGCCCCCGACGAAAGATTTACGCTGCAGAGATCCCTGATGAGCTCGACGACGCAACCATCTGCGGTCGAAGTTCTGCTCAACCCTAGCCTCTCTCTTCAAACTTAATGAGTGAGTTCATACCCCTACTTTTCAATTCTTTTCATGCTTTAGGGGGGGGGGGGGAATACAAGTACATTACAAATCAAAGTATCATTTTTATAATATCGTTCTTATAAGGTTTTGATACAAAAATAACTTTATGTTGAAAGGGCTATTATATCACCAAGTTGTTATTACCAAATGGGAACATACTTTTGAGGAACTATAATGAGTGTAGTATTCAAGTGATTCATATATTTTACATATACATCTCGACAAATGAATTGCTTTCAAAAGAAGTAAAGTCTTTATTATCGTAAATCTGTTTATACCAAGTAATCTGAGACAGCTTCACGTATGTTCAAGTATGCATTATTAAGTCCTGTATTATATACCATAATCCCTTGTAGGGGGAGCGTGATACTTGTGTATAGATCTATACGGGATTGACAATCCCACACCTAAGCTGTTAGCTACAGCTAGGCCGGCAGGCCTGGGGTGACAAACGTCATAACAGTTCCAACGCCTGAAGAACGTTGTTACAGGCCATCAGTGTCAATAGGATGGTTACAAAACTCACATAAAAGTATAAAAACAAGTTTGATTTACGAGATTCATATATGCATTTCAGTTTTCCATTTTATTGTTAACACAAATTTTATCACTATTATTCAAGCATGGAAAACACTAATGCACTCCAACACGGGAAACTTTTCAAATCATCTATAGAAAATATTGGATTTTCTGAAAACCTCGTTCATCGAGTTACTATCAAAAAAGGAAATACTTTTCAATGCAAAACACTTATGAACTCACCAACTTAATTGTTGACACTTTTTCGAAACCACTTGTATTTCTCAGGGAATCACTAATACAAGTAACCACCAGCTTTTGGAGAAGGAAACACTAAGGATGTTTTATTATTGAACATTTACCATCTTATTGTAATATTCTTTTGCTAATATGTATAACGCAACAACATACGTTTTTAATATATATGTGATGGTTGTGTTACTTTCTTTACAATATTCAATGGTTGTGATACTACATGAAGTCATCCACCCCCGAATGTTTCCACCATTCTGGTTTGGGGGTGTGACAAGCAATTACTTGGAAAAGTTCCAAGCGGGTGACAGTAGCTGATTCAACTTGCGAGTCAGAGTATATAGTAGGAAGCGAGGCGGCGAAGGAGGCAATATGGCTGAAGAACTTCATTGGGGACCTTGGAGTTGTACCAACTATAAAGGAGCCTACGGAGATTTTTTGTGATAACAAGAGTGCAGTTGCCTTAGCCAACGAACCAAGGAATCACGACAGATCCATGCACATTGATAGAAAATACCACTTCATTAGACATCGAATAGAAGAATAACTCCTCGTGGCAAAGAGGGTATCATCAGATGAGAACCCAATAGATCCCCTCACGAAGGGACTGTGCAGGGTTAAGCATTTACAGCATGTGAGGTGCATTGGGCTAAAGGATGATATTAGTTTTAGTAATTAGATAGCTTTCGAAACTTGTAATAGTTGAAATGTAATTGGCATTTGGTGTTTAAATAAAAGGTGTTTTATTTACTAGTATGGTACTTTCTTGTGTCAATAGTTTACTATTGTTTCATTTTGCATGTTTTGACTTCCAGAATAATTTTGTTATGGTATATCATATTATTCAAAATATCCATAGTCGATCATACTTTGGAAGTAGGTATTGAAATAAGACTGTCATGAATTGGGTTTGTAGATTTGTCTGAATTGTATTAGACATAGCAATTGTTGCTGCAACATTTATGAGTGCTCATAAGTTCTGAGTATTGGATTCAACCCACGCTCACTTGTATCACTTCATGGAATTTAACTCTAGTGATCGTGAGACGGTAATATCATATAAGTCTTCAAACCAAGACATATGAGTAGTTGACTATGAGTTGGTTGTACATTTATAGTACGAAAACGCATTAGTAACTTAATGTTATAAAACGTGCAATTGTTTAATTTGATGATTAGTTAGTACAAGCATATGAGTCGAAGTTTATTTGTTCCTTTTAGTCCTTGAAGGATTAAAAGCGATATCTTGGGCCCCTCGATGGTCTTCTTTTAACTTATGAGTCGGGCCCGGTCAAAACTGAATTAATGTGTTCGATTAAGTTCTATGTCAAACAAATCGGAAATTGGGAAACAAACTGTTGAACAATAAGTACGACGTTGTTCCATGTATTTATCCGGCTGATATTTTGAACAGATGATTATATGATCACTTATCTAAAATGGCACAACTCAGTTCTGCGAGACTTTGAAAGAGCTATTAATATTGCTGGTCGGAATCTGAAGTCATACTTGTGGCTATAGTAATTAGACTTATCCAAGTGGGAGACTGTAGGATAAGGTGTCTAAGTACATAACTATATTTCGTATGTACTTGACCTGATTTAGCATGGTCCATTTGTGTTGCATGGCATCAGAACAATTTGGATAGACTTTTGTGAGAAGAGGATATTTATGGTTTATTAATATATTATAAGTTCTAATATATTAATATGAATTATTTAATTTGTATTGATCAAGAATTAGTTTGGAATTAATTTTGCGATCAAAAGAGACTAATTAAATAAATAAGGATTGATTTAGTAAATCATTCATTCTTATATAGTGGGCTTACGATCCATAGTTCTTCATGTTGGGCTAAACACATGTGGTTACCCATGGATACTCGATGGAGGTTAAAACCAATGGATCATGAGGAATCTGGAAAGGCATGAGTTACATGGTGTAACCCTAATATGTACACTATATAAAGGAGCCTCGTCCTTGTAAAATCGGCACTTAAGAGATACTAGTGAGGGCAAGCCGATTTTGGTGCATAGTAATCTTCTCTCAAGTTATTCCAATTGTTGGTGGTGTTGTGCAAAGCATTTGAGGCATCATATTTGGGGTGCTAGGCTCACAAAGTCTTAATGAAACCAAGCTACAAGAAAGGTATGTCATTCTGCTAGTTTTTATATTACATATACCCCAATCACATGATAGTTAGGATGAAACCTTGGAAAAAAGAAAGTTTACATGTATAATAGAGGAAACATAGATCCAATGTTTCTTGGGTTGCATGCACACCATAGGAGTGTTATAATGCTTAAAACCCATCAATCTCAACTTACGGTATATCAAAAACTTGATCACCAAAGAACTTGTCCCTGGTCTTCCTATTCTAAAATACACCAATGACACTCTTTGCCCAGCGTGTGAGTCTAGAAAGCAAACAAAGGGAAGCCATCCACTGGTTATCGATTCTTCAATTATGGAGTCGTTGGAGTTACTTAATATTGACATCTGTGGTCCATCTACCGTAGCTAGTCTTCATCATAAGAAATACATACTGGTTAGAATTGGTGACTACACTCGTTTCACTTGGGTTTTCTTCTTGAGACTCAAATCGGATACACTGCAGATCCTGATTAACTTCATCAAAGAAATCGAGCTTCAAATAAAACTTCCAGTTAGAAGAATAAGAAGTGAAAATGGAACCGAATTCACTAATTAGCTCTTGAATAGTTTCTTGGTTTCAAAGGGCATCAGTCATAACTTTTCAACTCCCTACACACCATAAAAAAATAGAGTTTTAGAGCGAAGAGATCGTACATTGGTTGAAGTAGTTAGATCAATGTTAAGTTTTGCCAACCTTCTTCTATAATTCTCAGCCGAAGCAATGGAAACTACATGCTTTGTTCAAAACCGAAGCATCATTTGCAAGTGTCTAAACAAAACTACATATGATGAACAACCGCAAACCAAATATCAGATTCCTCCACATTTTTGGTTGCAGATGCTTTGTTATCAACAAAAAGGATCATCTTAACAAATTTGCATCCAAATCTGATGAAGGCATTTTTCATGGCTACTACGCCAATAAAGTGCCCTCTCAGGTTCTCATCAGACGCACAAGACTGATAGTCGAAAGCTTCGATGTTAAATTTGATGACCATTATGTCCACAACACTTCTCCTTCAACTGAACTAGGATGATCTATTTGACCCCATAGACACGACTCATTTCTCTGAAATTCTTGTGTCTCCGGTAGCTCAACAACAACATGCAGAAGTATCTGGACCATCCTTGTCTGAAGATTTGTCGAATGGAACTTCCACCTCGCTGGTTGAGGGGGAAAGCTCAACTCCGGTTCAAATGACAACCATTGAGTTTCTAGTTATTGAGGACGTAGCTCCAGTATCTACCCGCATAGTCACAACTCAATCAAAAGTCTCTTCAAACTCTAACGATGAAGAAATAGAGAACATAGACACAAGAACAGATCCTAGAATTATCACTCAATCATCAATCCAGGGGGAAGCATCCTTGGTTCAAGAGGAACTTCCATCCGTAGTTCAAAGAGAACCTCAATCAAATGTGAATCAACATCCTACAGTCCAATACAATCTTGCGGGCTACTCTCAAGTCGAGGGGGAACTACCTTCTCCAACCGCAGAATGCTCTGACATTGAAGATATTCCATCTAGCACAGTCACTGATCACTAACAATCTTGCCTTCATATTTGGACAAAGGATCACCCACCGGGTGTAATCATTGGTAACCAATCCACAGGCATACAAACTCGATCTTCAAGTGATTTAACGAACCACTGCCATTATGCAACCTTCATGTCTGCAGTCGAGCCTTGAACCATAAAAGAAGCATTCATGGAGCCCGACTGGATCACCGCAATGCAAGAAGAACTAACTGAGTTTGAGAGGAACAAGGTGTGGAAGCTGGTACCAAAGCCAAAAGGCCACACAATCATCGATACTAGATGGGTTTACAAGAACAAGCGTGACAAATCCGGTGCGGTGGTGAGAAACCATACGCATCTTCTTGGCGTATGCGGCACATAAGAACATCGAAGTTCATCAAATGGATGTAAAAAGTTCCTTTCTCAATGGTGAAATGAAGGAGGATGTTTTCTTGCAACAACCTCTGGGCTTCGAATGTCAAGAATTTCCAAACCATTGCTACAAGCTTGAAAAGGCGGTTTACGGTCTCAAACAAGCTCCAAGGGCATGGTATGAGACTCTTTCAGAGTTTCTTGTCATGTCTGGGTATAAAAGAGGTGTGATTAATCACACTTTATTTAGAAGGGCAAATGGTAACCACTTAATGCTCGTCCAAATATATGTGGATGATATCATATTTGGTTCAACATAATAGAAAATGGTGGATGATTTTGCGAAGCTCATGAAAAACAAATTTCAAATGAGCATGAATAGAGAGATCAATTTCTTTCTAGGTCTTCAAGTAAAACAAGTCCGTCAAGGGATTTTCATCTATCAGGAAAAATACACCTCGGAGTTGCTGAAGAAATACTCAATGGACAATTGCTCCTCAACCAAATTTCCAATGGACAATGGATACAAGATCTCTATTGATCCTACCTGAGAGTCAGTTGATCACCTAACTGGAAGTAGACTAGAGACTATCTTCACCACAGGCTTATGTGCTCGATACCATGTCGACCCTAAAGTATCACATCTGATCGCAGTAAAGCAAGTCTTCAGATACCTCAAGGGAAGCAAAGCTCTAGGCCTCTGGTACCCAGCATGAAATGACTTCAACCTACAATCCTTCATCGATGTGGATCATGCTAGTTATAGATTAGATAGAAATAGTATTTCTGGTTGCTGCCAATTTCTAGGAGGAAGATTAGTCAGGTGGTCTTTAAGGAAGAAAAATTGTGTCTCTTCGTCTATAGCAGAGGCAGAATATGTGGCTGCAACCAATTCTTGTTCTCAAGTTCTTTAGATGAAGACTCAACTGATGGACTACGGTTACAAAATGTTGTGGGTACCAATTTATTGTGACTCGGAGAGTGTCATTTAGATTTCTCACACTCCAATTCACCACTCAAAGACGAAGCACATTGAATTACAGTACCACTTTATCAAATACCATATACTTAAAGGTAACATCGAACTGATTTTTGTTCCTACACACGAGGAAATAATTGATGTCTTCACAAAAGCACTTGATGTCTCTAAATTAAATAGCTTTCTAGAAATGTTAGGAATGATGAATCCGGACCCATAATTCCTTTTGAATTGATAGCTACCGCAGTCATTATCCTGTGAAGAACGTGCTTCTTTTCTTTTCAAAAACAAAATTCTTGAAGCATTCTCTTCACTGCGGTTGTAGAACAATATATTCATCTTATGTCAATTAGGTATATCTTGTATACCGCAATCACATATTATCTATATACTCTTCTGGTCCATAATTCCTTTTATTTCTAACTGTTTGATCAAGTGTTTCCTCAGCTCAAGCTACCGTAGCCATACCATATCTCAACCGCAGTTCTCATCCTTCTACTGCAATCACAATAAAGGATGCCATAATTACTTCATAAATCTCCTGATAACATTATGTGCTCTTTAATGGTACTCATTAAATAAAAATTCCTCATAAAAGCGAAACATTCATTTTGTAGCATACAATGTTTCAGTTTATTTCAAAATCACTTTTTTGTATCAGACCTATTTTAGGCTATGAAACAAATAAAGCATTTTTCCATAAAAGAAATCTTTTGAGAAAATCTTTTTTTATTCTGTCACGTCTCATAGCCTCCAAACTGTCAATTTCGTTTAACCTTCTTCTTTTTTACAAAGGATAAACCCCCTTTACCACATATTCCTTAAACGTGTGATCATGGGTGTAACAGTCATTAAATGCTTTGATTTCCAAAAAAATATTTTCTATTTGATTTACTTTTTTATGGATGATAATGGTTAAAACCCAAGGGTTTTTACCATTCACAGCTATAGATAAATTAATTTGGATAAAATTTTGAAATCCGTCCAGATAAAAACCCTTTTTCTTCCCAAGAAGGTTTTACACTTTCTGAACCCTTACGACGATCCTTCTCTCCTTCATCTTCTTGCTCTAAGCTTTCTACAAGTTCCTAATCTTTTAAAAAATGATGAAATCCGACATTTCCAAGAAGAAATCCAAGGCCTCAGGAGCTGTGAAACCAACTCGTTCCGACACAATAATCAAAGCTCAGTCCCCATCCACTGCTTCAAGCAATTTTAGGGTTGTGTTTTAATATCATCCCTACTAGAATGAAGAAATTTGATTGATGATCAAATTCATTCCATCCCATCCGCTGTTTGGTGCATTTGACACTTTCACTGAAGTTGTTCCACTCTCTAGTCTGTTCAAATGTGCTTTTTCAGCCTATCGTCCCCTCCACAACCTTCAGGAAGTGCACTTGCACTTGATCGATGAATCACTGGTCGTGCCCACCAAGACCAAGTTTTTGGAAGCTATCAACCTTAGGGTTCGTTCGACTACCAATTTCTTATCACCGAGCACACAAGACATCATTACCACTCTGCACCAGATGGGGTACCAAAAGAAGCTAAAGGGGATCGGAGAATTTAAGAAAAATCAGTTATCGGCGGTGTGGCAGTTTGTCTTTCACTTTGTCATTAGAAGTTTTTCCGACAGAACCGATGGCACAGATAACATGGGGATCAAGGTTCTCGAGCTTTTATGGAGCATATTCACCGGAAACGCTGTCAATTTTGGTCAAATTTTGTGGGATGACTTCCTACAATACATTCCAAAGGAGATTCCTCGACAAGATGCAACTAAACTTACCTTTTCTCGCTTTTGGTCTCTCTATGTTTCGGATCTTCACAAGGAGGCAAAGCTTGACATAGGTGATGATTCTACACTCTTTATCGATCGCGGCTTAAAAAGGTACACCTCTTACAAAGATCACTCTATTTTTGGACCCCTTAGGATATTACCTAGACACATCTTGGAGTCCATTGGACTCAATGCTCTTGATGTCACAGATCATACTGAGCCTACAGATGGTATTGACCCATACCATTCTTCTTCGCCTCATCCTAGTCAGTCTATCCTAGCCCCTACCGAAACCCAAGGTCCTATTAGTACCGTAACTTCTATCTCAACTTTGGTCCCTCGTACCGAAGAACCAACTAGTCAACCAAAAACCAAACATGTCAAGAAAATTGTATCCTCCAAGAAAGTTCCCCGTAACATTGCCATTAAGGGAGAAGCTGCCTCAAAGAAACGCAAGACCAGAATAATTGAATCTTTGGATGAAGCACCTCCTTCCCCCTCCAAAACTCAAGGCATACCTATCAGTGTTAAAGAAGACTCTTATCATGACTCCGGTGATGTTTTCAGACGCAAAAAGCTCAAACTTAAACCTAGTCATAACCAAATGTGTGGCCGGACTTATATCGCAGTCTCTCAATAGACTCCGATAGTCCTTGGAGCCCTTGCAGGCTTATTCGTTTCTACCCTATCTAACTACTCAGATACAGAAAGTGTATATGTTTCATCAGAACATGGAGACACACCCCCAATTGGATCTCAAGGGGATCCCATTGGTACAAATCACCCTTAGGTCTCTAGGACAGGTCACCTACACATCTTCGAGCCTGAGGAGTTGCGCTCCATCCTTCTTTCTGTAACCAAACACTGCAAACACATGACCACATGCAGGGCACTTCTTCAGCTCCTGCCAGAACCGAGCCGAGGAAAAACTTGACTTCCGGTCAAGGAGACCAAGGAAGCTTGGGAAAACCAACTCCACCACCATTACATACAAGTGGTTTAGGCGTAGTGAGAACAGTTGTGCCAGGATCCATAAACCCGGGGACACCCCGATGCGAACCAAAGGATTTGACGGATATCGTTCTAATGATTCCTAGACACAGTATCAACCAAGCAATGAATCCGGAATCAGGAAATATGAAGCTTTTCACAGGGCTTTTCAGTCACACAATGCTCAACAAACTCAACAACTTCGGCAATGGGAGAAAGAGATTCAAACCGTAGCTAAGTATTGGGCTGATACATTCAACAACGCGAAGACTGTTCATGATATCATAAAGATTCAAGAATGGATGTCAAAAATGAAATCCATGATGCATCAAGCTCAGCATCTACAAGATGGTTATGGTCCATCTCAACCTCCCCATATTGCTGAAAACTACGGCTCAAACGATGATGGAACCACAATTGAGATCAGCTCAGGACTGATGTTTAGTCTTCATGATCTCGATGTTAATAAATTGATCATCCTGTGTAGTCAAATGACTTCATAATGATTTTTGACGAAGACGAATCAAGTGGATCTCAACACTCCACTTCAAAGCCTATGGAAAAGAAGAAGAAGAAGAAGAAGAAGAAGAAGAAGAAGCTGGAAATGACAAGAAAAGAATTTCTCTCTTTACAATCCTAAGTTGACCAAATTTTGGCCGTAGTCACCATTCATCAACTGCAGCAATCTGATATAGCTGAACCGCAGTCGTTGGTTGAAAGAGTAGAACGATTGGAAACCAAAGAATTATTGGTTGTAGAGCGAATATCATTGAAAGTGGAAATGGGTATTAGAGTCCTTGATAATAGTCACACTACAGATCATAAACAGTTCCTATCCACTACTGAAAACCTCATCAAAGAGGTGATCACACTTAAAGCAGAAATCAAGTCTACTATTGAAAGTCAAGTTGTTCATATAAAGAACATGGTACAAAAGACTAAAAATGCTTATGAGTCAGTCATTGCGGTCCTCCAATCCACCATCAACAATCTTAGATGTTCTATCTCTGCTCCATCTCATGTCAATGAAATGCTCAATCTTACCAAAGAAATCCACCAACTCTTGTTCAAAACCAAAGTTCCCAATAATCTCCAAGTCTCAAAGTTGGTCAAGCAACAATTCACCGAAACATTCTCCAAAATCGACGGACTGAAGTAGTGGTTTGAGGATCAACAAGTATTTGATTCCTCAAAAGGGGGAAATAACCACAGTTCGTTCAATCAACAACCTGATCCTTCACACTCCAATACTCATGCGGATCATCAAACTCCTCCAAGTGTGGATCAAAACAAACCTTTAACTCCACAATCTACACCGCAACCATCTCCTAAAACATCAAATCCGGTATAATCTCATCATTCTCCTCCACCACAACAAGATTCCCCGCAACAAGAAGTTTTACATCAATCCCCTCCTCGTCAAGAAACTCCTCCTCATTTCAAGAATTTGGAATTAACAATGTCAATGTCTTCTGAGAACTCCACTGACTCTCCTGCAACTCGTCAAAGGAAGGAAGACTAGAAAGCAGCAAAATTTGTTGAATTAATTTGGAGAGATCATGGTTTCAACACAACCATGGATGAAACCCTGACCAATTCCTGGGTTAATCCCACTCGAAGATTACTTGATCATGATTATAAGCCAATTCTAACCTATGTTGAACCACCTTCGGATGGATACTGGGATATTCTGATCTCTCCTAACACAAAAAATTTCTCTTTTTTTGAACCTTTTGACCGTAGCCTTCCTGATGATCAAAGGCTACCCTTCGAGTTTGAACATTTGAATGGGTTCCATGCCAAGCATGGATCTGAATTTGAGAGCATCTAGTCTAATGATAGACCTTCAACAGTTAAAAGTTTCAAGATAAGGAAGTTCATGAAGACAGACTTAATTCAGTATACGCATACAAGAAGAGGCGATGACTACATTAGGGCTCGAGCAGATTTTCCTTTCATGAATCTGGAGGAAGTGTTTCTAATTGGAAGGGTATTTCAAATCAAGTCTGAGAAACATACGAAGATAAAGATTGTGGATGAGAAAGCTTGTGAATTTCTCAAGTCAGCAGTATGTGATTTTGCAATGATTGATGCGGACATTCATCCTATACTCACCCAAAAGTTCAATCTCTCAGCTCTTGAACCTGCACTAGTATTCACTAAAGGATATCAAGAAAGGTCCTTAGGAGCAACCAACTTCCTTGAACTTGGAGTTGTGTACAAAAGGGCCAACAATGATATCAAATACTTCATCCCAATCACCGTAATGCATTGACTGACCCGCAAACAACTTGAATTCACCTTGGCTTCAGTTTAGAGGACTAAGCATACAACTGATGAAGTGAAGTATGAGATTACAAGAAGAATCACTTGGTTAGGAGAAGTGAGGAAGTTTTGGTGGCTGCTTATCAAATTTATGAAGCTCAATAAGTAATGAAGGAGAAGTTGAATAGGTCACTTAGGAGGAAAATGTTAAGACAAAGAAGTGACCCCCTTAAACTTGGAGATCCGCAATCATCCTTTACCTACCGCAACTATCTTTTAGCTGTTGCAATCTGTCTCTCTACCACAACCTGTCCACCGTAGTGAAGACCTAGTTACGTCCAACTGATTTACCGTGATAACCTTTGTTTAACCAATGCACTGTGCATGGCGATACTAGTCAGTAGCTTCATTATTTGTTTATTTTGGATGTAATTTTTGGAGACTCTATAAATAGAGTGCTCATGCCTTGTATCACATATTTCTCACCTCTTATCACTTCTTCACTACGATCTTTTGATCTTTCTCTCTGAAATATAAAGATCTTTGAAGGTCCATAATTTTGTGGTTTGAGCTAGGCATAGATTTTGTATAGATCTAATCAGGGTGTCAGTGGTTGTATAGCAGTGTTGTGTATTGAACTTGTATATGTGCAGCCACACATGTGTGTGCGGCCACACACACGTGTATGGCTGCACACTCATGTGCTGGTGGGGGTACTATTTATAGTAACTGATTTGTGTCAGATTACACTTTTTGGCTGAACACTGTAGTGATTGTACTCTCTCAAGGTGTACTTGACATTTATTCGTAATAGATGTGTGCATGCTTGATATTATCTTCTTTCTACTCCTTCTACACTTTATTTTGATTGCAATTAACATCATTGATTACTGAATTGGATCCATAAATTAGGGACTAACAATTGGTATCAGAGCCAATTTGGTATCAACTGAAGTATTTTGAAGTGTGAGGGTGCAAAATTTCACTGTTTTTGATCAAAGAACTGCTGTTTGATTCCAATGTTTAATAGTTGTCAATAGTGTGAACTCGAATTTTATTAAAAATCTGAGAAAATCATGTGTTGTTCAATGCTTTGGAGTGTGCGATCAACTGTTTGAAGGTGTGAGGTTCACTATTGAAGGTGTGCGGTTCACTGTTGAAGGTGTGCAGCTCACTGTTTGAAGGTGTGCGGTCCACAGTTTGAAGGTTTGTTGCTAAGTGTGTGCGGTGGAGCGTATTGTTTGAAGTGTGTATGGTTGCATTCTAAAAATTGTTTGCTGTTGAGAGTGTGCGGCTAAGTGTGCTGTTAAGGTTGTACGGTTGGGTTTGCTGTTGAATTTGCTTATTAAACGTGTGCGGTTGAATTTGCTGATTAAGTCTTGTTTGCTGTTAGTGTATGCAGTTACAACTATTTTGCTGTTGTGTGTACGGTTGAAGTCAAGTGTGCGGTTAAGTAAGAACTTGTGTGCGGTTATACCTTGTGTGCGGTAACAATCACTTAAAGCTTGTCAAAATGGAATCTCAAAGCAGGATTGCTCATCAGGATTTGGATGCAATTATGGGAACTACTACTCGTATTCCCAGATTGTTTTCAGCTGAAGGATTTCCTGAATGGAAATATTGAATTGAGAAATACATCAAGATGAAAGACTTCAAAATTTGGAGAAGTATTTTAAGAGGATCGATTCGGATTACATCCACTCTAGAAGATGGCACTGTAATTGACAAACAGATTGAAAACTACACTGATGATGACTTTGAAAGAGTTGAAGAACAAGAAAAGGCACTCGCTACACTCACCATGGAGTTGTCTCCTGAGATTGCACAAGGATTTCGTGAGTATACGTCAGCAAAAGCATTATGGGAAGCGCTCATAGAAGTCTACGAAGGAAATGAGGACATGAAGCAAAGTCGACAAGACATGCTCCGACAAAAATTCAACATGTTTAATCACGTCTTGGGAGAAACATTGGAAAATCAATTGCAAAGATTTATCACATTAACAACTGAAATGAGCTCTGTGGGTGTGATGGTTACTAGGTCCAAAATCAACAAAAAGCTGCTAAATTCTCTTCTAAAATCATGGGACATGAATGTCTTAGTGACTAAAAAGACAAAAGACCTAAATTGATTGAGCTTAGCCGAAACAATGGCAATCATTAAAGCCTGCGATATTGATGATAAACAAAGAGAAATCAACCATGTCAACTCGTACTCCACAGCTATTCTTGGAATTCAAAACAACACTGCTTTTTCAAGCTTTACCACTCATCCAAATTCTCAAGCTAACATTCCTCAAGTTGAAACTTATGCAGCCCATCATACCATACCATACAACATACCTCACACGCAACAATCTCAAATTCCTAAATCTCAAAACATATCTCAAGTTGGTTCTATTGTTGGTTCTTCCACAACTATTTCAGTTCAAACTCACGGAATTGGTTCTCAAAGTTCTTCTGCAAGTGAAAAAGAAGAGAATATGGCTCTTGCTACCGGATTAGTAAACTGCTACAATGCCTTTGTGGCTGGAGAACTCCCTCCACAACTCTCATTCGCTGATCTCGACCAAATTCATCTAGAAGATGTAGTAGAGATATATATTACTTGGCAAATGGCAATGGCAATATTCAGAGCTAAACAATTTTCCAAGAAAACTGGAAAGAACAACTGGGGTGTAAACTCTAACAAGAAAATGGGATTTAGCAAAGGAAAGTTATGTTGTTACAATTGTCATGAACCAGGACACTTTGCAAGGGAATGCCCAAAGCCCGATCGACGAGAGAACTCTGACAGAACCATGGGGCTAGTGACTTATGTTCACAGCAGCAACAAAGGATCATCTTCAAACAATCAATCTGCAAACATGGCAATGGTGGCCCAATCGTTTAGATGGGAAGATCAAGTTCAGGCCCTAAACATTTCGGGACCTGAAAAGGCAAATCTTGCTCAAGTAAGGATGAAGATAAAGGAAAGATGAACGTAGATCCAGAAGAGGAGATGATGAATCTGCAATTTGCATTCGTTGTACAAACCACTCCAGAACCAATCAAATCTGAGGTTAGAGAATTTGGTTGTTCTCAATCTTGCATTAAAACTGTTAAATTTTTGAGAGATCAAATTGAGATAATCAAAAGAGAGAGAAAGTTAGATAGAAGAAGTGTGTGTGTGTGAGAATCTATTGTAAGGAGCATCAATCATATCATCAATACATCAGATTCAAGTTATTCTTCTTCTCTTTCTCTTCCGTTTGATCTGACATCATCCAATTATTTGGGATTCCGCACGATCAATTGGATCTGATTGATACACAAGCAATTTTGGGGACTTACAATTGGTATCAGAGCACTCTTAGGAAAAATCAAAAGCCCTTAAAAACTCAATTAGAAAATAAAACAAAAGATTTTAGAAAATTGCAAGAGGATTACAGCAACAAATGCGAGAACTATGATCATCTCAAAAGAAAATTTGCTGCTGTAACCGCGGAACTTGACACATTAAAAAACTGTTTTGAAAAAGCTGAATTTAATTTCAAAAAATACAATGGGTCAAGTGAAAAGATTGCAAAATTAATCGAAGGACAATCACACTGGACAGATATAACTCATGGTAATCAAATAAAAGTTGGACTAGGATTTGAGAGTGTCCCTCCTCTCTTTAATCACAATTACACTGCTATTCCCTTGTCTCAAGAAGAAATTGACAGAGAACCTCGCATGGTATATGGAAAGTCAGCTTCTGAGCAGGCAATACAATCTAATAATGAGAGTTTGCATACTAACGCTTCTACCTTAAGTGCAGATATATCAGTAGATAAGGGGGAGCATGAAGTTGAAACTTTTGAGTCAAATGATCTTGTGTCTGGGTCTGATGTTAATTTCAGTCATGAGTATGTGTCAAAAACAAACGCAAATATCTTTGTGTCGGGTGGCGTTTTATTTCAGTCTGATAATTCTGTTACTGATAATGTTGTTTCTGATCAAATTGCTAAATCTGATTTGCATGTCTCTGCATCTTCCACATTTGCTTCAAAATCTTGTGATGGATTTTGCAAGTATGGAAGTGTTAAAAATAAAAAACGAAAGAATAAACTTGTCAACAGTAGTGCCAAACCTTTTGATAATAAACAAATCTGTTTTAACTGTGGCACTATTGGACACATTGCAAGGAATTGTATGAACCGGATGTTTGTTTCTCATGCAAAAAAAAAGAGGGGAGAACGAATTTTGGGGACGATCTTTAACTAGAAAAACCCCCCAGAACTCGCTCTCATAATGGTAAATTGAACAAAAATTTAAACAAGAAAATGGATAATTCTAAAAAGAATAGACATGTTTTTTATAAAAACAACAAGAGTTTGCCAAAATCAACTCAGGCTAAGCCTAAGTCGAACTTGTCAAAAAGCAGGACTGGATATTCAAATTCTTCAAGAAGAAAATCCACCGGCTCGAAGCAAACTAACAAATTTTCAAAACCTAACTTTCAGTGGATACCAAAATCAATTTCAAATTCAATTTCAGATCAGTCACCATTAACCTCTAAATCAAAAGATAAGAAAGAATTAAATGACAAATTTGTGAAAGGGAAGGATCAACCCAGGGTTGTAATGACCTGGGTCCCCAAAACTAAATGATTCCGCTCGTTATGTAGGGACAGTTGCGGAGGAATGTCGTCAGACCTTGGTATATCGACAGCGGCTGCTCCCGGCACATGACTGGAGACATATCTCCACTGCATGACATTCAAACTTTTAATGGAGGATATGTTTCCTTTGCGGGTGGAGAGGGCGGAAAATTACTCAGAAAGGAATTGTCACAAATGGGTTGTTGAATTTTGAGAATGTTAACTTCGCTCCAGAACTAAAGCACAGCTTGCTGAGTGTGTCCCAGATTTGCGATAAGGGTTACTCCACTCATTTCACAGATAAGGAATATCTGATCTTAAAGCCTGGTGTTGTCATCCTTGAAGACTGGATTCTTGTAAGATCTAAGCGGGATGGGAATGCCTACATTATAAACATGAACAACAATATACCTGACGAAGTCACTTATCTCTTCTCCAAAGCTTCTGAACAAAATGCGATGCTGTGGTATCATCGTCTCGGTCATGCGAATGCAAAAAACTTGAATCGGCTTGCGAAGAACGAACTGGTCCGAGGGTTACCTGTCAAAGATTTCATTACTTTTGAAAAATGTGTTTCCTGCGCTCAGGGAAAACATCATCGGAAACCACACTTTCCAAAGCAGATAAACTCCATAAGTCAAGTGCTCGAGTTGTTACATATGGATTTATTTGGTTCGGTTAATGTTCTCAGCATAAATCGTAACTCATATTGCCTCGTTGTGATAGACGATTACTCTCGATTCACTTGGGTTTTCTTTCTGTCCAACAAAGCTGGGATCCCTGACCTCATCAAAAGATTCATTGTGATGATCGAAAATCAGACCAACAGTCGAGTGAAAGCGTTGCGTACTGCTAATGGAACAAAATTCAAAAATGCTGTTCTTGATCATTTCTGTGTTGAGAAAGGGATCATGTGTCAGTTCAGTTCCGTTCGAACACCTCAACAAAACGGGGTTGCTGAACGCAGGAGTCGAACTCTAAAAGACGCCGTAAGGACGATGCTCTGTGACTCCAAGCTTCCTGTGTTCTTTTGGGCGGAGGCGATTAACACGGCGTGCTACGTTCAGAATCGCGTGCTGATCAACAAAGCCATAATGAAGAGACCGTACGAAATCCTATACGGAGACAAGCCATCTGTCAGCCATTTCCGAGTATTTGGCTGCCCTGGCACCCTTCTTCACTTGGAATCCAACCCCAAATTCAATGCAAAAGTCGATGACTGTTACTTTGTTGGATATACTGCTCGAACTGCTTACAGGGTTTACAACAAAAAGACAAAACAGATTGTAGAATCTTTCGATGTTCGTTAGCTCGAAGAAAATGAGACAGATGCAAGAGTGGGTCCCGATTGGCTATTTGACTACACATCTCTTTTCAAATCGTTTAATGTGTCCTCAGATAATCAAGCAGGATCTACGTCAAATTCGAAGATCATTATTGAAGATGAAGAAGACGAAGTTGTCTACCGACCACCACTAATTTCTTCTGATCCTCCAATGGTGCCCTCTGTTCACACTGAATCTTCTGAGTCTTCTCCTCAACAACCTTCTCCTGATGCTATTGCTACTCCTCTAACTCCGGTGGAAAGAGAGTTCATGAACCATGAGACTTTTGCTGTAACTTCAAATTTGATGGAATTTCTCTTTCCAGAAAGTATTGTTGAAGAGTTTGTAGCAGATCTTCCGAACGAACTTTGTTCATCCTCTGTGAATCACACAACAAATGATGGAGCAGTTAACATTCATACTCTTCCAGTCTCTATCAATGATATCAGCTACCAGATCACTGCACACATTCAACGTGACCATCCAATAGAGAACGTCATTAGCCAGCTGGGCGACGACGTTCAAACAAGAAGTCAAGGTGGGGATGTTAACACGTGTCTCTACTCTTGCTTCATTTCTCAGATAGAGCCCAAATCTATCGAAGTGGCTCTGAATGAGCCCAGCTAGGTTGACGCCATGCATGATGAACTTAATCAATTCGAGAAGCTCGGGGTTTGGAAGTTGGTGGAGCTACCAAAAGGAAAGAAATCTCTTGACACTCGATGGGTCTTTCAGAATAAACAAGACGACTCAAGTGTAATTGTGCGTAACAAGGCGAGATTAGTGGTTCGCGGGTTTCGGCAAGTTGAGGGTCTTGATTATATGGAATTTTATGCTCTGGTCGCTCGTTTGGAAGCCATTCGTATCTTCCTTGCTTATGCTTCCTATATGAATTTCACCGTATACCAAATGGATGTCAAGACGGATTTCTTATACGACAAGGTCAAGGAGGAGATTTACGTTGACCAACCACCCGATTTCCTTAACTCAAAACTTCCCAACCATGTTTACAAGTTAGAAAAAGCTTTGTATGGACTGCATCAAGCTCTTAGAGCTTGGTATGCTACTCTGACTCAACATTTGCTCAACCACGGCTATTCCCGAGGCACCATTGATCAAACCTTATTCCTCAAACATGTCGGTCCAGATCAAATTCTTGTTCAAATTTATGTGGACGACATTATTTTCGGGTCGACAAGCCAACAGCTTTGCAAAGAGTTCGAAGCAGTGATGAAGAAGCGGTTCGAGATGAGTTCGCTTGGGGAGATGACCACGTTTCTGGGGCTTCAGGTCCAACAATCTTCAACCGGAATCCTTATTCACCAAGCAAAGTATGTGGATCATGTACTGAAGAAGACCAGGTTCCGAGACGCGAAACCTGCTCTTACACCCATGGCTGAAAGACCTCTGCTGACCCCTGATCTTGAGGGTGAATCCGTAGATCAGACGCATTATCGATCAATGATCGGATCACTCACGTATCTGACTGTCAGTCACCCAGACATAATGTTTGTGGTCTGTCAATGTGCTCACTACCAGGCTAATCCTAAACTCTCTCATTTACTTGCTGTTAAACAGATTTTTCGGTATCTCAAAGGGTGCCCAAAACTGGGTCTTTGGTATCCGAAAAATCCAGAATTTGACCTTTACGCTTTTGCAGACAGCAACTATGGCGGGTGTGAGCTTGATAGAAAATCGACTTCAGGAGGATGCCAATTTCTGGGGGATAGATTGGTTTCATGGCAGTGTAAGAAGCAGCATATCGTTTCCACCTCAACAACAGAAGCGGAGTATGTCGCTGCATCTGCTTGTTGTTCTCAAGTCATCTGGATCCAACATCAGTTGTTGGACTACAGTTTCAATTTTCAAGAAAGCCCTCTTTTCTGTGATAATGAGGTTGCGATCCAAATTGCCAAAAACCTGGTCCAGCACTCAAAAACCAAGCACATCGACATCAAGATTCATTTTATTAGAGAATGTTATGAGTGTTCGCTCATTCGACTAAAACAGGTCCGCTCTGATAATAATGTAGCAGATCTGTTCACCAAGCCGTTTAACAAAGCTCGATTCGATGTGATGGTTAATTTTCTAAAAATGATCCGTTTTGAGGATTAATTTTTATGTTTAACTTAGGATAAATTTGCGCATTTTTTTTCTTTTTATTTTTTTTATGCACAAATTTAGGGGGAGAAAATTAGAAAATCCAAAAACATAGAAAATTAGAAAATCCAAAAACATTAGAAAATCATAAAAATAAAAAGAAATTATGCTCGCTATGGAATGTGCTTGAGGGAGATGTTTTGGGAAGTGATATTATCAAGTGATAACAGACAATCTAAATCTGCATAACGTACCCAAAGTTGAAGGGTCTATGCTCTGATTTCATGCGTCAGTAGGCACAAAGAATTTAACAGACTTGACTAGGCAGAGTTGAACTTAAGAAATCAAATGACTTGATAAATCTTGACCTAGATAGTTCCGTTTAGCCTGACAATACGACGCTTGGATATGTTAAGCAGGGAGATATATATGGGAATCTACTCATCACATTAAATGAACCCGTATCTGGAACTATGGTTTAACTTTTCCTCGATGTGCGGATTATGTCCTTAATTCCAGTATTGATCGGGCGACTGGTAAATTCCGATAAATTAGTCTGTAGAAAATCATTTTCTTTCTTTCTATCTGTTAGTCATATGTTACCTCCTCTGCGTGATTGGAAGAGATCCGACCTGGACTGTAACATATACAACTCTATTTCTCTGCATATTATATATGAAATTCCTCTTATTTGTTAGCCGTATGTTGTCTCCTTTGCGTGACTAACAATCCGACCTGGTACACAGCATATGCAACCTTCTACTTCTCAATCCCTATCAAACTATAAGTAAAAATACTATCAATCTATCTTCTCTCCTACTAATGGTCTGCTAATCCGATGTAAAGAGTACTCTGGAAGTCCTTGATTATTGGGGCATATCAGGAAGCGGGAAACATGTTCCAGTACCATTAAAAATTGAACACTCAAAGATTGTCTATAGATCTCGCTGCTCAATTTAGGTGGACAACAATATCCCTGGTCGTCGTTAGCTGAATGGTCCTTAAGATACAATATCTAGGAACTCAGGATCACATTGTCTTGTCACTTATAGTATGTCCTAATTTTGTCACAATTTTTCGTGTTTAAGTGGACAACAATACCGGCGATCGACCAGACAAAGACATGAAGATAGAAGGTACCGAAAAGCAGATAAAGGTTGTCTAAAAACTTTGATCCCTAATCTCAATAGGTTAAAACAATTTATATAGGATTAAAAATTAAATTTTAATTCCCTATCGTTAATAGTATTTCCAATTTTATTTTAGTTTATTCTATTTTTATTTTTATTTTTATTTTTTACTTTTATCTTAGTTAATAAGTTTTCTTTTAGTTTTTAATTTTAAATCCTTAGGAATAATAAATTTAGTCTCTTAAATCCTCAAAATGGTTTGTTTTTGAAAAATGGTATGGGGCCTCGGTTTATTTATTATAAAGGTGAGGGGGAGGAAATGAAAATATTTTGAGTATATATATGGTGTGTGCGGTGAGAATGTTACCGGCACTATTGCCACACGCGTTTCTCTCAACCGCACACATTTTATTACCTTCTCTCTAAAAATTATTGAATATTTCACTGTTTTTCTTGAAATTGAAGCCATTATCTGGTAAGTCTCATAAACACGGCTCAATATTTTAAAATTTTTTGTGAAAACCATCCATTGTTTGCTGTTGAAGCAAAATATAATTTGTTCGTCTCCAAGTGCGACCACACACGGTATGTACGGCCGCACACGGGCATGTGCGGCTGTATGATATGTGAGCGGTTGGGTGTGTGCGGCTGCAACTGCACACTTACATGTGTGTGGATGTGTGCACTTCTATGTGCGGCTGCACCATTTTTAATAAGTTTGCCCTAATGATTTTGTGCGTTTATTTTCAGATTAAGATGGGAGACATGGAATTTACTAAAGTCCACAACTCCGCCATTTTTCTCGAAGACCCTCCTGCAGCTCACAAAGACTTGAAATTCATTGTGGATGGTTTGAAGAAATCCTGCTTGGTCCATGCTCTAACTACATGCCCTGCTATCTACCAGAATGTGATTAAGGATTTCTGGAGGAGCGCTGCTGTGAAGAAGAATGATCAGGGTGAAAAGTTCGTTGAAGCATCAATCGAAGACAAGAAAATTCAAGTAACAGAGAGCATCATTAGAGAATCTCTCCAAATAGAAGACAGATCTGAGTACACCATGGAAATTGACATTCATCAAACTCAGGATGTCTTAGAGCACATGGGATACGAGGGAACCTTTCCCCTACAATCAAGAAGTTGCTTCCTCCGTGTTGGAAGTATCTGGCTCATGTGTCCGTGAGCTGTATTTCCGGCAGGAGATCAGGAGCAAACGAGATCTCCCTGGCCAACACTAGTGCAATTGCAGCATTGGCTGCAGGATTTGAGTTCAATTTCTCAAAATTCATAATGAATGAAATGATTCTAAACCTTGAAGGGAGCAAAAGGGACAAATTCTTAATGTATCTAAGATTTTTGAAAATCATCCTTAATGTGACTCACCCCAAGCTGCAGAGAGGAAATGATACCTTGGATTTCAAATCCATTGGTCCAAGTGCTTTTGGACTAATGAAACAAAAGAGAGGCGGGAAATTTTTGTTTGAAGGAAAATTTTCATGGATAAAATTTGGAATTTTTGAAGAGAATGATAGAGAAGAATCAGAAGAGCAGTCCATTCCGATGGAAAATGAAGATATTTTTCATTCTACCTCCGAGCTAGAAGTGGAGGAGATTCATGATTCTCCCACAGCTTGTGTGGCTGATAAGCATGATTTTCAGAAAGCAAATGAATCAAAATCTACTCGAGAGGATGATGACGATGATCTTTATGATGATGTAGAGTTTTTAAAAGAAATTGACTTTACGGGGATCAGTGACGACATTCCAACAAACATAGAATTTGATCTTGGTGATGAAAATTTTGGTTCTTTTCATGGAATTCCCAGTAGTCGTGTTACTAAAGTCGATGAAGTTGCTTCTTCAGCAACCAAGACTAGAGATAAAGGAAATGTTCTCAAGATTCTGCTCTCTACTTCAAAGCCCTTGGAGGTTGCATCAAGCTAAGGAGATGTGACATCAGAGATTCCTCCCTCTGTGTCATCCATCTCAACTTCTGCTCCAGTCATTCCTGAGTCAACTCAACCTCAGACTTCTCAGACATCCGTGAAAACAAGCCAATCACTTGCAAGTCTGGAGGTACCCGCTATAAGAAGTACACCTCAAGTTCTTTCAACAATCACTACTACCACTGTTCACTCTCCTCCAAAACAATCGGATGAAGGTCCGAGTACCATGTTTGAGACTGGTGGATCCTCATCCATTCCAGAATATTCTCCTACTCGACCTTCATTAGATGAAGCTTCTATTAGATTGGTAAAACACCTGGCACAATCTAGTCCAACCACCTCACACGGGAAAGGAATATCCTTTAGGGAGGGACGGACAGGTGATGAAAAATCTTCTTCGCCTGATCTTCGAAAGGAGATTGGGATTCTCCGTCAAGAGCTCATCAAAAAGTCAATTTAGATGGATCAGCTCACTACATACATTTTTGAGCTGAGGGCGAAGGATGAAGAAAAGACCAAACAAATTAAAGATCAGCAAACGAGTCTTGGATCCGTATCAGCCAATTATTTCAATCTCAAGAACATTTTGTACGATGCATTTGGTGAAAGAGTCAAAGCCCTCTTCCAACAGCCACATGGAATAGTTGATCCTCCCACAGTTCAATCACATTCTGCAACTGATGATCTTCCTGTCAACCCACCTGCTCCAAGAACAACCACCATTGTCAACAGGTTTGAAAAAGAACCAGAAGGAAGTAGAGCCAGAATCACAATCAAACAGGGCAAAAGAATCGTAACTGCCAATCAAAGCGAAGGCCTTTTATTCATGAAAAAACTCTAATGAAAATCGCAAGGCAAAAGACCCTGTTTTGATCGTAACAGATTTGAAGAAAAGAAAGTTCGGTGACTAGTATGGAGACAGGTCCGGAATCTGAATGTGGGACTTTGATCCAGAGACGAATTTGTGGGTTGTAAAGTGAAACTCAGGAGTATCTGAGTGTTACAAAAGCACCCATGATTTCAACTCTTGGACCAAAACTGATCTAGCCGAATTATCCAGGGCCCCATTCCATAATCCCTCTGAAGATCCCAGTGCCTCTAACTTCAAAAGGTTTCTTGACAGACAAGTCAGAGAAAATTTTCCATCAATGAAGACTGCAAGAGCTTTGTATAGATAAGACAAAGAAATTCTTGATCCGAAATCAGGCGAACCCATGAAGATCATACTCTGGCCTGCAACTAAGCAACAAAAGGAAATTCCTATCCCTCAACACTTTCATGAGGGATATCTTGATAATATGGAATTTTGGGCCTACGATGACGAAACTGCAACTACTGCTATTAAATTCCAGGATTGAGAATAAGTTCTGAGATTGATAAGTGCCAAAGATCTTCTTCGATTTAGAGAGAGGGATATCCGGACTCTGGCTCGTCATCAGATCATTTGCAGAAAATACGTCATGGAAGCTGCTGCTAAAGAATTCACTGTAATGGTGGCTACAATCATCAATGGAAGAATGTGGATGGGCTCGATGGGAAGATCGGATCTAAAGCTGTATGAGAAGCCAACCGAGAAGCCAAACGAATGAAGTTCAAGACTATGCTAGTCTCAAACGAAGGGGGAGATTGAAGGTCCATAATTTTGTGGTTTGAGCTAGGCATAAATTTTGTATAGATCTAATCAGGGTGTCAGTGGTTGTATAGCAGTGTTGTGTATTGAACTTGTATGTGTGCAGCCACACATGTGTGTGCGGCCGCACACACGTGTATGGCTACACACTCATGTGCTGGTGCGGGTACTATTTATAGTAACTGATTTGTGTCAGATTGCACTTTTTGGCTGAACACTGTAGTGATTGTACTTTCTCAAGGTGTACTTGACATTTATTTGTAATAGATGTGTGCATGCTTGATATTATCTTCTTTTTACTCCTACACTTTATTTTGATTGCAATTAACTTCATTGATTACTGAATTGGATCCATAAATTAGGGACTAACAATCTTTTTCTCATATCTCTATCTTACTGATCATCATCGAAGTTCCTCTTCACTTTAAACTGATCTCACTTGCGTTTGAGTGCAAACCTTGTTATTATTCGGTTTGGTGTATACTTGATATAACTTGTCATTTACATTTCCTTTACTTTTCAACACTTTTAATTCCGCAACTAACTATCTAACAATCTAGCTTCTTATTATTGTTGAGCTTTTATGATCCTTTGAGATTAACTTATTCCGCAAAGGTCATGGCCGCTACTAGGGTTAGGGTTCCCGGGGGTGGGGGGTTGACGGATATATACCCCGCCCCATAAGACTTTATCCCATAATGACATATTTTGTTCTTCATTCTCCTTTTTCTTTCATATTAAATCCAATTGTGCCAAATGGCCCCTCCTCTACAAAACCTTTTCAACTTAGTTACATAATTTACCCTTTTAGCCCCAGCCATCCAAAATCCTTTCATATTAAGTCCAAATGATACCAAACACCCCCTTGAATTCTAAAATCCTTTGCAAAATAAATCCCAAAATTACACTTTAACCCCCAGATATTCAATTCATATCATTTGGCTCCCCAAAACTAACACCCCGCTAATTATCATTTGATTTTGGTTATAATAATATAAAATAATAATAATAATTACATCTCGGGGTTCCGAGTTTATTATTTAATTATTCTATTCTAAACGAGATGTTACAAGAGAATGCTATTAGAGAGGCCCTATAGGGTGCGGGGCCAGCACCCCATTTTCCATTTTTGGAAAGTCTTTTCAGCAAAACACCATTTCCAAATAGTACATTAGCAAACATTATCAAAACTACTTTTCACTTTGATTGAAATTAATTAGACAATCAAGGGACCTTCTTAGAATTTCTTCATTTCTTCTTTGAACAAATTACTGAAATTGTCCCTGTAGTTTGTAAAAATTTCACTTTTGGTCCCTATCTTTTGTTTTGGACTCAGACCGTCCCTATAGTTTATTTTCGTTTCGTTTTTCGTCCTTGACAGAAATAAAAAGACTATTTTTCCCTTTGTATTTTTTTCAATTTTTTTGTTATTGGTTTATTATGTATTAATTAAATGATTTATAGACATGGGGCCACTCATATTCCCACATCTAACTACCACTGGTTACCAACAACCACCACATACCTCAGGCAACCCCCGTTGAACCACCACATTTGACATCAGACAACACTGATTCAACCTTATCTCCGGTCACCACACCAAATTCAAAAGAAATTGGACCAAAATAAAAAACCCTATATAATCACAATCAGAATCTATAATCAAAATCAAAATCTATATACAAAGCCTAAAATCAAAATGTGTTCCTAAAAATCATTTCAGAAATCAAATACAAAGTTTATTTGACTATCCTTTGGTTCTGTGGGTTCATATGTAGACAAAAGTGGGTTCCAAATGTAGATTGCAAAATACCTTGAGGAGATAAAGGGGATGGGTGACCGGCTCCATAGGTAAGGTCACCGACGAAGTTTTCACATGTCGACGAGGTTACCAGCTCTGATGCAAGCTCTAACGCGGACAACATCAGAACCACTAAATGCCCATGGATCGCCGAACAAACTAATTTGTTGCTTCTTTCCACCCCTTTCTCTCGCCAGAAACCAATGTCATCACCATCTACCCCGTCTTCCTCCCTCTTAGCTATACCTGTATTTTTATTGCCTTCTAGAACTAGATTTGTTTGGAGATAGACGATGGCAATGGTGTAGGCCTCTGAGTGGCGGTGATGGTAGCAGAAAAGGATAATGAACAGTGGTGGTAGAAGAGGATAGTGAACGGGGTCATAGCTCTAATGGGGACTTGAATTGCATGTTCAACATCAAATTTAGAGGTGCATGATTCCAATGGTGGCAACTTTAGATGTGCTGTTTTCCTGCATCGGAAATGGAGTGGTCCTCATTGAGAGTGGGTTGCAGATTTCAAGCCACCTCAATACCCTTCACCTTGATCTTCCTAGGGTCGCCGAAATGGAGTAGTCATCAACAATTTTCTTGTGATTAGTCGCCGAATTTGAAGAAGGTAGAGAGGAAACGAGTGTGTGTGAGACAAAGATATAAAAGGTAGAAGCCTTTTTTAGAGTAGATGGTGGCCCACATGTTTTTTTCTAAATTATAAATAAATTTAAAACAATAAGTTAATTGAAAATAAAACATTAAGGGCATTATAGTCATTTTCTATTGGGTAGGGACTTACACCATAACAAAGTAAAAACCTAGCAATGATTTAAGGGATTATGACTTAAAATAGTAATGTATTTTTCGATTTGTACACATTTGGTTACTAAGTTTTTTTTGTCCACATTTACCCCTTCAACTTGTTAAATTGTACATATTCAGTACTTATGATCGGTTACTGTAGTTTAGCTGGTAAAAACGACTTAATAGGGTAATATATTTCTCACTTTGTACACATTTAGTCCTTAATATCTTTTTTAGTTCCAAAATAAGTTCTTTTTGTTTTTGTACTCATTCAGTATTTATGAACGGTAACGACCCAATTTTTACAAAAAAAAATTTTCATTTATCAGTAATCAAACCACTTGCATAAACCATAAAACCCCAAAAACATATGTTTTCAAATTCACATTCATTACATCATTATCTTCTTTTAAAAACATTAGAGTATCCCAAAACACACTAGTAAAGGAGAGATAGAGTGCACGCTGTGCCATCACGCCTTGCCCTTGCCCTTGAGCTCAGATGTACCTAAGCCAAATCCACAAAAGGTAAGCTTGAAAGCTTAGTGAGTTCCCCAAAGCACACCCACACAAACACGCATATCATAAGATACTAGCTAAACAGTTAATCAAACATATAAACCACACAAGCCAATCACATAAGGAAGCCCTGGAAACCCTCCAGGGTCTTACTCTGGGTGCCATGGGAACCCCCACATGGTCTTAGCCCAATGCCTCAGGAACCCCTCGAGGTCTTTGACCTAGGATGCCAAGGAAAGCCTCCAAGGTCTTATACCTAAGTGCCTCAGGAAGCCCCTGAGGTCTTTCATACAAACACAATCACATAACATGTCAAGGCACATGATGTCTAACACATGTAACATAATCACATAATGGGCCGACCTTGGTGCCTTAGACCCATTGGTATGGTGAGGAGACTCACCTCAATCTGCCAAATACAAACACTGCCCTCCTAAAAGTCTGGAATCCCATGAGCTGGACAATAATAATGGTAATATAATCAATATTAGAACATTAAATTAACCAAGGGGAAACTAACCCCCAAACACCTCCCCAAGGCCCAAATACCTTTTGCTACTAATAGGCCCCAAAGTCTAAGTCCATTATCCTTAATGGGCCTCTTGGCCTAATAAGGCCCAACCATTGAATCCATGGACCATACAGATGAAGAAGTCCATAATTCACAGCATACAACCATGCCATATACCCAAATGAGGCCCATCAACTTAAAGGCCCAAAACAGATTAAGGCCCAACTGTTGTTGCGTACGCCCAACGAACCATCTTGGTACGCGCAGTATACTGAGGGTTTGGGGGCTATGCGCCGCGTAGAACTGGCTACGCCCAGCCTACGCCCAGTTTAAGCATTTTCTCCATTAAGTTCTTAATGTTTGGTTTCCTCATGACCAAAAGTCAGATCTATGTCTGTTAAAACGTCCTAAGGCATAAAGTTTCCAACTTTATGCCCTTCATGCCTCAAAATCATCCAACACTTCCATTAAGACCTTTTCAAGGTTCTTAATCTATGCATAAGGCTTAGACATCCATTAAGATCCCATTTTTATGCTTCTAAACGACCAAGGGACCTTAGATCTGCCATCCTCATCTTATGGAGTTGCTTAGCTCATCAAGATAGGTCCAAAACCAACCTAATGCGCAAAACTAGAAAACCCTATCTATACGATCCATGCTTGCTTGACCACTTCTAGAAGCTTTTTACCTCTAGAAGCTTTGTAAGGTGAGTTTCACGCAGGATCTTGAAGCACCTATACGATCCATGCTTGCTTGACCACTTCTTATTCTTGAAATGAACACTAAAAGGTCACAAATGCACTCTTTTAAGCTCAAGAATGATCTCACAAGTTTCTTTGGGGTACAAGGACGCTCTAAGGCTATGGAGGCTCTCTAGGGTTAAGTCCAAGGGACTTAAGATTGTTTTAATAGGCCTCATGTCCGAAGATTAAGGTTTTGGCTCTCTGACGCATACGCCCAGTATACCCTTACGTACGCCCAGCGTACGTGAGGCTTCTCCGCGATCAATCATGCAGAGTACGCTAAGCGTACATCTAGGTATGCCCAGTGTACTTGAGGGGCCAAATATGCTCATAAATGAAATCTTGAGGGTTTCCAACACATACCAGACCAGGGTGTTACAACTCTCCCCTACTTGGATTAGACTTTGTGCCCGAAGTCCGCAGCGGTGAACAGATCAGGGTAATGCTCCAGCATTTCCTCCTCCGGCTCCCACGTCCATTCGGAGCCCTTCCGGTGCTGCCATTGTGCCTTTACCAACATCACTTCCTTGTTGCGAAGACCCTTTGTCTTCCTATCTAGGATAGCGACTGGCTTCTCGACATAATTCAGACTCCCGTCCAACTGAATGTCATCCAAGGAAATAATTACGGTCTCGTCAGAAATACACTTCCAAAGCTGAGACACATGGAGGGTATTGTGAATTTGACTAAGCTCCTTGGGCAGCTCTAAATGATAGGCTAGCTTGCTCACCCAGACCGTGATCCTGAACGGGCCTATGAACCGAGGCCCCAACTTGCCTCTCTTGTGAAACCTGATAATCCCTTTCCAGCGCGACACCTTCAGTAAGAAAAGATTCTCCACCTGAAACTCGAGAGCTGATCATCGCCGATCAACATAGCTCTTCTGACGGCTCTGCACGACTCGCAACCGGTCGTGCACCTGCTGAATCAACCCGGTAGTCTTGAGCACTACCTCAGTGCTCCCCATGACCCGATGCCCAACCTCGTCCCAAGACAGTAGGGTCCTGCACCTTCGACCATATAACATTTTGAATGGAGCTCGGTCAATACTGGCGTGACAACTGTTATTGTACGAAAACTCTGCTAGTGGGAGGTATGTGTCCCAACTTCCTCCAACATCTAGCACGCATGCACGGAGCATGTCATCTAATGTCTGGATCGTCCTCTCACTCTAATCGTCAGTATGAGGGTGATACGCCGTACTGAAATGTAGTTGGGTGCCCAATTCCTCATGGAACTTCTTCCAGAACCTAGATGTAAACCGGACATCCATGTCAGAGACTACAGACATGGGCACCCCGTATCTAGACACTACCTCACAACCAAAAATTTCTACCAACTTCTCCGCGGATATACTCTCAAAGATTGGAATGAAGTGGGCACTCTTTGACTTTTTGTCCACGATGACCCATATGGCATCCATGCCCCTCGCCGTCCTCGGAAGCTTTGTAATGAAGTCAATAGTGATGTCCTCCCACTTCCATATGGGGATGGGTAGTGGTTGAACCTTGCCATGAGGTCGGTGATGCTCGGCCTTGACCTTCCTGCAGGTCAAGCACCGCTCCACAAACCAAGCAATCTCCCGCTTCATGTAGGGCCACTAATAACTCAGCCTCAAGTCCCTATACATCTTTGTAGCTCCTGGGTGTATAGAGAACCTAGACTTGTGCGCCTCCTCTATTAGATTTTGCCTTACTCCCCCTGCCATTGGTACCCACACTCGGCCACACTAAGTCAAAAGGCCACGACTATCCTTGACAAACAAAGGATATTGTCCTCGAATTTTCTCTGTTTTCCAGTTCTCCTTCTTCACCCCCTTAACCTGAGCCCCCTTGATCATATCCAACAAAGGCAAAATCACAGTCATCCTCACACAAATGTCCCTAATCGGGGACCCCGCCGTCTTGCGGCTCAATGCATCGTCCACTACGTTGGCATTCCCTGGATGGTATAAGATCTCGCAATCATAATCCTTCAGAACATCCAATCATCTCCTCTGCCGCATATTAAGGTTCTACTGATCCATCAAATACTTTAGGCTCTTGTGATCAGTATAAACTGCGAACCGCACACTATACGAATAGTGCCTCCAGATCTTGAGGGCAAACACCATCTCCCCTAGCTCCAAGTTATGTGTGGGATAATTCGCCTCGTGAGGCTTCAACTGCCTAGAGGCGTAAGCAATCACATGCCCCCTCTGCATCAATACTGCACCCAACCCAGAAATTGATGCATCACAGTACAACACTAAATCATCCAACCCCTCAGGTAGTACTAAAATCGTAGCCTCGCATAACCTCCGCCTCAGGGTCTCAAACGCCAACTTCTGATCCTCGCCCAACTGAAAGGTCACATGTTTCTTGGTCAAGCAGGTCAATGGCACAGCGATCTTGGAGAAATCCTAGATAAATCTTCGATAGTAGCCCGCTAAACCCAAGAAACTACGAATCTTTGAGGCATTCCTCGGTACCTCCTATCGCATCACCGCCACCACCTTGGCTAGGTCGACCGAAATTCCCTCCTGATTGATGACATGCCCCAAAAATTGTACTTCCCACAGCCGTAAATCACATTTGGAGAACTCCGCATAAAGTTTCTCCGCCCTCAGGGTCTCCAATACCTTCCTCAAATGCTGCTCATGCTGCTCCCTAGTCTTAGAGTAGACCAGGATATCATCAATGAAAATGATCACCGACAGATCCAGCATCGGTGTACATACCTGGTTCATGAGATCCATGAACGCTGTCGGGGCATTGGTGAGCCCAAAAGGCATCACCACAAACTCATAATGCCCATATCTAGTCTTGAAAGCCGTCTTCAGTATATCCTCCTCCCGAATCCTCATCTGATGATACCCAGACCGAAGATCAATCTTTGAGAACCAAGACGCACCCTGAAGCTGGTCGAATAAGTCATCGATCCGTGGCAAGGGATAACAGTTCTTCATCGTCAGTTTGTTCAGTTCCCTATAATCAATGCACATCCTATGCGATCCATCCTTCTTTTTCACGAAAAGGATCGGTGCTCCCCATGGGGAGCTGCTCGGACGGATAAGCCCTTCGTCTAGTAGTTCCTGGAGCTGTGTGGATAACTCCCATATCTTAGGTGGTTCCAACCGATATGGTGTCTTGGCTATCACAGCCGCACCTAGCACTAAATCAACATAAAACTCCACCTGCCTCTCCGGACGCAGCCCCAGTAACTCTTCGGGGAAAACGTCCCGAAAATCCCGTACAACTGGGACACTGCCCACATCTGACATGATCTCCGTTCTCGTATCCGAAACATAAGCCAGAAATCCTAAGCAACCCTGTTGTAGAAACCTCCTTGCCCTCGCGGCCAAACAGAGGGTTGGTCCCTGCGACGGCCTCTCACCATGAATAACCAGCTCTCCCCCACTTTGGGTTCAAACCCTGACCAATTGGTGCTCGCAATCAATCATGGCCCCATTGGCCCCCAACTAGTCCATTCCGACAATCACTTTCAATCCTCGTAACGGTATGGGAACTAGATCCACACGGAACCTCTCGCCCAACACATTCATAATACAGCCCCGATAGACCCTCGCCGCAATGACGGTGCGGTCATCAGCAATCTCCACCTCAAGCGGGGAATCCAAGGTCCCCGACGCATCCCCAAACTTCTTGCTAAGCACAAGAGATACAAAGGACTGGGTAGCACCCGAATCAAACAAGACATGAGGAGTCATACCATTGACCAAAAAGGTCCCTAAACAGCATAATACATACATATATATATAAACACTGCAAGTAAATAAATATAAAGCTGAGAAGAATGCATACGTACCATCCACAACGTCCGGTGCTTCCCGAGCCTCCTCGGTAGTCAGCTGAAATGCACGGCTCATCACCGCTGGAGCTTCTGCCTTGGCAGGGCGGCCATCGGTGATCATCATAATGGCGGGCGTGGGTACTGCCACGGCTCCTCCCCCTCCTTGCAACCTAGAACAATCGGCCCGCTTGTGGCCGTTCTTCTTGCAATGAAAACATATCAAGCCCTTCTTGGGGCAGTCCCTGCTCACGTGGCCCGACTGACCATAGGTGTAACACACCATGCCCTAATCCGTACATGCTCCTCCATGCGATCTCTCACACTTGGCACACCGGCCCCGGCCCTGCTGGCCCCTACCCGAAGAACTAGAGGTCTTAGGCTTCTTAGCCTGAGCCCCTGCTTTCTATACCTGCTCAGTCTTCCGCTTCGTGCGGGACTCCAACTCCATCTCCCTCTCATGGGCCTTCTCCACCATATCATTTAGGGTTTTGCACCCTGTAAAGCTCGCAAACTCCCAAATATCATCCCTCATCGTGGAATTATATTGGTTCCGCTTGATCTCCTCATCAGTAGCATACTGTGGAATCAATAAAGCTCGTTCCTGAAACTTGGTAGTGATCTCCGCCACAGTCTCGGTGGTCTGCTGCAACCCATGAAACTCTTGCACCAGTCATTGCACCTCAATGGGTGGTGCAAACTCCAAATCAAATCACCGTACAAACACGGCCCATGACATCTCGACCACTCCGGCTGGCCCCTCTTGTCTAGTAACCTCACCCCACTAATCTCGGGCCCCATCCCTCAGCATATAAGAAGCAAACCCAACCTTTGCCGCATCCGAGCAGGAACTCGTGCGCTGGGCATTCTCGATATCCGCTATCCAGAGTCGACAGACTATGGGGTCCTTGGCCCCAAAAAACTCTGGCGCCCCGCACGCATTAAACTCCCGGAACGAGGGTGTTCGGGCGCCGACCTGGCCCGCAGCAATCTCAGCCCAAAATGATATGAGTCTTTCCTCCATGAGATCCATAATACCCTCCTTGACCGTCCGAAAGATGATTGGGGCCACAGTCTCGGTGGTCTGCTGCAACCCATGAAACTCTTGCACCAGTCATTGCACCTCAATGGGTGGTGCAAACTCCAAATCAAATCACCGTACAAACACGGCCCATGACATCTCGACCACTCCGGCTGGCCCCTCTTGTCTAGTAACCTCACCCCACTAATCTCGGGCCCCATCCCTCAGCATATAAGAAGCAAACCCAACCTTTGCCGCATCCGAGCAGGAACTCGTGCGCTGGGCATTCTCGATATCCGCTATCCAGAGTCGACAGACTATGGGGTCCTTGGCCCCAAAAAACTCTGGCGCCCCGCACGCATTAAACTCCCGGAACGAGGGTGTTCGGGCGCCGACCTGGCCCGCAGCAATCTCAGCCCAAAATGATATGAGTCTTTCCTCCATGAGATCCATAATACCCTCCTTGACCGTCCGAAAGATGATTGGGGTCACGTCAAGGATGCCCCTGGTAACCTTGACTACAATGAGCTCGTGCAGCCTCTCATCAATGACATCGTTAGTATCTCCTGATCCCGCCCCGGATCCAGATCCCGATCCTGATCCCCCAGCTCCAAATCATGCCACCACCATGTTGAACTGAAATATAATAAATTGAAGTGATCGGGATTACTATATAAGGGATCTTCCCACACCGGTCCTCCTTGAAGTCATCAGATCCAACATTGGTTCGGGTACAGGTCTTGTGCTTCTAGTAGTACGGGCCTAATACTACCTGATGAGAATAAATCTCAGATCGTTTAGATCTTTCACAGGTATATGGAATCAATGTAAAGCTTATGATTCAAATATAATCACGCCTCAGCAGAGCTCGACGAAGAACTTCCACTGTAGAGGCAAGCTAGGGTTTACAATACTGATGAGAAAAATAATAAAAGCGTTACTAACTAATGATGCATGCATGCACCTTAATACTAAAAACCTAGATTAAAATAATGCACGGTTGGACAAGCCAAAACCGGCAACCAAAACTAGGCTAAGGACCGAGCCCATGATGCAACACTATAAGCCCAACAATCTCCCCCTTTGCGTCAAATGGAGCAAAAAATTATTTCTTTTGAGTAGGCTTCACTATCTTCACAACTTTGAACAGCCGAGGAATGATAGCAAGAAGAGTCTGCCAAAATTGAACATACCATCTCAGCATGTCAGTAAACAACTTCTTGTCGGCTGCTGAGTTCTGATTACACCTCTCAATGATCTCTAAAATATGCTCCAAGCAAGAAGATGAGAATAGGTGCTTATCAACAAGAGCGAATAAGCAGTTTCGACCTTCGCCCCTGAGAAACATCACAGTGTGATATTTTGTGTCGATTTTGCCCTTGATCATTGAGTTTATATCGCCAACTCTTCCTATTGGTTTGATCGTGGTTCGCTTGTGAATAGCAGAGGCGATTTCTTGATCCATCTGTGCTACTTCATGAATGTAGGAAACAAGCATTCGCTTGATATGGTCTATAATCGGCTGATACTCCTGAGGATTCGACAGCAAAATATTGTTGAGGAGTATCCAGTCGTGAGGGTTGAGGTTCGATAGATCAGCTAGGGAGAAATTATGAACCGAGCCTTCAGAGCCTCGAGTCACTCTAAATTTGACATTGATGAACTTCCCAGCTGAATATGGCTTCAGTACCTTGACAGTTGTAATCTTCTATGAACTCCAAGTCAAGTACTGCGGCTGAGCGAACTCCAGATAAAACTTTAATAGATACCGATCCACCTTCAGCTCTGGAGAAGGGATGACAGCATTTGAGTTGCAGCAATGAAAGATAAATGCATTTCGAGTGATTGGCATGTCAAACTGTGCATGCTTTGAGTTTTCAAGGATGAACGACATGACAAGTTCGAGCCAATGAGTACTCGGTTCATCTATAGCATCTCTTTGAAGTGAATCAATGGTCCACTCTGCAAAAATGGACTTCTTTTTCTCCAAGAGCTCCTTTTCTTTTTGCTTCTTCTCCAGCTCAGCCGTTTCCTTCTTGATCTTTTCTGCAAACTCTTTGTAGGGTTTCAAAGCACTCCATGGATGATGGCAATGGGCCCCTTTAATGAATTCTAGGTTAAAAGCCCAAGACTTGTCTTTTCCCTATAAATAGTCATGTATTATTCACAATTAGGGTTAAGAGTGAGGCAAAATGTAGCCGCCACGTGAGGTTTCTTGTAGAGTTAGATTCTTATTTCTTAAGTGTAATTCGTTCCTCACAATTCAATAAATCGAGTGATCATTCGACATAATCTTCATATTTGTGTTTGTTCTTATTTTCCACATCTTGTTCATCAAATCTCAATTAGGGTTTTAATCCTAACAAGTGGTATCAGAGCGGGTCTTTGAAGATCTATTGATTTTTGAAGTATCGGTTCTTGGTTTGGTGATTTTCTGCACATATATTGAAGATTATTGGTGCTTTGGCGGTATCGAATCAAAATTCTGTTCAAGTTACTGTTCATGGGGATTGTTCATCCACTGTTCATCTAGGTAATTCTTTATTAATCCTGTTCGTATTTTTTTTGGATTTGATCGATTGTTTGATTCAAAATCGATCAATAACATCTCTTTTGATTTAGCCCAAAGAATCATGTTCCTGTTCATCGTATTCACTGTATTTAGTTTTGGATCTGAAAATCGTCTATTTTATCAATAGTGGCCCAATTGTATTTGATTTTTGTTCATTCAGCCGAGTTCATTGGTATAAGCCCTTAACTTGTTCTTTGACGTCGCACGTTCTGGTTCACGCAGTCGACACGTCTCAAAATTGTGAATGTTGCATCTCGATTTCGCAATTCGTTCTTATATTCTGATTGAATTCATGATTCACGACTCTTATTTAATCATTTGTTTTAATTTGATTTACTAATCGATTTCTGTTCTGGAGTCAAGAATTCTAAATAGTTTCATTCTCAAAATCGTTTTTGATTTTATTTGATTATGGTGTTTGAATCAATTTGCTTAATCTGTTCTACATGTCGATTGGGTGTTTGTTCAATGGAAATTTCAAATTCTAATGATGAACGGATGAACAACACTGTATCTCGATTTGGAGGGTCAAACCATAGAAAGTCAAAATCGGATTGCAATCTTTAATCAGATTCGTGACTGGATGTGTAATGCGATCGAATGAAACTGAAATTGTGAAAACTTTGTTTGGAACAGTGAATGTGATCGGAACCATGTCCATTGGAATCAGAACAATGAAAAGCGAGATGAAAGCATCATTTTTTTTTTGGAATCGGAACTGAATGAATGATGACAAAAGTGAATGCTCTTGAATTGAAAAGCCCTGATATCGGAACGAAGGAATTATATGCGACGGAAGTTTTGTAATTGGAATTGATTTCCTTGCTCTCGCATATTAGGTCTCACTGAGTTATGTTGATCTCGCAATTTTTCTTGGTTTCGCATCAGATTGTGTATCAGTGTTGGAGGGTCTCGTACATAAAAGCTAATATCGTATTGTAATGAATGGTACTCAGAATCAGGACTCAAGTCTCGCAATCAATTGAACATATGTCCTTACAATTCAAACCTGAAAGTCAAAATCGGTTTGAATGTACTTACTTGCGAACGATTGAAATCGAATCTCACCTGTGAACGATCTCTTGGGATCACACATGATATTTGAACCTGGATTCGTGTTTGGACCGATGTGCTCGAAATGAATGATTGGCATTATCAAATTCACAATCTTAATATGGCTCGCAATCAGAAGTGAAAACGGATGGAATGTACCTGGAACGAACTTGAGTTCGGTTGGTAGCTCTTGGAACGAACCTCGATCTTGAGTTCGCGTGTTTATGCTGGGACTGAAAGAGGAGATGAACCGAAAGCGAACCTGTGATTTGGTTTGGCTAAGGTTTTGCTAGTCATGATGTTGGATTTCGGACCGAACATGGTTTTTGTATCAATAGTCTTGGACCGAACATGGTTTCGGTTGCTTGTGCTCAGACCGAATGATCAAATCGTGTGGTATCGTTTCTTCTTTTATTAGTCGCTGTGGCGAAGAAGATAAATCAAAGTTTCCCACTTGGTCCTTGCAACTTCAAGAATTTGACGTCTGGTCCCTATACTTTTCATGCCTTGGCAGTTTTGAACCAATTCCAGAAATTGTTACATATAAAGGGGTATATTCATGCAAAATTACCATTCCAGCCCCTGTTTTTCAGCAAGTGATAATTTCAGCCCATTTTTCGAAAAGTTTGCAATTTTAAGGGCTGGTGAACAGTTTTGAATTCTTTAACGCATATATTTTTTCGTGAACAAAAAATTATGGATTTCATCAAGTCTTGGCGGTTCGGAAAGTCGTTTTTCGTGATAACGAAAAATTTTCACGACTTTTTCGGATTTTGTAATTCATTGTATATATCATTTTGTCGCGGGGGAGCACAATAATTTTTATCCATTCAAGATCATTCTCATGACCATTTGAAGGCTTTATAATCATGTTTTTGATTATAAATCGGGGGAGAATTTGGTATGGTCGTTCGAAATTGGATTTGTGACTTTTCAAAGTTGAAGATTTTTTGTAAAGCTTGTGGTAGAATTACGAAGGTAGCTTTTACAGCGGAAGTTCTTCATCGAGCTCTGCTAAAGCTTTTACAGAGAAGTATCCTTTACAGCGGAAGTTCTTTATCGAGCTCTGCTAAGGACTTGTTATATCTCCGACTTCTTGTATTTTCTCGATCAAGTGGAGTTACGAATCTTAAAGTTTGGGTTGTTACATGATATTTTTTGATGTCTTATACCATTAGCTTTTTTGAAGATCATTGTGACTTGGAGGGTAGCTCTTCAAAGACAAGAAGTGATTCGGTTTCTTTGTTCTGAAATGGATTTTTATGGCGGGTTTGGTTTTCATGAAGATTCTTTGGGATTACATTCGAAAATGAAGTTTAAAGACATTACTTCAGTGCTTGATTTATATATCCTAGAGCCCGTGTTTGAAGACTATTGAAGAATCAAGATTCGTGGATTGCTTCATATATTCCTCGTTGCAGATCTTTTTTATTTGCTAGATGCTTGTTTTGGAAGTTAAAGCATTGTCATCCATTCCATACTTTGAGGGGGAGATTGTAGGGTTTCAAAGCACTCCATGGATGATGGCAATGGTCCCCTTTGATGAATTCTAGGTTAAAAGCCCAAGACTTGTCTTTTCCCTATAAATAGTCATGTATTATTCACAATTAGGGTTAAGAGTGAGGCAAAATGTAGCCGCCACGTGAGGTTTCTTGTAGATTTAGATTCTTATTTCTTAAGTGTAATTCGTTCCTCACAATTCAATAAATCGAGTGATCATTCGACATAATCTTCATATTTGTGTTTGTTCTTATTTTCCGCATCTTGTTCATCAAATCTCAATTAGGGTTTTAATCCTAACACTCTTTATCAGAAAGTTTTGTTTTCTGAAAAGGCTTAGAGGGATTTTCACCCAAAGTATCTTCAAAAACATCATCATCATTATCTGTATCATCTTCACCAATTTTCTTTTTTCTCTTATCCCTTTTGCTGACCGAAGCTTCATTATCCTTCGGTTCAACTGTTGACTTAGGTTCAGGAGGAGGTTGAGTTCTTGCCTTTTCTCCCCCTTGTTTTTGTTGGACATTAGTCACCAAAACACCCTCAATCCGACTAAGGATATCTAATGCAGGTCTGAGTTTGTCAGCCAAATGGCGTCCGATGGATATAGTTAGAATGGGATCATGTGCGTCAAGAAGATGAAGTAGAATGGAATGAACGTCACCTACAAAGCTTCGAATTACCTCCCTTTCAGACTTTAACTCATTTAGCTCGTTTGTGGTAGTGCGAAGCTTGAGGTTTTGCATTTTCAGCTGAGATGTACGCTTGTCTAACTCATCCATTATTCGATTTTCTACAGCCAACTCTGCTTCCAGTTGAGTCAGACGATCATTGACATCAGCGTGAAGGGTGGCATTGACAGCTTCAATGGCCTTACGAGCGGCTTCAAGATTAGTCCTTTCAGCTTGAAGAGAACGCTGAAGATGATCAACCGAAGCATTCACTGTCTGAGAGTTCTTTTGAGCTATAGCCTGCAAAGATTCAAGGAATAGTTGAGCCTCAGAAATTAGTTTATCGACTTTTGCGGTCGTTTCTTTGCATTCCTTTGGTGAAGCCTCAACAGCAAGCGAGACCTTCTAACATTGAGAAGTAGACGCTTCGATAGCCTTTTTTGCAGCAGAAAGAGAAGCATCATGCTCTTTAACAACCGAAGAGAACAGAGCTTTAAGAGCAGCTTCAGAATAAGCACTAGTGGAGGAGGAGGAAAGCAGCTGATCAAGCTTAACAGTAACAACTTTGAGATGGAGCTTGGTTACTGGAGCATCTTCGTCGTCATCACTTTGGACATGGTAGGGACTGATGTAAGTGGAATCAAACTCCAAGTCCTCACCTCCAAGAACTGTGTTGGTTTTAGTGGATTGGGTAGGAGATAGTGGCGTGGTAGTTGCAGGAGGTTCGGTAGTGATTGGAGATTTGGTTGTGACTGGAGGAGCGGGTGCTGAAGAGCAAGCGCCCGTATCAGATATGTTGGTTCGAACTCCAGTAGTGGTGGTTGTTGTAGCTGCAGTAAAGATTGGAGCAAAAATGAGAATAGTAGTGGATGGTTGAGATGTAGTGATGGGAAAAATAGGAGGGATAGAAACAGGAACAAAAACCGGTGGAGGAGAAGGGGCTTTGGACCGAACAGGTACCTCTGGTGTAGGCAAGCGAGGCAGTGTATCATCACGCGCCGAACCCTCATCCTCTGAGATTTCACTCTCAGATTCACTTGGAAGAGGTGTGGGTTGAGTAGGTGGCACATATTTTGAGTCAGAATCACTTGAAGATTGAAGAATTAGTCATCGAGCTGGTTTCTTGACTTTCTTCGGCTTAGGTTGAGCTGGGGTTGCTTTCACTGACTTTCGCTTCCTAGGTGTTTGAACTTTGGAGACCTGACCCCCTTTATCTCCCTTGGTTGGTTTAGTGACCCTCACATCCTTTTGTTTTTCTGGTTTCTTGCCCCTCTTCGCAGGCTTTTCTGCTTCCTCGATAGAGAGAATCATGGCAGGAGTGAGTTCCCTTCGGCCCGTAGAAGGAAGCTTCTTATATTTTTGAATAACGTTGCTTACGTCAGACACGCAGGCATACATAGTTGTTGGGATCGATCCAATGAAGGAATACTTAGAAGGATTTGTGACGATCATCTTCGTGGTGTGAAAGGTTACGATAGATGAAAGAAGAGAGTCCGCCATGATTGGAACGTGGAGACGATCCATCGCCCACTTGGTAATAATGTACCAGTACCTAGCACATGAAATCTCTGAATGTCTTGATGAAGATACAAACTCTGAACCAGTTTTTGCCATATGACTACCCCATAGTCCAAGGTAACCCTATGATACAACCCATAAAGCACAGTCATAAATGACTTGCTTGCTCCGTCTGAGCCGGCGCTACGCTCTGAGAGACCTTTGAAAAGAAGAGTGAAGAGGTTGTTCCACTGTGGAGGAAGGCAAGACTTCTTGAATTTGGTAACTATGGCTAGGGTTTCTGTGTACCCCATTTGGTAGAACATGGAGAACAATTGACCAGTAGTAATCAAGTTGGGGTTTACCAGAGTGGGTTCATGAGCAAGACCAATTAAGGCACAAAAGCGATTCTTGGAGATGGAGGTCTTCTCGTTGTGAATTTCAAAGTGAATCCTCTCAGCAAGCTTGTCATAGTAAGCGGTTGAATAGATGTGTGAGAGGCAGGTCATGGGAACAACTTCGACCTTTGTAATAGCATCGACAAGTGGTGAGTACTTGAGACATTCGACGATGTATAGCATGTAGGATTCATAGATGAAGGGTGTAAGATCAATGATGAGGTTTTGTTGAGGCTTGATGTGAGAAGCAAAAAGAAAAGGAGCTCTTGGAGAAAAAGAAGTCCATTTTTCCAGAGTAGACCATTGATTCGCTTCAAAGAGATGTTATAGATGAACCGAGATTGGATTCAAGAACTTTATCATAGTAATGGTGCACCGTCAATTCATTAAAGGTGTTGAATTGTGGGTTTCACTTAGTACATAATGACACGAAACTAAGATCATTAACACATATTTTTGTATAACCATAAACCTCAGTGGTAAATGCCGAGAGTCTCAAGGGTTACATAAGTGAAATGAAGTGTAATGAAGAAAAATGATATAGGTGGTATAAGAAGCGAAAGTACCTCTGTTATAAAAGAAGGATCAAGTACAAAACTCTAAGCTCAATATGAGAAGAGTAAGGTAGCTCATGATTAGAGTGAATGTAACAGCCTAGTTTGGGAAAACATGATTTGTATATATCATGTTATTAAGGCTTCACTCAAAATCTGTAGAGGTTTTAGTCAACATGCAGTAGCATGCATCTAGGGACACTTAACTAATTTATAAAAAAGAGGTTATACCTGCTTGAGCTTCACCATCGAGAGTAACATTTATACAAAGGAAAGCATTAGATAAAAATAAAACAAAATAAAAGATATTTTTGTATTTTGTGAAAAATTTTAATAAAACAAAAAAAATATATTTTTGGATTTTATGAAAATTAAAAAAAATGAAAAGAAACATAAAAATGAGTATTTAAAAGAGTTTACAAAAGAATACAATCAAAATTCCTTGCGATGAAAAAGAAGCGAATGAGTTCAGAAGGACCGAACCCGAAATAGACCGAGCGTTCGGTTAATTTCGGTTCTTGGTTGAACCGAACCCGAAATAGACCGAGCGTTCGGTTCATTTCGGTTCGCTCTATTTCGCTTGTTACCTTTATTGAAGCGAACGCGATTTTGGTACTGATTCTGCTTCCATCATTCCTAGGCCTTGTAAGATTTTGTTGAAACTTGCTTCAGGTAAAGCCTTAGTGAATATATCTGCCAGTTGATCAGTTGTCCTCACGAAGTAAATCTCCATGTTGCCAGCTTCCACGTGATCTTTGATGAAGTGATACCTCAGTGCTATGTGCTTTGTCTTCAAGTGTTGCACTGGGTTATGACAAATCATAATTGCACTTTCAGAGTCGCAATATAGTGGGATTTTCTACATGTTCAGCCCATAATCTCTAAGTTGACTCTGTATCCATATAAACTGGGATGTGTATGAGGCGGTAGCAATGTATTCAGCTTCTACTGTGGAGAGAGAAACATAGGTTTGTTTCTTTGATTGCCAGCTGACCAATTTACCATCAAGAAATTGGCTTCCTCCAGTGGTGCTTTATGATCCAATCCACAACCACCTAATTCAGCATCTGAGAACGCATGGACAAAGAAACCTGAGTTTACTGGATACCAAAGACTGAGAGAGGAGGTTCGCTTTAGATAGCGAAAGATGTTTTTCATGGCTAGCAAGTGAGGTTTGCGTGGGTTAGCCTGGAATCGAGCACAGTAGCAAACTGAGAACATGATGTCGGGTCTGCTAGCTGTTACATACATTAGTGACCCAATCATTTGACGATAAAGCTGTTGGATTAATGTCTAAGTCCATAACTATAATTGGTAAGACTTGACCCGACCCGGAATGGTCCATTTGGGTTGCGTACCATCATGCACTTGGATAGACTATAATGAGAGAAATAAGACACTTATAGTTATTAATATATTATAAGTTCTAGTATATTAATAATAAGAATAATAAGATTATTTAATTAGTATTGATCAAGAATTAATCTAGGATTAATTAAGTGATCAAAAGAAGACTAATTAAATATATGGGTTGATTGTGTAAATCATCCATACTTGTATAGTGGGCTAATGCTCCATGGATAATCAAGTTGGCCTAAAACCCATAGGATGGTCCATGGATGCTCCATGGTGTATTTGTACCCATGGATCATGGAAATGAAAGGCCATGTCAATTAGGGTTTACATGGTGTAACCCTAACTATATAAGCATCTTATTCTTGACCAAAATCGGCCACTAGTGTGTGAAGTAAAAGGGCTAACCGATTTCATGAGTTGTAGAATTCTCTCGAGTTATTCTAAGTGTTTTGGTGATTGTGATTCCCTTTGAGGTGTCACACTTGGGGCACTTGGCACTCAAGCTTCATGAAGACTTTCTACACCAAAGAGGTATGTATTCTATCTTGCTATAGTTATTGTTTTGTATGCTAGATTAGGATAATACCTTGGAAGTTCTTATTTGCATGTATAATAGAGAAAACATAGATCCAATGTATTTAGGGTTGCATGTACACTTAGGAGTGTTAGAATGCTCAAAACCCATCAGTGGTATCAGAGCCTAGGCTTGTTTTCTTGTTATACCTGCAATAGAAGCTGGAAAAACGAATTTGGTGCTGTCTGATCATCAGACTCGGCGAGTCCATCAGAGGACTCGGCGAGTCCATCAGAGGACTCGGCGAGTCCATGCCTAAAATGTGATCAATTCGATCCAACTCGCCGAGTTGGTTCATGCACTCGACGAGTTGGACTCCCAGACAGCATATTTTCGAGTTTTTTGGCTAGGAATGGACTAGGAACATTACCCTAAGTTGTTTTTGAACTTATAAACTTGTTTTTGATGTGGTAATGTTCATGCTAATCCATTTTCAAAGATAATTGTCAATAGATTCATGGTTTGTATTAGTTTAAGGTTTAGACTAATTACATGAAAAAGTTTGATTTGAATTATCTTGTTCTTATGAGTTGCTTAGATTAATAGAAAAGTTAATTGAAATAGTTGTTTTCAATCCATTTTAATCTAAGAGTTGAGTATTAAATGTGTTTGTGTAACTTGTCTTCAAGTTACATGAAGAGTCACATTAAAGACTCATAAAATTCATAAAAGTTGGCAATGGTTACAAAATGAAGAGTCTTGTGTCATTGAATATTTTTTTTATGACTCCATAACTTGTCCTCAAGTTATGGAAGTTCAAGAGTCACTTCATTAAAGAAAAATATGTAACCATAATTAAATCCATAAGTTATAAAATAAGGAAAAGTTACTTCTTTTATTAGTTTAAAGTCTTCCATAACTTGTCCTCAAGTTATGGAACTTGAAGAGTTTTTGGATTAAAACTACTTTAAACACATAAGTTATGGAATTAATTAGTTTTGAATAGTTTCAAAACTTGCCCTCAAGTTTTGGAATTTGAAAAAAGTTTTCACTTATGAATACTTTAATTCCAAGTTAGCCCTTAGAATTTTAAAAGTTAAAATTCAACCCTTATACTTTATAATATTATAAGTTAATAATATATATATATATATATATATATATATATATATATATATATGTATAAGAGTAAAGTCAGTCTTACCGCTAGTACGCCTCATTCACGAAGTCGGTCTATAAGGTGGGTATAAGGTTGTTGCCTATAAAATGGCAACTTAATGGGTGTCCGCTCTCACCCACCGCTTGCTTGACTGGTGGAGGGTCGTTAGCCGAACGGGTTTGACAGGACTAGAATTCTCCCTTCATTAAAAGTATTAATGATAAATACTAAGTAACTAAACTCTTAATAATACCCAATCTTAGTTACTTAGGAAAAATGTTAATAAGGTGCTAATCCATGAAATTACACTTTACACTTTGTCTAAGTTGTTAGTGGAGCGTGTGTGGTTAACCGGCACACTAACTTGGACTTAACAAGGTAGGTAAAGGGTGACTTAATATTTATCATAGTATCGATGGAGCGTGTGTGGTTAACCGGCACATCGATTGAGGGGTAATTTATTAAGGGTACCAAGTGATTTTCATGGTTACTTCACACCTTGTTTTGTGATCCTCGGCATCCCACTCACAAAACCTGAAGGGCACACTCGAGATTGAAACATGCCATTGAACAGTTCAATGAATCTCAAAGATCTAGGAGTTTCAAATCCAATTAAAACCTAATAATACATTTCATTTATCTTGGTGGAAATTGGTGAATCGTCATTCAGCTACCTTCAAATATTTTATAGCTTGGATTACGGCATCCCTCTTCTAAGTTATAAAATAGTTTGTTGGGTCCTAGCCTTAATATTTCATATTGGGTGTTATATTAAGGACTAAAGATCAACTATCTTGAATATCTCCCAAAAGATGTCTGGTTTAGACATTTATGATCTTCCTAAATCTCTTGAAACAAGCTTTCCTAAATGAAGATGATGTCCCATGGAAATCATACTTCTTTCACCTCCTCCAATTATTCTCCCTAACCCACAAGTTCTTGAAAAGTTTAAGGTCACTCAGGCCCTATTAGCAAGGCAAGGTCTAGGTGTGATCACATCTTGGAGATGTAGTCACATATTGACAAGCCAGGAGAGTTGGGTGTCAAAGTCTTGAGAAAGTTGGTGGTTCAATCACTTTCTAAGTCACATAGTGAGTTCCTTTGGGACACCTATGAAACAGACTATGACAAGACCCTTAATGATCTTATCTATTTGCTAAGATCAACTTCCTTAAAACTTGATGGACATTGATAATAGTGACACAGGAAATCCAGAAAAGCATTCTCTTCCCAATTGAAAGGGATCGGCCATAGTCAAGTCGGTTGACCAAATGGTAAAGAGAAAAGCTAAGTCTGTGATAGTCTCCAGTACCATTATCAAAGGGTCCATATGTTTATATTGCCAAAGGAAGGAGCATTGGTTGCGAAGCTGCCAAAATTTACCTAAGGATGTTAAAGTCAATAAGTTTGACTCTACTTCAGGTAAAGTCCACTATCTAACTCTGTTAAGTTTCTATTCTGAGATTCCTGATACATGATGTGACTGGGTCACATGGTGATGTTTTAAGAATCAAAGAAAAGTGAAGAAACTTAAAGAAAGAATATGCTGAATCTGATGGCGTAGATGGATTTCTATCGCATAGTTTGAAGATCGGATTCTTGAGCTACTTCTTAGGAGTTATGAGATATTGCTTAGGAAATAGATAACAACAAGTTTTCATATGGATTGTAAGGATAAGTTTTTCCGCAAAGTTTTAAAATAAAAGGAAAATTTTGATTTTATTTATTTTAAAATATCCTTACAATGGCATTTGAGGAAAAATTGTTGCCTATATGATTCCAATAAGAGCAAGAGTGGAAATATGAAATTGATTCTTACATTTGTGGTAATGTCTAGATTTACCAAATAAGGAAAGATTCTCATCAACCAAGTTTCAAGTGGACCGGAACTTGGAATCATGGAAGTTGTATAGCATGATGAATGAGAACTTTCAAGTTTTGAAAAAAAAATTAAGACTAATTACTTGGATGTGTGAGCCAAGTAAAGGACTAAGGGATCGAGTACACATTCTTGTGCACTGATTAAGTCCACCACAAAAGTTTGATAAGACTATGCGTCATAGTTTACTAAAGCTCAGTAAATATGATTATACTTACATGCTTAAGTGTAACTCTGAGACATTGGAAAAAGGTTCCAATGTAAGGCAGAGCGAATAAGAAGAATCAAATTAGGCAGAAGGATAAAAGTTTCTCAAATCTGAAAAGATGGGAGAGTACTTTAGTATCAGTTTTGTGATCATCTTAATGATTAAGAAACCATATCACAATTAGTTCTCTAAGGAAATCTTAGTGCATTCTTATGACTAAGAAGAGGGATCTTGAATTGTTGAAATGGTTAAATCAAGAAGATGAGTCATACTTCGTTCCAATACAAGTCTTAGAGTCATACTCCAAGATTGTCATTTGAGTGACATGTCTTAAAGAAGGTTTAAAACACTTGTCAAATGTAAGAGTAAAAGTTTTCTACTCTTGTACATTTGAAATTGGTAAGTTGTGATGTTTTGGATAAAACAAAGATCAACTTAGGCCAAATGTGTGAAGTGTTTGTCTTGATTAGAATCCACACTGTCTCTTGGATATTTGACAAGGGAGTCTTATAGGTAAAGAGGACAGTGGGAGTCTTAAAGGTCTTGAAAGTCTTAAGAACTAGTCAAGAATAAAACCTGAAGTTCTTCACTAGCACACGACTTGAGGTTTATAACCTATCGTGTTGACTTGTTCTATGCCCATTCCAGTTAGAGTTGGCTTTGCATATGAGTTCTTAGAGTTCTCAATTTGTTGCACAACAACTTGGAAGCAGTGGCAGGCCCTTGAGCCGCCAGGTGGCAAAAAGTTAAGATTGAGTTCAATCCATATGGTTTTGGATTTGTCATTATCTTTGTCATGTGATTATGGTTTTGAAAAATTCATATGGGTAGGAACTCATACACCATATAAATCTAAGTGTCATAAGGTTTCTCTCCGATTCATGAAAATGATGGTGAGGAAACACTTTCACTAAGTAGATTTTAGCTAGATAGCAATTGTGATATTTGCATTCTCAAAGTCGTTAGTGGAGCGTGTGTGGTTTACCGGCACACTAACCTGGACTTGTGAGAAGTGGCAAAAAGGTCTAACAATTATGATTACGGCATCCCTCTTCATAATAGTTTAGACACACAAGTGTGCTATCTAAGGGAAGGTGTATGATTTTGATAAAGTTTTCTCAAAACAATCTAGTATCAGAAATTTGAACTTTGGTAAGAAAGTCAGCTCATTTCTGAGTACATGTCAAAGCTAGTGGGAGCATAAGTGTTATGTTAATAATCATCATGTTAGTGGGAGCATGATAATTATGATAAGTATTGCAAGTTAGCAATGTTAATTATAGAAAACTAAAAGTTTCAATTGGGAAAGAGTTGTTTTGCTATAATTAAGGGAGAGGAAATTATACTTCATCTCAAATCTATAAGCTTAGATCGTGAGGTTTTAATCATTTAGTCAAGGATATATATATATATGAATTTCATGTTGGAATGGCTCAACATAAGGAAATTTTGTATATGGGTCCAGTATTTGCGTTCTAAAATTCGATTATGATTACGGCATCCCTTTTCATAATCTGAATTATGAGAACTTGGCAAATAAAAATGGAAATGTTATAGCAAAAGACTGGTTTAGTCTTTATGTGAGACATCATGAATCGATTCCCATATGCTTCGGATATAGGATCGATTACATGTGCTATAATCATCCATTCTAAAATTTTCAAAATGCCTGGGGCATTAAGAAGGGAAAAGGTTTAGAACCGGATATGACTAAAAGGATTAAACAATTGTCGAGAACAATCTAAGGTTTACCAAAGATTGGTTGCTCAAGGATAGTTGGAAGTATAGTGATAATTCTGGAAGGACCATATTGACATAGTCTGTAAGGAGACAACTCTTGTTCAGAAGGGATAAGTCAAAATGGAATCTGGAAATGTTTCAAAGTTAGAATTTTCAATCTGTTTAAGATTAGGAAACTTAATGCAAGAAGGATGTTTCCAAGGAGCTGATCTCCTTTGGAATGCTCTGTAATGGTTGTTGTCAAGTCTTTCTGATTTTGTGCATAATCATTACAAGAAGATCAATGCATATAAGTTTAGAATCTAACAGATTTTAGTAAATGGCATGAATTTGGAATTCTTGCATTTGCAGAAAGGATTTGGGAGTGTGAAAAGAGAATCATTGGAGTTATGTTCAATTGATTTATTTCACAAAGTAAAGATCATAGACAAACATAGTATGCATACTTGGTGTCTGGCATGACTAGTGTTTAGAAAAACATAGTGTACATGCTTGGAGCATGGGACAACTATTGTTTTAAATTCAAGAATAAAGTTGATAGCTGAAACAGTATACAATGAATAATATGTAATCATATGGTGATGAATAAAAGATGTTTTATTTATATTCATAAGTTCTGAGACCATATTGGATTCAATTATTATTGTGTTTCACTTTGCATGTTTTGACTTCCCGAATAAACTAGGTTATTCTTTCGGAATGACTAAGTTATTCAAACCATCCACAGTCGGTCATATGTTGGAAGTAGATATGAATTAAGACTGTCATGGGTTGGCTTGTAGAGGTCTAAGGTGTTGGACAAAGGGCTACAACACTCATGAGTGCTCATAAGTTCTGAGTATTGGATTCAACCCTCGCTCATTGGAATCACTTCATGGATTTTATCACGAGTGATCATGAGACGATAATATCTTGTATTCTTCAAACCTAGAGATATGAGTTGTTACTATGAGTTGATTGTACATTGATTGCACGAAATCGCATTTGGTAACTCGGTGCTATAAAACGTGCCTTTGTGTATGATTCAACAAGTAGTAGAAAAATCCATATGAGTCGAAGTTTATCCGTTCCTTTTACCTTCGGGATAAAAGTGAAATCTGTGGGCCCCTCGATGATTTGATGATGACAAATGGAAGTGCTCGGCCGGGCCAGGACTGATTTGATTTGTTCAATTAGTCAGTCGTCATAAATCGCAAATCGGGAAACAACAAATGGACAGAGAGAATGATTATAATCCATGTCTCAGTCCATATGATATCTAGAATGGAGGAATATATGATCCCTTATCTAATGGACAAGTCATTGACAAAGGTCAGAGTTCATCTACAAGGTCAGAGTTCGACAGAAGCTTTTGAGAGCTACGATTTCCACTTGGTTCCTGAAGTCATACGCAATAATAGTTTTAGACTTATCCAAGTGGGAGACTGTTGGATTAATGTCTAAGTCCATAACTATAATTGGTAAGACTTGACCCGACCTGGCATGGTCCATTTGGGTTGCATACCATCATGCACTTGGATAGACTATAATGAGAGAAATAAGACACTTATGGTTATTAATATATTATAAGTTCTAGTATATTAATAATAAGAATAATAAGATTATTTAATTAGTATTGATCAAGAATTAATCTAGAGTTAATTAAGTGATCAAAAGAAGACTAATTAAATATATGGGTTGATTGTGTAAATCATCCATACTTGTATAGTGGGCTAATGCTCCATGGATAATCAAGTTGGGCTAAAACCCATAGGATGGTCCATGGATGCTCCATGGTGTATTTGTACCCATGGATCATGGAAATGAAAGGCCATGTCAATTAGGGTTTACATGGTGTAACCCTAACTATATAAGCATCTTATTCTTGACCAAAATCGGCCACTAGTGTGTGAAGTAAAAGGGCTAACCGATTTCATGAGTTGTAGAATTCTCTCAAGTTATTCTAAGTGTTTTGGTGATTGTGATTCCATTTGAGGTGTCACACTTGGGGCACTTGGCACTCAAGCTTCATGAAGACTTTCTACACCAAAGAGGTATGTATTCTATCTTGCTATAGTTATTGTTTTTTATGCTAGATTAGGATAATACCTTGGAAGTTCTTATTTGCATGTATAATAGAGAAAACATAGATCCAAGGTATTTAGGGTTGCATGTACACTTAGGAGTGTTAGAATGCTCAAAACCCATCAAAAGCAACGTGTTAGTGGCTGGCTTCTCCAAAGAAGGTGTAAGCTTTGTCCCAAAAGCCATTGGAACTTTCACTTTGGAGTCTCCCATCATGCCAAACTTAGCGAGCAATGTCTTTCTATATGCCTCCTGATTGATAAAAATGTCTTCGGGTCCCTGTCTAATATTTAAGCCAAAGAAAAAGTTAATTGGACCCATTGAGCTCATCTCAAATTTAGTTTCCATCAACTTGATGAATTCAGGTGTTAAGTTGGGATTCGTGGGGCCGAAGATGATTTCATCAATGTAAAATTAGAATATCATAAGGTGGTTACCCTTTCTCTTACGAAAGAAGGTTGGGTCAACCGAACCTTGTTTAAATTTAGACATTTTTAAGAATCGAGTGAGAGTTTCATACCAAGCTTTGGGAGCCTGCTTTAGGCCATATACCGCTTTGTCTAGGATGTAACAGTGATCTGGGTGCTTCTCGTTCATGAAGCCTGGCGGTTGCTCACCATACACAGTTTCTTCAAGTTCTCGGTTGAGAAAGGCACACTTTACATCCATCTGATAGACTTCAAAGTTTTTGTGTGCAACATAAGCAAGAAAGATTCAAACCGACTCTAATCTTGCAACTGGAGCGAAGTTCTCTTCATAATCGATACCTTCCTCTTGGCAGTAGCCTTTTACAACCAACCGAGCCTTGTTATGAATCACATTCCCCTCCTTATCCATCTTATTTCTGAATAAAACTTGAGACCGACAACCGAAGCATCCTTTGGAGTTGGAATTAGATGCCATACATTGTTTCTTTCAAACTCGTTTAACTCGTCTTGCATGGCTTAAACCCAATCAGAATGATCAAGAGCCGAATTCACAGTCTTCGGTTCAACTTTGGAGACAAAAGAGTTGAACATGAAAAATTCTACTTGAGAGAATAGTGCAGCTTGTTTCGCTTTGATCTGTGATCGAGTTAATACCTTTTCTGAAGATTCCCCAATGATTTGACTTTGAGGATGATCTTTGGTCAATTTAATGAGAGGTGGATAATTTGGATCACAAGAGGGATCCAGTTCTGCATTGATTTCTTGTTCCAATTTTGATAGTGTATCATCATCATTGACATGTGTATTCTCCCCCTCGAATGATGACACGAGTTCAATATCTGGATCAGAATGTTCACCTTCGTTTGGACTTTCGGTTGAGCTAGATGATTGTGACGTTGAATTCTCCCCCTGGAATGAAGGACCTTGATCCTTTGGTAGAGACGAACCCTCCCCCTCGACAGAAGGACGATCACCAGGAGGGTTCGATTAAGTCAGGCCTTTCGGTTGCCTTTGGTTGATTAGCATCCATCTTATGTGCAGCATTGTCAATGATTTGCTTTAGATTGTCAACTTTGTTATCTTCCGCCTTTGATTCAGAATCGATAGCCTTTTCAGGTTCATCAAAAAGAAGCATATATTGTTCGAAAAGGTTTGAGATAGGACCTGTAACTTGACTGGTCTTTGGAAAGATTTCCTGCATTTCACCTTCAGTTGTCTTCATCTTCTTGACATAGCTATCGTCAAAAGTGACATAGTATGTTTCTTCAATCTTCTTAGAGCGCTTGTTCAGAACTCTATATGCCTTTGAGTGCAAGGAGTAGCCTAAAAATATTCCTTCATCAGCCTTAGCATCAAACTTGTTTTGATTCTCTTTTGAGTTGAAGACGAAGCATCTTGAACCGAACACATGAAAGAATTTCACATTTGGCTTGGGATTTTTCAAGATCTCATAAGGAGTAATAGAGAATCACTTGTTTAGATATGATCTATTCTAAGTATAACAAGCAGAAGCAATAGCATCAGTCCAGAAATACAAAGGCAAGGAAGCGAAGCTTAGCATAGTTTGAGCTGCTTCGCATAGAGATCAGTTTCGCCTTTCGACGATTCCATTCTGCTATGGAGTATATGGAGCCGAGAAATTATGAGTCGTTCCCTTCTCAGCTAGAAAATCTTCGAAATACTTGTTCTTAAATTCCAAGCCATTGTCACTTCTTACGTTACGAACCACTTTCCTCAGTTGAACCTCAGCTTGCTTTATGAAGAGCTTGAGCTCAGGAGTAGCCTCTGATTTTTGCTTCAAGAAAAACACCCATGTGAGTGAGAGAAGTCGTTAACGATGACCAGAATGTACTTGTTCCCACCAATGCTTTCAATAGAGGAAGGACCAAATAGATCGATATGCAACAACTCCAATGGTTCTATCACCCTTGTGTTGATAATAGAAGGATGACTTTGTCGAATTTGCTTTCCCATTTCACAAGCTGCACATAGATGTTCTTTGTTGAATTTGAGAACTGGAAGACCTCGAACATGATCTCCTAGAACAAGCTTGTTGATATCCTTGAAATTAAGATGTGAGAGCCTTCGATGCCATAACCAGCTTTCGTCTGAATGAGCCTTCGTTAGCAAGCAGACTGCTGGTTTCTCTCGAATTGGATTGAGGTTTAAAGGGTACATTTCCCCCTTTCGCTTTGATTTCAACAGAATGTTATTTGACTTCTTTTCGACTATCTTTGAGCCTTCATCATCAAACGAGACCTTCAATCCGGTCCCAACTACTAGATGTGATACACTGATAAGGTTGTGCTGCAATCCTTCAACATATGCGACCTTTCTTATTGAGAAATCACCATTCGTAATCATTCCATAGCCTTTGATAGTTCCAAATGAATTGTTGTCGTACTTCACAATTCCACCATCCTTGAGAGACCGAAACTCCCTCAGTTCTTCCTTTCGTCCTGTCATGTGACGTGAGCAGCCACTATCAATATACCATTCTTCGTCAAACTACTCGTCACGTATAACCTGCAAAATATTAAGCAGATTTAGGAACCCAAAGTTTCTTGGGTCCTTGTGAGCCTTTTACTGGACAGAGAATAATAAGAAAAACATCAACCATATAAGTTCTTTTAATTAGAGTTGTCTCATCTTTTCTCTTTATTATGAAAACTTTAATTTTGTTTGGCTTAGATTCATTACACGTAGGGTTTGAGATTTTGACGTCTGCATTCTTTTGGATCTCTTTCGGGCATTTGTTATCTTCTGGAAAGAGCTTTCCTTTCCCCTTTAAATCTTTTGAAGGATAAGAATTAGAATGAGAATGAGAAGAATAGGGTTTAGAAGCGATATTAGATCGTCGATTAATACTCTTCCTTGGTTGAGAACGGGAACACTCTTCCCTTCTGTTCGTCTGATTGAACTTGGGACCGAACCCATCCTTTCAGTTGCTATTATGTTGAGGACCGAAGCCATTCTTTTGGTTGCTTACACCCTGAGGACCGAAGCTCTCCTTTCGGTTGCTTACTTGCCGTGGACCGAAACCCTCCTTTCGGTTCCTTACCTGTTGCGGACCGAAGCTTTCCTGTTGGTTCCTTTCATTCCAAGGACCGAAACCCTCCTTTCGGTTGCTTCTTAATTCTCCTCGTGACTTATGCGTCCTATCATACCTTACATAATGAGGATTTTGAGATCTCCAAAACTGTTTTCTTTCTGAGAGATTCTTCTTGTATCTCAGATTTCGTTGGTGTTTTCGTTTTGCCACCTGTTTTGGATTTTTATGAATGTTGGCCTTTTTCTTTGGAACTTGAGCATGGCTTTCGCTCTTTGACGAAGATGTCACACTGGAAGTTATCACTGGTTCATCCAAAGATGTTTTGGTTCCACTTATGCTTGGCACATCATATCTTGCAGGCTCATTAAGTGGTTTCGGCACGTACCTACCATTCACTCTCCATGAGGTTTTCTGAAATAGGCCTTTTGTTTCATCAGCATTATCTATTGTTGCTGACCAGAAGAACTCTTCACATCCAGCTACATTATCTTCTTCTACCATAGCTGTCAGTTCTGTTGTTTATTGAGGAGTGACTCCTTAAACTGTGTAGACTTGATTTGGAGTGGTTTGAACCTTTTGATACACAACAGCTTTTGCATTGAGAATTTTCGTATTGTCTGTCGACGAGTGAGCGAACTCAATTGAGTTTTCAGAAATCAGATTTTTGTGAGTTTCAGATTCGCTTTTGAAAAATTCTGAACAGTCCACCACATCCTCTATAGAGATTTCACTCATGTCACCATCCTCATTAAGTTCAGATGTGTCACAATTGGAAATTTTGTGTCATGTAATCTATACATTCAAGCTAATGTGAATCAAAAACTTAAGAATATGATTGACACCTATGATTATGACTTCAAAAACTTCAATCAAATACATTATACAAGTACTACAAATAGTCATCAAACAATTGGAAACCCTAGAAGTCCTTGTTTAAGTCCATTTTGGACTAGGACTCCCTTATTGGATCCAAATGGACCAATAAGCTTCCAATTAGACTATCATGGGCTTAGAACCCTAATTGGGCTCTAATTGGACCCACATTCATTTATTTCAATATTATGGGCCATATTGGGCCTAGAATGAAATAAATTGAAAGCTTTGATCCATGATTAACCTAATCTAGCTTATTAAAGCATAAAAATCACAATTTTATTTTATAAGGCCAATAAACACCCAAACTAACTCTAATATTGGGCTTAGGGGCAAAAAGCCCAAAAAAAATCCTTTCTTCTCTCCCCATTCTCGGCCCAAGCCCAAGGAAAAAGGGAGAGTTGACCTTGGGTTGCCACCTCACTTTTATTTGTTGGGTTTCCATGCACACAACTCATGTTTCCAAGCAAGCATCACTTCAAAATCACTTCTATCCTCTCCTCTCTCTCATTCTCGGCCACATCTCAAACACACACACACACATTTCACAAATTCTCTCAAAGAACATTCAAGAAAACTCTCTCCTTTCCTCCCCATAATTTCGAGATTTTAAGAAGCTTTCAAGAGGATCTTTCAAGCTAATCACCATCTTAGGTAAGTATTTACTTATATATATGATCTAGCTATTTCATTCCATCAAAAACCTCTTCTAAATCTATTCCAACTTGTGATCATACACCTTAGAAGTCACCAAACTCGAGATCTACCAAGGAAGGGTGCTAAGGCCGAAAATCACTCCATTTTCTTCCATTTTCTTAGCAAAACCGAACCCACACCCAAGGTGAGCTTCATACCCCCTATTTTCTGTTTTTATGAGTTTTGTGGGGGGGGGGGGAATACAAGTGAAAGTGTAGATCTATATGTGTTTTGTATGCCTTGTATGATTTCCATGCTTATATGTATGCTTTTGTGTGTTATAATGTTGAATCTAGCCATAAAACCCCTCAAAATCGAGATATACCTTATGTTAAATGATTTTAGCATCAAATATATTTCTACATACAAAGTGTTTCTAGAAAAATAGCTAAATGGCTTAGTAACAATTTCTTTGGGCTAAAAACACAATTTTTGGACCTAAAATGTGAAAAATACAAAATTAAGGGCCCAAATTGACATATCACGAATTCTGATGGATGAGGTGTGTCAAAACAGTTTCAATAAAACAATTTCCGGAAATATACTCATTTAGAGGATTAAAAACATAAATTTCAAGCTTAATGGGCTAAAAATGACATTTTCGGCCCAATGAGGCCCATTATGCGAGATTTTCTGTTTTGGAGGGCCAAAACTGTGTTTTTCTGTAAAACAGTGGACTATAAGTGTTCCAAGTCCTTTTCAAAGGTTTAAAATGCTTTCTAAATTTAAAAAGGACCAAAGTTGCAAAAATTTTACAATTTGGGCCAAAATTGTCAAAGTTGCGAAAAAGAAGGGCTATTACCGAGAAAACTGCAATTTCAGAGACTAAAACTGTTTTCTATGAAAAATATGCTGAAAAATATTAATTTCAATGATTTTTGGTGTTAAAATGTCAAGAAAATTGATTTAAGGACCAAACCTGAAAGTATTTAATTAAAGGGTTGAAAAAGTAAATTTTACAAACAATGAGGGGCTGAAAACTGAAAACTTTCAAGGCTAATTCAATACGTGCAATTTGATCCAACAATGGCGCCGCGACTATCGACGAAATACAATACACTACAATACCAAAATCGTTGTGAAACGAATTGGTTCGGTCTCGAACCAATGAAAATTCGAAACTACTAACATGACGACACTACGATTCATACAAATAACGTTTGGGAATTCAATATACATGCAAGTGTGCACAGACGTCTACGCACCATCTTTGGGCCCCAAAAGTGTAAAATCTTGTTTGTTGGGCCTAGCTAGCCCAATGACCTGATCTTAAAGCCCGAAGACCTTTATCCTACGAAGTGTTGGGTTTTACCGACTTGGCACAACGTAGAAGGACTTTCAATGGCTTGTATACTACTGGTCCCAAAGGGTCCTTTGGTATTGCTAGTAAAGTCTACATTTCATGCGAGGCGGGTCGGGGACCCCTCGTACATTTTTTTTATCCCCAACCGGTTAATGGAGTCATCGAGGTCTTCGTGTCCTCTTTCTCTTCGGATGTGGGACTACACGTAGTCAGGGCGGTTGGATAACGTGATTAGTACGGACGACGCCTACGGGATCGTTAGTATAGCTACAAACTGGTCGTTTGTGTAATGCGTGTTTGTACCAATTAATCATGCTCAAAAATAATCCAACGTCGTCTGGGAATGACACTACTCGTTTTGCAATGGTTTCAACGTAACTTCATGGAATTCAAAGGATTAGGAAAACATCGGGTTTTCCTAGGGTTTTTCAATACATACGGACTCGAAATGTATACAACTTTAATGAATAATTTTTACAAGTATAGAAACAAACAAGCATACCTATGGATCTTCACAAACATTTTCGAAAGCTTTTCATTTCAGAAAATATCGGATTTTCTGGTGGTTTTTAAACGATACGAACATTGTTTTTCTTCAAATACCGCTTATGAACTCACCAACATTTCATATGTTGACGTTTTTCAAAATACTTGTATTCTCAGGGAACCAGTGATACAAAGGAAATCATATTCAGTGATGGCTTGCAGTTTATTTATGCACAACAGAGATAGTTCGCTAAATCTCGATATGTAGGCATTGATGTTCGCGTTCTGCACCGTGAGGTTCCATAGCTCCTGCACCATCTTTTGTATTTCGCCGCGGGGGCAGTACTCAGCCGTTAACATCTCTTTCATTTCTGCCCATGGAATAGAGTTGGCGACAGGGAGCGTCATAGCTTCCACATGGCCGTTCCACCAAGTGAGTGCTTGGTCCCACATCCGAAGAGAAAGAGGACACGAAGACCTCGATGACTCCATTAACCGGTTGGGGATAAAAAAAATGTACGAGGGGTCCCCAACCCTCGCATGAAATGTAGACTTTACTAGCAATACCAAAGGACCCTTGGGGACCAGTAGTATACAAGCCATTGAAAGTCCTTCTACGTTGTGCCAAGTCGGTAAAACCCAACACTTCGTAGGATAAAGGTCTTCGGGCCTTAAGATCAGGTCATTGGGCTAGCTAGGCCCAACAAACAAGATTTTACACTTTTGGGGCCCAAAGATGGTGCGTAGACGTCTGTGCACACTTGCATGTATATTGAATTCCCAAACGTTATTTGTATGAATCGTAGTGTCGTCATGTTAGTAGTTTCGGATTTTCATTGGTTCGAGACCGAACCAATTCGTTTCACAACGATTTTGGTATTGTAGTGTATTGTATTTCGTCGATAGTCGCGGCGCCATTGTTGGATCAAATTGCACGTATTGAATTAGCCTTGAAAGTTTTCTGTTTTCAGCCCCTCATTGTTTGTAAAATTTACTTTTTCAACCCTTTAATTAAATACTTTCCGGTTTGGTCCTTAAATCAATTTTCTTGACATTTTAACACCAAAAATCATTGAAATTAATATTTTTCAGCATATTTTTCATAGAAAACAGTTTTAGTCTCTGAAATTGCAGTTTTCTCGGTAATAGCCCTTCTTTTTCGCAACTTTGACAATTTTGGCCCAAATTGTAAAATTTTTGCAACTTTGGTCCTTTTTAAATTTAGAAAGCATTTTAAACCTTTGAAAAGGACTTGGAACACTTATAGTCCACTGTTTTACAGAAAAACACAGTTTTGGCCCTCCAAAACAGAAAATCTCGCATAATGGGCCTCATTGGGCCGAAAATGTCATTTTTAGCCCATTAAGCTTGAAATTTATGTTTTTAATCCTCTAAATGAGTATATTTCCGGAAATTGTTTTATTGAAACTGTTTTGACACACCTCATCCATCAGAATTCGTGATATGTCAATTTGGGCCCTTAATTTTGTATTTTTCACATTTTAGGTCCAAAAATTGTGTTTTTAGCCCAAAGAAATTGTTACTAAGCCATTTAGCTATTTTTCTAGAAACACTTTGTATGTAGAAATATATTTGATGCTAAAATCATTTAACATAAGGTATATCTCGGTTTTGAGGGGTTTTATGGCTAGATTCAACATTATAACACACAAAAGCATACATATAAGCATGGAAATCATACAAGGCATACAAAACACATATAGATCTACACTTTCACTTGTATTCCCCCCCCCCCCACAAAACTCATAAAAACAGAAAATAGGGGGTATGAAGCTCACCTTGGGTGTGGGTTCGGTTTTGCTAAGAAAATGGAAGAAAATGGAGTGATTTTCGGCCTTAGCACCCTTCCTTGGTAGATCTCGAGTTTGGTGACTTCTAAGGTGTATGATCACAAGTTGGAATAGATTTAGAAGAGGTTTTTGATGGAATGAAATAGCTAGATCATATATATAAGTAAATACTTACCTAAGATGGTGATTAGCTTGAAAGATCCTCTTGAAAGCTTCTTAAAATCTCGAAATTATGGGGAGGAAAGGAGAGAGTTTTCTTGAATGTTCTTTGAGAAAATTTGTGAAATGTGTGTGTGTGTTTGAGATGTGGCCGAGAATGAGAGAGAGGAGAGGATAGAAGTGATTTTGAAGTGATGCTTGCTTGGAAACATGAGTTGTGTGCATGGAAACCCAACAAATAAAAGTGAGGTGGCAACCCAAGGTCAACTCTCCCTTTTTCCTTGGGCTTGGGCCGAGAATGGGGAGAGAAGAAAGGATTTTTTTTGGGCTTCTTGCCCCTAAGCCCAATATTAGAGTTAGTTTGGGTGTTTATTGGCCTTATAAAATAAAATTGTGATTTTTATGCTTTAATAAGCTAGATTAGGTTAATCATGGATCAAAGCTTTCAATTTATTTCATTCTAGGCCCAATATGGCCCATAATATTGAAATAAATGAGTGTGGGTCCAATTAGAGCCCAATTAGGGTTCTAAGCCCATGATAGTATAATTGGAAGCTTATTGGTCCATTTGGATCCAATAAGGGAGTCTTAGTCCAAAATGGACTTAAACAAGGACTTCTAGGGTTTCCAATTGTTTGATGACTATTTGTAGTACTTGTATAATGTATTTGATTGAAGTTTTTGAAGTCATAATCATAGGTGTCAATCATGTTCTTAAGTTTTTGATTCACATTAGCTTGAATGTATAGATTACATGACACAAAATTTCTAGTTGTGACATCATCCCCCCGTTAGAGGGAATTTCGTCCCGAAATTCTGTTTGAAAGCTAGATTTGAGAATGCTAGAATAGGTGAGGGTACTTTTGCTTCATTTGATCTTCGCGTTCCCACGTGAATTCTGGCCCACGCTTTGCGTTCCACCGTACCTTCACGATCGGGATGCGACTTTGCTTAGTACGCTTCACCTCCCTGTCCATGATTTCGATTGGTTCTTCGACGAATAGGAGATTCTCATTGATTTCGATTTTGTCAAGAGGAATGACAAGGGTTTCATCTGATAGGCACTTCTTCAGATTAGAGACATGAAACACGGGGTGTACACCGTTTAGCTCCGCGGGTAGTTGTAGTCTGTATGCTACTGGGCCTATTCGGGCGACGATTTCGAAAGGTCCAATGTATCGCGGGTTCAGCTTTCCCCGTTTTCCGAAACGTATAACCCCTTTCCAGGGTGAGACTTTCAACAGTACTCGATCACCGACCTGGAATTCTAAGGGCTTTCGCCGTTTATCGGCGTAACTCTTTTGTCGGTCACGCGATGCTTGTAATCGAGCTCTGATCTGAACGATCTTTTCTGTGGTTTCGCGAATGATCTCCGGTCCTGTTGGTGCCCTGTCCGACGTATGCGTTCTTGCTAGCTGGGTGTCACCTACTTCAGCCCAACATAACGGTGATCTACATTTACGCCCGTACAGTGCTTCGAAAGGGGCCACCTTGATGCTCGAATGGTAACTATTGTTATATGAGAATTCGATCAACGGTAGGTGGGTATCCCAAGACTTTCCAAAGTCTATCACACAAGCACGAAGCATGTCTTCAAGCGTTTGAATGGTTTGTTCACTTTGACCGTCTGTTTGTGGGTGATATGCGGTGCTCATATCGAGATGAGTTCCCATTGCCTTGTGGAGTGATTGCCAAAAGCGCGATGTAAACCTACTGTCCCTATCCGAGATGATAGATTTTGGCACTCCATGGAGTCTTACGATTTCTCGTAGGTACAAACGTGTTAGTCTCTCCATCTTGTAGGATTCTTTGATTGGCAGGAAATGGGCAGATTTCGTCAGTCGGTCGATTATTACCCATATGGTGTCCAGTCCGTCCGGCGTCTTGGGCAGCTTGGTCACGAAATCCATCGAAATCCCCTCCCATTTCCACTCAGGGATTGCCAGTTGCTGTAACAATCCGGAAGGTTTCTGGTACTCCACCTTTACTTTGGCGCACGTAAGGCACTTACCAACATAGGTCGCGATTTCCGCCTTCATGTTAGGCCACCAGTAGTGTTGTTTAATGTCCAAATACATCTTGTCCGAATCGGGATGAATGGAGTAACGTGTCTTGTGGGCTTCCTTCATAACGGTCTCCCTAAATCCTCCGATTTTTTTTTGGGACCCAAATCCGGTTCATTAAGTAGTATACCCCATCCTCTTTTGCTTCTAGGTTCTTTTCCATCCCGCGCAATGCCTCGCTAATTCTATTTTCCGTTTTCATAGCCTCTGGCTGGACTGATGCGATTTGAGTGGCCAAATGAGACTGAATGGTTATTGAGTGCGTTTTCGTACGGCGATTAGAGTACTCCTTCCTACTTAATGCATCAGCTACCACGTTGGCCTTGCCTGGATGGTACTTGATCTCGCATTCGTAGTCGTTTAGTAATTCCACCCATCTTCGTTGTCTCATGTTCAGCTCCTTTTGATTCAGGATGTGCTGGAGGCTCTTGTGGTCCGTGAAGATGGTGCACTTTGTACCGTACAGCTTTGTTTATAGTGAACTAGCATGTCGAGCCACACATTGATATGCAACTATAAACCAAAAAAGGGACTAACATAACTCTGAACAAAACAAGTAACTAAAACACACATGCTTGCATTAGGAATAAAGACCTAACGCCGAACCAAACACAACAATGCTGGTATCCCGGGTAATTCGGGACTGTACTTACTGATACCAAGGAGTGAATGTAGCCTGATCAACTACATTCTCTCCAAAGTAAAACTAACACACGTCACGGACCACAAGAGCCTCCAGCACATCCTGAATCAAAAGGAGCTGAACATGAGACAACGAAGATGGGTGGAATTACTAAACGACTACGAATGCGAGATCAAGTACCATCCAGGCAAGGCCAACGTGGTAGCTGATGCATTAAGTAGGAAGGAGTACTCTAATCGTCGTACGAAAACGCACTCAATAACCATTCAGTCTCATCTGGCCACTCAAATCGCATCAGTCCAGCTAGAGGCTATGAAAACGGAAAATAGAATTAGCGAGGCATTGCGCGGGATGGAAAAGAACCTAGAAGCAAAAGAGGATGGGGTATACTACTTAATGAACCGGATTTGGGTCCCAAAAAAACCGGAAAGTATTTAATTAAAGGGTTGAAAAAGTAAATTTTACAAACAATGAGGGGCTGAAAACAGAAAACTTTCAAGGCTAATTCAATACGTGCAATTTGATCCAACAATGGCGCTGCGACTATCGACGAAATACAATACACTATAATACCAAAATCGTTGTGAAACGAATTGGTTCGGTCTCGAACCAATGAAAATCCGAAACTACTAACATGACGACACTACGATTCATACAAATAACATTTGGGAATTCAATATACATCCAAGTGTGCACAGACGTCTACGCACCATCTTTGGGCCCCAAAAGTGTAAAATCTTGTTTGTGGGGCCTAGCTAGCCCAATGACCTGATCTTAAGGCCAGAAGACCTTTATCCTACGAAGTGTTGGGTTTTACCGACTTGGCACAACGTAGAAGGACTTTCAATGGCTTGTATACTACTGGTCCCCAAGGGTCCTTTGGTATTGCTAGTAAAGTCTACATTTCATGCGAGGCGGGTCGGGGACCCCTCGTACATTTTTTTTATCCCCAACCGGTTAATGGAGTCATCAAGGTCTTCGTGTCCTCTTTCTCTTCGGATGTGGGACTACACGTAGTCAGGGCGGTTGGATAACGTGATTAGTACGGACGACGCCTACGGGATCGTTAGTATAGGTATAAACTGGTCGTTTGTGTAATGCGTGTTTGTAGCAATTAATCATGCTCAAAAATAATCCAACGTCGCCTGGGAATGACACTACTCGTTTTGCAATGGTTTCAACGTAACTTCATGGAATTCAAAGGATTAGGAAAACATCGGGTTTTCCTAGGGTTTTTCAATACATACGGACTCGAAATGTATACAACTTTAATGAATAATTTTTACAAGTATAGAAACAAACAAGCATACCTATGGATCTTCACAAACATTTTCGAAAGCTTTTCATTTCAGAAAATATCGGATTTTCTGGTGGTTTCCAAACGATACGAACATTGTTTTTCTTCAAATACCGCTTATGAACTCACCAACATTTCATATGTTGACGTTTTTCAAAATACTTGTATTCTCAGGGAACCAGTGATACAAAGGAAATCATATTCAGTGATGGCTTGCAGTTTATTTATGTACGAATCGAACAATTTATTTTTGGGAATGTAATGTTTAAACAATGTATTTCATGTAAACTCTACTGGTTGTACTATATTAATGCATGGTGACGAATGTTGTTACGTTTCATATATATTCAATGTTATGGTATTCAATTGAGTCACGATAGCCCCCGGACGTTTCCGCCGTCTGGTTCGGGGGTGTGACAAGATGCATTTTAAACATCAATTTTATTTTCTGAACTTAGTTTGGCATTCAATGAGTCAAATTTCTTGTAACACTAGTCAAAATAGGTCAATAACAATCACATGTGATTATACCAATCATGTAAGGTGATTTTTTTAAAACTAGTAATGTAGTAAACTTAATATGTATTTCATGGTAATTCTAATATAAATATGAACTTTCATACATACTTTATAGTATAAATCAAAGTATATGTCCATACGATTCCAAAAATGTAGACAACGTCGAAATCTGGCTTCGCATGAAGAAGTTATGATAAACCGAACACTATAAAATCTTTATAACAAGAGTAATTTAAAATAGGCTTAGAGTTATCTATTTTCATCTATTAGAGAGTTTTATTACTCGGAATTACCTACGCGTGCATATAAAGAACATCAAAAACGGAGTTCGTATGCAAAAGTTATGGCCTTCCGAAGATGCGCTGTCAAAAACCCTAATTTGACTTAACTCACGAGATGAGCATCAAAACTCACGACGTGAGGAGTCAAAATGCCACATTTCGAAGCTAAAAGCCTACAGAATGATAACCCAAAAGCTCACGATGTGAGCAAGGTTTTCTCACGACGTGAGGACACTGGAGGACACGAATCGGGGCTAGAAAACACGCGTTAAAGCTACAAGATAACTCTTACCATAACTCACGACGTGAACCTATCATTTCTCACGTCGTGAGGGCCAAAAATCAGCCTATAAATAGCCATTTCGACCCCAAGGCTTAGTACACCTGAATTTCTTCTCTCTCTCTCTCTCTCTCTTGTTTGTTGAAGCCATTCCGCTTCCCGAGCACGGTGATCGTGAACCGTTGACTGTTTTTAGTTAGATTCTATCGAATCATGATATTAAGGTCAGTTTCACGGCCCCACTTTCTAATATTTTCGGGGGAAAACACATGCTAAATATTATATATATATATATATATATATATGTTATTATTATGTCTATATGATAGTATATATCAGTATCAACGTACATAGTTATAATAACCGGGATATAGTTATTTCGTATTTGAAAGTATACAACTATCGTAAAGTTGTTAGCATGTTATTGTCATACTAATGTAGATCTTGAGTTATACTTAGGATTCTATATATATATATATATATATATATATATATATATATATATATATATATATATATATATATATATATATATATATATATATATATTTTGTGTGCGATATAGTTCCAGAGCTATACTCGGAAGTTCTATATGTGAATTGATAAGTATGTTGTTATTATTGGTTTTATGTCAACATAAAACCAGGTATGTTATATGTTGCTATTATTGGTTTTATGTCAAGATAAAACTGGATATGTTATAGGTTGTTATTGTTAGTTTTATGTAAAGATAAAACTTAGTATTGTTATTGATAGTTTTATGTCAAGATAAAATTAGGAACATTATGTGTTGTTATTGTTGGTTTTAGGTCAAGATAAAACCTGGTTATACTTCAAGATATAGCTGTTATACTGCCTAAATATGATGAAGTTAGGAGTAACGTTTAAAAGCATAGTCTAGTGACTTAGGGTTTTAGACCTGAAAATGCTTTTGTTGTTAGAGTTATAGGAAGCCGTCAAAGTCTACATGAGCTACCTCATTCATCAACTAAGATTGGGGATCTTAGTGGAAGTCCTCTGACCTGTAACTGTTAATTTTGTGTGACCGAGGAAGTCATGTATGAATAAGATATGGGTTGACGACCCCACTCGTGGTTGTTAATTACAACCCAAGACAAGCGAGTGACGATTCGTTCCTTTTATTTTTATTCCAGCGTCGATGAAGCGCACGATGTCGTTTCTCATGGTAAATCATGAGTGTATTGTTTCTCATGGTAAATCATGAGTGTATTGTTTTGTCAGAGGTTTTGTTGTCAAGCAGCGGTTACAGACTCATGGTAGCAACTTGTTAGAAACATTACACTTCGTCGCTATACAAGTATTAATGTTAAGTATAAGTTTTCCCTACTTATACCCTAGGTACTACTTGTATATTAGGTAGATAATTATACCTAGCACACATACTCGTATAGAATTGAAATAGATTTATACGTAGTGGTTTTACTCGTATAGAACTGAAATAAGATTTATACGTAGCAACTTTCGTTTGTATGGAATTACAATCACTTATATTCATAGTATATGAGACTTATAGGTATATACTTATTTGGTAACTAAACTTTTATACCTTGGATATATATAGTAAATGTTGGAGAGTAAAAATTATACTTTCAAAACTATACATTTGAAACTCAGAATATGTATTATTTTTATATGGAGTCAAAACCTGTGGACTCACCAACTTTATGTTGACGTATTTTAAATGCATGTGTTTTCAGGAAGTTGATAACTATGATACGAGAAATGACGTTACACTGCCCGGTGTTTCCGCCGACGGCCGCGGTGTGACAAATTGGTATCAGAGCTATTAACTATAGTGAATTAGTACTTTCTTAGGAAAGCTTGACTATAGTTTAGGGCTTACTCTGTTAGGTTTAGGTATATCCCTTAGCCTACAAATATAAACTATTATTAATTATACTACTAAAGGACTACTTACAGGAGCGGTGACAGGATAGACATGTCGCTTGGGTTGCTGTATTTCAGAACGGCTATATGATAAAATGATCCTGCCCTTTTACTGTCCTGACTGGCCGGTGCCTTATCAGCTAGAGCTGAAGTAACAAATAATAATTAATAGAGCATGAATACAACAAATAATAAATATAGAGTCATATATGAAGACTCAGACCCGCGATGAGAATACACCTAAATACCTGGAATGTTTTTGATCTCAAGGATTTAGATCAGATATTCCAACGAAAGTTCATATGTGCATAGATCTTATCACAACTAGATGTAGGTGTACAACTATATTTTATTTTGATCAGATCGTATGAACTATTTAAATTGGGAGTAATATTTGATAGACTAAACATTTGGTGATCCAGAATGTATAGGAACTAAACAAAATGCCTAGAATAAGTAGCGCTCGTCTAAACCTGAACCAACGACCAGAACCAGAACAACAACAACCGCAACCACCACCACCAGAAACAAACCCTCCAATAAGTTCAGTAGAACTTGAAGAAATTATAGCTCAGAGAATCGCTGCAGCTCTTGCTAATGTCACAAGAGGAGGAGTTAGAAACGAAGGCAATGTAAGGACCGCCAGAATGTATACCTACAAGGATTTTATGAATTGCAAACCTAAGAGTTTCCATGGAACAGAAGGGCTCGTTAGCTTGACTCGGTGGATTGAAAAGACAGAATCAGTATTTCAAATAAGCTTCTATCCGAACAAATGTAAGGTACGATTTGCTGCGTGTACCTTCGCTGATGAAACACTTACATGGTGGAACAACCAAGTGAATACAATGGGTATTGATGATGCCAATTCCATGCAATGGGAAGAGCTGAAGAGGATGCTAGTAGAGGAGTATTTTCCTAGGGAGGAAATACATAAGTTGGAACAAGAATTGTGGACCTTAACCATGAAGGGTTCAGAGATAAATGCTTATACTACTAGATTTAATAATCTTGCGGTGATGTGTCTAGCACTAGTAACCCCAGAGTATAAGAAGATTGAGCGATATATCTGGGGTATAGCATCGCAAATCAAAGGAATGGTGATCGCATCGAAGCCTACAACATATGACAATGCAAAGCTAATAGCTCATCAACTAACCAACACAGAAATCCAAGTGGGATTTATAGCTGAGTCTCCCAAATTTGGAACAAACAAGCACAAATTTAATGGGAAGAATCCCATACAATCATTTGAGGAGAGACAAGAGGTGGCAACTAATTATGCAGCCACAACAGCAATACCCCTACAACCAAGGAAGTATGCTGGAAAACTCCCAATGTGCACTCAGTGCAATCGTCATCACATAGGTAACTGTTCATGGTGTAGTCAATGTAACCATCAGCACGCAGGTGACTGTTATATTTGCATGAAGTGCAAAAAGAAGGGACACACTGCCAGTTACTGTAGGAGCACAATACCTACAATAGAAAATCAAGGAACAAACATTGGAATAGGCTATGATGGAGGAAGAGCATGTTTTGTAATAGGAAGCAGGGAATCTATCTAGTACCCTTCGGTGGTATCTAGTTTAAAGATAAATTTCGGGACGAAATTTACTTCAACGGGGGGAGAATGTAACACTAGTCAAAATAGGTCAATAACAATCACATGTGATTATACAAATCATGTACTGTGATTTTGTTAAAACTAGTAATGTAGTAAACTTACTATGTATTTCATGATAATTCTAATATAAATATGAACTTTCATACATACTTTATAGTATAAATCAAAGTATATGTCAATACGATTCCAAAAATGTAGAGAACGTCGAAATCTGGCTTCGCATGAAGAAGTTATGACAAACCGAACACTATAAAATCTTTATAACAAGATTAATTTAAAATAGGCTTAGAGTTAGCTATTGTAATCCTATTGTAATCTATTAGAGAGTTGTAGTACTCGAAATTACCTACGCGTGCATATAAACAATGTCAAAAACGGAGTTCGTATGCAAAAGTTATGGCCTTCCGAAGATGTCGCTGTCAGAAACCCTAATTTGACTGAACTCACGAGGTGAGCATCAAAACTCACGATGTGAGGAGTCAAAACGCTACATTTTGAAGCTAGAAGTCTACGGAATGATAACCCAAAAGCTCACGAGGTAAGCAAGGTTTTCTCACGACGTGAGGACACTGTAGGACACGAATCGGGGCTAGAAAACACGCGTTAAAGCTACAGGATAACTCTTACCATAACTCACGACGTGAACCTATCATTTCTCACATCGTGAGGGCCAAAAATCAGCCTATAAATAGCCATTTCGACCCCAAGGCTTAGTACACCTGAATTTCTTCTCTCTCTCTCTCTCTCTCTCTCGATTGTTGAATCCATTTCGCTTCCCGAGCACGGTGATCGTGAACCGCTGACTGTTTTTAGTTAGATTCTATCGAATCATGATATTAAGGTGAGTTTCACGGCCCCACTTTCTAATATTTTCGGGGGAAAACACATGCTAAATATTATATATATATGTTATTATTATGTCTATATGATATTATATATCAGTATCAACGTAGATAGTTATAATAACCGGGATATAGTTATTTCGTATTTGAAAGTATACAACTATCGTAAAGTTGTTAGCATGTTATTGTCATACTAATGTAGATATTGAGTTATACTTAGGATTCAATATATATATATATATATATATATATATATATATATATATATATATATATATATTGTGTGCGATATAGTTCCAGAGTTATACTCGGAAGTTCTATATGTGAATTGATAAGTATGTTGTTATTATTGGTTTTATGTCAACATAAAACCAGGTATGTTATATGTTGCTATTATTGGTTTTATGTCAAGATAAAACTGGATATGTTATATGTTGTTATTGTTAGTTTTATGTTAAGATAAAACTTTGTATTGTTATTGATAGTTTTATGTCAAGATAAAACTAGGAACGTTATGTGTTGTTATTATTGGTTTTAGGTCAAGATAAAACCTGGTTATACTTCAAGATATAGCTGTTATACTGCCTAAATGTTATGAAGTTAGGAGTAATGTTTAAAAGCATAGTCTAGTGACTTAGGGTTTTAGACCTGAAAATGTTTTTGTTGTTAAAGCAATAGGAAGCCGTCAAAGTCTACATGAGCTACCCCATTCATGAACTAAGATTGGGGATCTTAGTGGAAGTCCTCTGACCTGTAACCATTAAGCCCGTGTGACCGAGGAAGTCGTGTATGAATAAGATATGGGTTGACGACCCTACTCGTGGTTGTTAATTACAACCCAAGACAAGCAAGTGACGATTCGTTCCTTTTATTTTTATTACGGCGTCGGTGAAGCGCACGGTGTTGTTTCCCATGGTAAATCATGAGTGTATTGTTTCTCATGGTAAATCATAAGTGTATTATTTTGTTAGTGGTTTTGTTGTCAAGCAGCGGTTACAGACTCATGGTAGCAACTTGTTAGAAACATTATACTTTGTCTCTATACAAGTATTAATGTTAAGTATAAGTTTCCCCTACTTATACCCTAGGTACTATTTGTATATTAAGTAGATAATTATACCTAGCACACATACTCGTATAGAATTGAAATAGATTTATACGTAGTGGTTTTACTCGTATAGAACTGAAATAAGATTTATACGTAGCAACTTTCGTTTGTATGGAATTACAAAAACTTATATTCATAGTATATGAGATTTATAGGTATATACTTATTTAGTAAGTAAACTTTTATACCTAGGATATATATAGTAAACGTTGGAGAGTCAAAATTATACTTTCAAAACTATACTTTTGAAACTTGGAATATGTATTATTTTTATATGGAGTCAAAACCTATGGACTCACCAACTTTATGTTAACGTATTTTAAATGCATGTGTTTTCAGGAAGTTGATAACTATGATACGAGAAATGACGTTACACTTCCCGGTGTTTCCGCCAACGGCCAGGGTGTGACATTTCTGTACAGTTTCGGTTCTTAACTTCAATCTATCATTTTCGTCTAATAGATTTTTGAGCATGTCCTTATGGTATTTGGACTTTATGTAGGACTCTATTTTGTCAAGACAAAATTTTTAGGCAGGAGTGACTTCGTCAGAAGATACAAAATTTTCACAGTTGTAAGCTTCGGCATCGACTTCATCCTCCTTTAACTCAAGGAAGGGTAAAATTATGCGATGTATCTTCTTTCCTATTTCACAATCGAGATACAATTAAGTGATATTAAAGTAAAGTCTTTTCGCAATTAAACAAAAACTGTTTCGTTGTTTTAAAAGCTTAAGATTGTCTCGTTGCAAATAGATCGACTCATCCCTAGACCTAATTAATTTTTTCTCCTTCTGCTCAATCCACATCCTTCTCTCCTCACTCTTCGATGATGTCCTGCTAATTTGATCAGTCAGGTTAGAGTTTGTGACACGAGTTTGGGTAAGACTACTACTTATACTAGAAAATTTTGATTTTAAGCTATTCAGTTCCTTGTCATAGTTAGTAATATTATTTTCAGAGAAGTAAGAATACTTTGTACCTTCTTGATCAACTCATCACATTCATTGATCAGTGTACTGACAGGTTTCGCAGCAAAACACCTATCCTCTCACTCCTTCTGTTCTTCCAGCCCACCATCTGTTGAATATCCTCTCATCTGAGATACTCCTTCTGTCACCATCAAACACTTTCCTGCAACATATTCTTCTTTCACCAGCATCGCCTTGCCATGAGTCAGTTTTCTTACTTCTTCGTCCTCTAAATACGTGGACCACACTTCCACTCCACTGAATTCATCATTGTTACCTGTATCCTGTACAATCAAAGCATTCATGGTTTTATTGTTAGCTGCTGATTTTCTTTTCTTGATCTCCTCCAATCATCTCAAGAGGTTCGCTTCCTCATCATCCTCATCAATCTTTTCTGCCTTTTTCTTCAGCATGCAGTCCTTGGCAAAGTGATACTTGCCTCCACAATAATGGCAATCAAATCCTGAGTCACCACCATTCTTCGCCTCTTTCTTGGATTCTTCTGACTTCGAACCTATCTTCGGTTCCTCCTTCACTTTTTCAGAACTATAACTTCCCTATCAGTTTCGGTTCTTGTTGGCTAGGAACTTTCTTTTGATGAACTTTCTAGGATTGGAAACCATCAGGGCATACTCTTCACCGGTTAGATCATAGTCAGCAAGATCAAATTCTTCTTCTTCCTCAACAGCACTTTTCCCTTTTGAAACAAGAGCTAACGAAGCCAAACTGGAAACCACGTTCGTTTCCTTTGATACTGCACTTTCATGGGACTTAAGAATTCCCACCATTTTCGCTAGAGAATATGATTTAAACTGTTCGTGTGCCTTTACTTTCGACACGACTACCATCCATTTGGGTCTAAGACCGTTCATGAAGGTAACTTTTTGTTCAATAACCTTCCTTTCGATCCCGTGCTTTATCATCTTACTTAGTAGATGGTTAAACCGATCAAAAGCCTGAACGAGTTTCTCTTCGGGCTTCTGTTTGAAATCACCAATTTCAGAAAGCAGCAAGGTCTGAATCGAATGTTCCAGATCTTCATCAGTGGAATACAATTCTTTCAACCTATCCCATATCTCTTTAGCTGTAGCGCAAGAACTCACCAATCGAAACGTATCCGACTGCAAAGCAAACCTAATCATTCTTAAGGCCTTGATGTTGCATTGAAGCTTCACTTTCTCGTCTTGAGGAATGTCTTTCACATCATTCACAAGCTGATTGTACTCCTTTTGAGTTTTCACAATCTTTGAGGTGCTCGAGTGAGCAAATGGGCCAACTGTGATTGCTTCCCAAATCAAGTACCCATTATCTTCTGAGCCGATCACATAATCTTCGAAGTGGTGCGTCCAAACCTCATAACCCTAAGTGTATAAGATTGGAATCCTTTTCGTTGATCTAATACTGTTGGAGATGTTGATTGGATTGGTTTGCGAATCATCCATGGACATTGTGATGAAGTTTGATCGATAACCTGTTTAAGATCAGACTTGTAATTTATCGTTAGAGTAAGATCGACAATTAATGAGATACGCCAATATGGAATGACGGCTCAATTAATATCAATCAATGTGGAAAAACCCTAATAACTTCTTCAACAGAAGAGATGTGTATGAATTACACAGTCTCCTGCTCTGATACCAATAGATGAGAATAAATCTTAGATCGTTTAGATCTTTAATAGGTATATTGATGAAAAACAAACAATTCAAACACAATACGATTATGAACATAGTATGGAATCAATGTAAAGCTTATGATTCAAATATAGTCACGCCTTAGCAAAGCTCGATGAAGAACTTCCACTGTAGAGGCGAGCCATGGTTTACAATACTGATGAGAAAAATAATAAAAGCGTTACTAACTAATGATGCATGCATGCACCTTAATACTAAAACCCTAGATTAAAATAATGCACGGTTGGACAGGCCCAAACCGGCAACCAAAACTAGGCTAAGGACCGAGCCCATGACACAACACTATAAGCCCAACACTACCTTCCACACCTACCTGCACCTTTCCCCACTACTCTACCTGATAACTCCAATTTATCCCTCAACCAAACCATATTCCCCACTGCTCTACCTGATAACTCAATCATTTTGAGGCTATAGGCACCTAACCATATACAGATTTAAAAAAAAAAAAACATACACATAGCAAGTTTCCACATAATCAATTAGACTCGAACATCAGTATAACATGGATAACACATTGGGTAACTACTTACTTGGCTTGGTTGATCACGCGCATTACACTCTCATCCTTTCATTTTAAGAAACAAAACCTTTGTGTTACTTTTGAAAACAATTTTACCATTTCCTTAGTTTGAGTCATGACACACTCAAGAGTGTGCCCTGATCCCTCAAACCAACGCTCTGATACCAACTTGTAATGACCCAATTTTTACAAAGAAAATTTTTCATTTTTCAATAATCAAACCACTTGCATAAACCATAAAATCCCAAAAACATTTGTTTTCAAATTCACATTCATTACATCATTATCTTCTTTTAAAAACATCAGAGTGTCCCAAAACACACTAGTAAAGGAGATATAGAGTGCACGCTGCGCCATCATGCCTTGCTCTTGCCCATGGGTTCAGATGTACCTGAAACAAATCCACAAATAGTAAGCTTGAAAGCTTAGTGAGTTCCCCAAAGCACACCCACACAAACACGTAGAGCAGAACATACTAGCTAAACAGCTAATAAAACACATAAACCACACAAGCCAATCACATAAGGAAGCCCTGGAAACCCTCTAGGGTCTTACTTCGGGTGCAATGGGAACCCCCACATTGTCTTAGCCCAATGCCTCGGGAACCCCCCGAGGTCATTGTGTTGGAATAGTGTCTAAGGCTACAACTATATTTGGCAAGTATTTGACCCGGTTGTGCATGGTCCTTTTGGGTTGCCTTCACCATAGCAACTTGACAGGATGATTTATAATGAGAATAGGAATATTATAAGGAATAATAATATTGTTTGATTGATATAAGTCCTAAATTAATTAGGAATTAATTTGGTGACTTAAAGAGATTAATTAAACAAAGGGGTATAAACTGTCAATTGTTTGATAGTTACACTTTGGGCTGTAAATCCTTTAAAGTTAAGGGGTGGACGATTTCTAGGGCTTGGGATAAGCCACAAATCGTCCAAGGGCTTATCTTGGAAGGGATTTGGATTGCTTTGAGTAATAGTTATCCAGCTAGGGTTTTAGAGTGAAACTCAAAGAGCCTTACAAGTATAAATAGACCCCATGGGCAAGGGAAATCAGCACATGTGTTATTGGAAGGTTACCCTGGCCGACTTCATCCCCTTTCCTCTCTCACATATCATCCTCTTGCTAGTTGGTGTTTGTAAGCCATTAGAGGAGTGACATTTGTGACTCTAAAGCTCCAAGAACAAGAAGATCAAACAAGTGTTTTGAGGTAAGCTTCTAACTCTGGTTTTGTATTGTTCTTATACTCAATTAGCCATTAGAAGTCTTGGATTCAATGTATGTTCAATTAGAGAAACCTAGATCCAAGCATTAGGGTTTGCATGTGCGCATAGCAATGTTCATATGGCCAAAACCCATCAGTGGTATCAGAGCCTAGTCTGGTTTCTATTAAATTGATACTTTGATTGCTTGTTTGTTGCTGAAAAATTCGTTTTTCTGTTCTCTGCCTGCTCTACTCGGTGAGTCCCATGGTGGTACTCGGCGAGTAGGCTCAACTCGGCGAGTCCATCTGGGTACTCGGCGAGTTCGAGTGTGAGAATATGATAACTTCGGGATTTCTTGTTGTTTATCTTATGGAAACTTACCTTTTTCATATTAGATCAACACTAATCCGATTTTTTGATATATATGACTATAATCTTGATCTAATTAAAGATATTTATCAACTAATAAAATATTTAATTTCCTTATGTGATAATTAATTAATTATTTTGATTAAATTGGTAATTATCTTGCAAGAAATCATTAAATAAATCAAATATGGATAATCATGTGATTTTAGATTATTTGTTATTTGATCCTCTATGTTTTTAAATGTTTAAAACTTGCCCTCAAGTTTTGAAATTTATATTTTGTGATTAAAAGTTTAATTTTAGGAAAATTTAAATTTCAAACCCTAGAATTTTACAAGTTTAAAATTCAACCCTATACTAATATAATATTACAAGATTAATATATATATATATATATATATATATATATATATATATATATATATATGTATGTATAACTAAAATGCTAGTCTTACCGTTAGTAGGCCTCATTCACGAAGCCGATCTATAAGGTGTGTATAAGGTTGCTGCCTATAAAATGGCGCATAATGGGTGAAGACTCTCACCCACCGCTTGCTTGATCGGTGGAGGGTCGTTAGCCGAACGGGTAGGATAGGGCAACTCTCTCTCCTCATTAATAAGTATAATGAACCTATAAAGTAACTACATTTTTTTAAAATTTCCCAATCTTAGTTACTTTAGGAAAATTGAATTGATGCAATCCCATGAAATTACACTTTGCACACTTGCTAAGAAGTTAGTGGAGCGTGTGTGGTTTACCGGCACACTAATTGGTTCTATGCAAAGGTGGCAAAGGGTGATTCATTGTTTATCATAGTTCGATGGAGCGTGTGTGGTTTACCGGCACGTCGAATAGGTGATTGTTACAATGAAAGCACCATGTGAATTTTCATGGTAATGCACACCCATTTTGTGATCCTCGGTATCTCAGTCACAAACGAGAGGGGCATATCGAGATTTAAACATGCCATTGAAAAGTTTCAATGAATCTCATCTAAACCTAGGAATTCTCAATACATTTAGACTTAAAGTTAGGTTTTATGGTGGAGAATTAGTGAATCGTCATTCACTTACCTTCAAAATGTTTGCATGTTAGATTACGGTATCCCTTTTCTAATGTGTAAATATTGTTGTTGGATCCTAGCCCTAATTTTCTTATTGGGTTATTATTAGGGATTCAAATTCTAATCTATCTTTGTCCTTTCCATTTGTAGATGTCGAACGCAAACAACGATGCTGCTAGTTCATTCACATTGATGAGCCTTTGTCAAAAGGTCACTTTCAATGGGACTAACTTTAGCGATTGGATAAGATACATTCGCATGATTGCTCGCTATGAGGACAAGGAGTATGTCCTCGATGAGAAGCTCGAGAAGATCAATCCAAAAATTGCTACTCCGGCTGAAATCACCGCTTTTGAAACTCATGAGCGTGATGCAACGAAAGTACATTGCATCATGATAGCCACCATGAACTCCGAATTCCAAAATTCCTATGAGGACATGTACTCGTTTGAGATGCACCAAGACTTGTTGGAGCGATACCACCAAAACGCGAGACAAGAGCGTTATGAGATTTTCACTAACATGATTTCCGCTAAGATGGGTCATGGAGAGTCTCTTACCGTGCACCTGCAAAAGATGCAAAGGTATGTCGACCGTCTTCGCAAGTTGAATGTTGACTTTGGGGAAGATTTGGCGATCGACATGGTGCTTCACTCTTTGCCTCCAAGTTACAATCAATTTAGGATGACCTACCACATGAACAAAGAAGAGGTCACCCTAAGCAAGCTCCAAGGTCTCTTGAGGGTTGTTGAAAGAAACTTCAAGGACAAGTCTGTTGCACCAACTCCCAATCCACCGCATGCTCCTGTTTTGGCCATTGGGCAATGAAGGGGAAAGAAGAGGAAGGCTTTGTCTAAGAACCATCGCAAGGTTAAGTCCCGAGATGGTGCCTCTTCTAGTGGGACCAAAGTTGATCCTGCCAAACCCTGTCCTAACCCTAAGGAGGCAGAGTGTCATCATTGCCATAAAATAGGGCATTGGAAGAGAAGCTGCCCAGAGTACCTGCAAGCCATCAAGGAAGGAAAGATCAAGCCGTCTTTCGCAGCTATATACACAATCAAATCTAACGATTCATCTCACGATATTTATTGGGTTCTAATGTGCAGGGACTAAGAAGAAATAGAGACGTGGAGCATGGAAGAATAAATCTAATCATGGGGAACAGAAGATCATTGCATGTGACCAAGATTGGAGTGTATTCTTTAGTGCTTAGGAATGGTTTAGTTTTAGATTTGGACAATTGTTGCTATTCGCCAGAAATGGCTAGAAACATCATTTCATTTCATGGTTTGTTTAGACAAGGTTTTATATTTTCTTTTAATAATGAGAATGGTTCTATTTTGGCTTATCTAAATGGTGTCTTTTATTTTGAAGCTATACCATGTAATGGAATTTATGAAACCGTTATGATTGTAGATAACTTAGGAAATGATGTTTTATGCATGGATTCTTCCAATAGTATGGATAGAGCATCCTTGTGGCATTGTCGTCTTGGACATGTCAACAAGAAGCGCATAGCCCAACTCCAAAAGGATGGAGTGTTGGAGTCATTCGACCTTAGGGAAGATGACACATGCGAGTCTTGTTTGCTTGGAAAGATGACTAGGTCACCTTTCAAAAGTACGTGTGAAAGGGGTGAGGGTCTATTGGACTTAATACATACCGATGTATGTGGACCGTTTAGATCAACCACGAAGGATGGGAACCACTTCTATGTGACTTTTACCGATGACTATAGTAGATATGAGTATATCTACTTAATCAAGCAAAAGTCAGAAACTTTTGAAAAGTTCAAAGAGTCCAAGAATGAAGTGGAGAATCAATTGGGTAGGAAAATCAAGATGCTTCGATCCGATCGAGGAGGAGAGTACCTAAGTCTTGAATTCCACGATTATATCAAGGAGTGTGGAATAGTTTCACAATTGACACCACCTAGGACACCACAATTGAATGGTGTAGCAGAAAGGCGTAATCGAACCTTCTTGGACATGGTTCGCTCTATGATGAGTCGTGCTTCACTACCTATCTCTTTTTGGGGGTATGCCTTAGAGACTGCCGCCCATATCCTTAACCGAGTCCCTACTAAGAAGGTTGCCAAAACACCTCACAAGATGTGGACAGGGAAAGCTCCCTCGTTAGCACATATCAAGGTTTGGGGTTGTGAGGCTTTCGTAAGACGAGATACTCACGACAAGCTCGAACCTCGTAGTGAGCGATGTATTTTCATCGGCTACCCGCAGAAATCCTTTGGATATCTCTTCTATAGACCGAAGGACAATGTAGTCTTCATTGCGAGGAGAGGAGTTTTCCGAGAGCGAGAACTCATAAGCCAAGGAGACAGTGGGAGGCAAATCGAGCTTGAAGAGATTCAAGAGTCGATAGATGAAGGAACCTCTACCGCTAGCACTCAACCCGAGGAGGAAACTCCGGTTGAGCCTATTGACTAGTCCTTACCTCTTAGAAGTTCCTAAAGAGTTAGAGTTCAACCCGAGTTTTATGGATTTCATATTACTACCGAAGGGGACATGTATATTAGTGATGGTACACTAATAAATCTAGATGAACCTAATAGCTTTAAGGAAGCCATGGTAGGCCCGGAGTCTGCGAAATGGAAAGCGGCAATGGACAGCGAGATCAAGTCCATGTATGGCAACCAAGTTTGGAATTTGGTTGATAATGTACCCGGACGTAAGACCGTTGGGTGCAAATGGATCTTCAAGAAGAAGACCGATGTGGATGGAAATGTACACACATATAAGGCGCGATTGGTTGCGAAGGGCTTTACTCAAACTCCAGGAGTTGACTATGATGAGACCTTCTCACCAGTTGCGAAGATAAAATCTATTAGAGTGATGCTAGCTATTGCCGCATTTCATGATTATGAGATTTGGCAAATGGATGTCAAAACCGCTTTCCTTAACGGGAAGTTGGCTGAGGATGTTTACATGGCTCAGCCAGAGGGTTTTGTTGATCCGAAGCATCCGAATAGAGTGTGTAAGCTTGAGAAGTCCATTTATGGACTTAAGCAAGCATCTCGCAGATGGAATCTTTGCTTCGATGAGAAAGTCAAAGAGTTTGGATTTGTATGAAGCGAAGATGAATCATGTGTATATGTCAAAGCCAGTGGGAGTATAGTTAGCTTTCTCGTTCGATATGTCGATGACATATTACTCATAGGAAACAACGTCCCGACTTTGCAGGAGGTTAAGTCTTGGCTCGGGAAGTGCTTCGCTATGAAGGACCTCGGAGAAGCTTCCTATATTTTGGGAATAAGGATAGTAAGAGAGAGAAGTAAGAGACTAATAGGACTTAGTCAAAACACTTACTTAGATAAGGTACTAAAACGTTTTAGTATGGAAAACTCGAAGAAGGGAGAATTACCGATACAAAGTAATGCCAAGTTGAGTAAGACTCAAAGTCCGAGTACCGAAGCTGAAATAGCAGAAATGAGCCGAGTACCATACGCTTCCGCAGTTGGCTCAATTATGTATGCTATGACTTGTACTCGCCCTGATGTAGCCTTTGCTTTGAGCATGGTTAGCAGATATCAAGGGAATCCTGGCAGAGCTCATTGGATTGCGGTGAAGAATATCCTTAAGTACCTTCGGAGGACGAAAGAATGGTTTTTAGTCCTCAGAGGGAGTGACGACTTAAAGGTGCGAGGGTATAGTGACGCCATCTTTCAGACCGACAGGGACAACTACCGTTCGCAGTCGGGCTGGGTCTTTACTCTAAATGGAGGAGCAGTGACTTGGAAGAGTTCCAAGCAGGAAACCGTAGCTGATTCAACGTGCGAATCAGAGTATATTGCAGCGAGCAAAGCGTCGAAGGAGGCAATATGGTTGAAGAACTTCATTAGTGATCTTGGAGTTGTACCTACCATAAAGGAGCCCATGGAGATTTTCTGTGATAATGAAGGAGCGGTTGCTTTAACCAAGGAACCAAGGGATCATGGTAGATCTCGACATATCGACAGAAAATATCACTTTATTAGACATCGTGTAGAAGAAGGACAACTCGTAGTGAAGAGGATATCATCGGAAGATAACCCAGCAGATCCGCTTACGAAGGGACTGAGTAGGGTTAGGCACTTGTAGCATGCTAGGAGTATTGGGCTGAAGGATGATATTAGTATAGATTAGATGGTAGTAGAAACGTGTAATAGATAAATTTAATTAACATTTGACGATTAAATAAAAGAGTATTATTTATGAGTAATGTTACTGTCTTATGTTAATTGTTTAACTATTGTTTCATTCTGCATGTTTTGACATCCAGAATAATTGAGTTTATTAAGAATAATCGAATTATTCAAATTATCCACAATCGTTCATATGTTGGAAGTAGATATGAATGAAGATTGTCATGAATTGGTGCGTAGATTGTCTAAATGGTATTAGACATAGCAAAGGGTTGCTGCAACGTTCATGAGTGCTTATGAACTGGCTTTGAGCATTGGAACAAACCCGCGCTTGCTGGAATCACCTTATGGAATATGATATAAAAGGGTGATCGCAAGACGATAATATCATATAGTCTTAAAACCTAGATATATGGTTTGTTATTTGCTGATTGGTTGTACATTGATAATGCGAAAACGCATCAGTAACTCGGTGTTATAAAACGCATTGTTGTGTATAGTTGATTAATGAATAAGTAAATGTATATAAGTCGAATTTTATCTGTTACTTTTATCCTAAGAGGTTAAAAGTGATATCTCGGCTGCTCGATGATTTGATTTGACTTATGTGTCGGGCCCGGTCAGAACTGAATTGATGTGTTCGATTAAGTTCTATGTCAAATGAATCAGAGATCGAGAAACCAAATGCTAGACAAAGTTGATTCCATAAAATTGTCAGCATGATATCTGAACAGAGGACTGTACGATCCCTTATCTAAAGGACAAGATTGATTAGATCAGATTTTGACAGCGTCTTTGAGAACTACGATTGCAAATCGAATTGTACTTGTGCATAAAGTTACTAGAGTTATCCAAGTAGGAGACTGTTGGAATAGTGTCTAAGGCTACAACTATATTTGGCAAGTATTTGACCCGGTTGTGCATGGTCCTTTTGGGTTGCCTTCACCATAGCAACTTGACAGGATGATTTATAATGAGAGAAGGAATATTATAAGGAATAATAATATTGTTTGATTAATATAAGTCATAAATTAATTAGGAATTAATTTGGTGACTTAAAGAGATTAATTAAACAAAGGGGTATAACCTGTCAATTGTTTGATAGTTACACTTTGGGCTGTAAATCCTTTAAAGTTAAGGGGTGGACGATTTCTAGGGCTTGGGATAAGTCACAAATCGTCCAAGGGCTTATCTTGGAAGGGATTTGGATTGCTTTGAGTAATAGTTATCCAACTAGGGTTTTAAAGTGAAACTCAAAGAGCCTTACAAGTATAAATAGACCCCATGGGCAAGGGAAATCGGCACTTGTGTTATTGGAAGGTTACCCTGGCCGACTTCATCCCCTTTCCTCTCTCACATATCATCCTCTTGCTAGTTGGTGTTTGTAAGCCATTAGAGGAGTGACATTTGTGACTCTAAAGCTCCAAGAACAAGAAGATCAAACAAGTGTTTTGAGGTAAGCTTCTAACTCTGGTTTTGTATTGTTCTTATACTCAATTAGCCATTAGAAGTCTTGGATTCAATGTATGTTCAATTAGAGAAACCTAGATCCAAGCATTAGGGTTTGCATGTGTACATAGGAATGTTCATATGGCCAAAACCCATCACATTGACCTAGGATGCCAAGGCAACCCTCCAAGGTCTTATACCTAAGTGCCTCAGGAACCCCCTGAGGTCTTCCATACAAACACAATCACATATCATATCAAGGCACGTGATGTCTAACACATGTAACATAATCACATAATGGGCCGACCTTGGTGCCTTAGACCCATTGGTATGGTGAGGAGACTCACCTCAATCTACTAAATACAAACACTGCCCTCCTAACAATCCGCAATCCCCCGAGCAGGACAATAATAATGGTAATATAATCAATATTAGAACTTTAAATTAACCAAGGGGAAACCAACCTCCAAACCCCTCCCCAAGGCCTAAATACCCTTTTCTTGCTAATGGTCCCCAAAGTCCAAGTCCATTATCCTTATTGGGCCTCTTGGACCAATAACGCCCAACCATTGCATCCATAGGCCATACAGATGAAGAAGTCCATAATTCACAGCATACAACCAAGCCCCTATACTCAAATGAGGCCCACCGACTTAAAGGCCCAAAACAGATTAAGGCCCAACTGTTGTTGCGTACGCCCAGCGTACCATCTTGGTATGTGCAGCGTACTGAGGTTTTGGGGGCTATGCGCCGCGTACAACTAGCTACGCCCATCGTACACCCAGCTTAAGCACTTTCTCCATTAAGTGCTTCATGCTTGGTTTCCTCACGACCAAAAATCAGATCTATGTCTGTTAAAATGTCCTAAGGCATAAAGTTGCAACTTTATGCCCTTGCATGCCTCAAAATTGTCCAACACTTCCATTAAGATCTTTTTCAGGGTTCTTAATCCATGCATGAGGCTTAAATATCCATCAAGATCCCATTTTTATGCTTCTAAACGACCAAGGGACCTCATATATGTCATCCTCATCTTATGGAGTTGCTTAAATCATCAAGAGAGGTCCAAAACCAACCAAATGGGCAAAACTAGAAAACCCTAGCTAGATCTAAGGGCTTAGATGGAAAGGTGCAAGCTTTTTACCTCTATAAGCTTTGTAAGATGAGTTTGATGTTGGATCTTGAAGCACCTATACGATCTAAGCTTGCTTGACCACTTCTTCTTCTTGCAACAAACACTAAAATGTCACAAATGCACTCTTTTAAGCTCAAGAATTATCTCACAAGGTTCTCTGGGGTGCAAGGACGCTCTAAGGCTATGGAGGCTCTCTGGGGTTAAGTTCAAGGGACTTAAGATCGTTTAAATAGGCCTCATGTCCGAAGATTAGTGTTTTGGCTCTCTGACGTGTACACCCAACGTACGTGACGCTTCTCCGTGATCAATCATGCTGAGTAAGCTAAGCATACACCTAGGTACGCCCAACGTACCCAGGGGCCAAATATGTTCATAAATGAAATCTTGAGGGTTTCCAAGACATACCAGATCAGGGTGTTACATGAACGAATTTTTTAGGTTTTTCTCACGACATTTTATGTGGGACAATCATTAATGAGTTGTTTGGGGCTTTTGATGCTTATGTCCATCACGATCTCGACTACATGGTAGCTTAGGTCATATGTTCTGAACGTCATAACTTCTTCATACGATCTCGAATTTTAACGATCTTTATATTCATGTATTCGTAGTTTAGTTTACTACAACTTTCGTTTAGATTACTTCCATTATAAGTAATATATTTTTACTTACGATCTTTATATCCATACGTTTTTTATGAATACATGTATGGATGTTTTTTTATAAAATCGTGAGTAAAAATATATTACATTTTAACATGGAATCTTAGTGAAAGTTGTAGTAGACTCTAAAAACGAACACGTGGATATAAAGATCATTAAAATTTGATATTGTATGAAGAAGTTACGACGTTCAGAACACGAGACCTAAGCCAAACCATAAGACCTACGCAACCAAGCGGTCGAGATCACGATGGACATAAACATTAACACTCCCAAACACCTCATCAATGATTGTCCCACGTAAGATATCATGAGAAAATCCTAAAGAAATTATTCATAAGTACTGAATAAGTACAAAAAAAAAAAGACTTATTTTAAAACAAAAAATTCTTAAGGACTAAATGTGTAAAAAAATATTAAGGACTAAATGTGTACAAAATGAGAAATAGATTACCCAATTAAGTCATTTATCCCGGTAAACTTGGAGTAATCGGTCATAAGGACTGAATGTGTATAGTTTAAGAAGTTGAAGGGGTAAATGTGAATTAAAAAAAAGTCAGTGACCAAATATATACAAATTAAAAAAATATATTACTCTTTTAAGTCATTATCCCTAGGGCTGTTCACTATTTGGATAAAACCGAATTGTCCAGTTCGACAATTTGGATTGGACTATTTGGTTTGGAAATTCGGCTTTTTGGATTGGTTTTCAACAAAACCGAATTATTATTTTGGATTTCGGATTAGTATTTGTTTATAAAATAAGAACCGAATAGTCCCAAAAAACCGAATAAACATTTATTATTCATTTATTTACAATATATATCTATAGTTCTCTATTGATTTTGTAATTTATTTTTTCATATAAGTTCAAAACATTTCACCCGATAAAAAAACATCAATATGTATTATCTCTCAAAAGTTTTCTATTTATAAAATATTTAACTATAATATATCTGGTTAGTAGTTGTTTGTACGTAAATTTCAAATCACAACTAAATAATTTTTTTCGCTTCATGTGTAAAATTGGGTAATATTATAATTATATGTCGTTTTAAAATATTTTGGTTTTTGAAAACCGAATTATAAAAACCGATCCAACCGAATTGTAATTGGATCGGATCGGATCGAATTTGAATTTAGTTTGGACTATTCGGATCCATGTTTTGAAAACCGAAAATCAATTTGGATTCATTTGATTTGATGGGATCAAACTGATCCATCCAAAGGAACACCCTAATATTTATCCCATCATTTAAATACTTAAATGCAAAAGAGAATGACTAAATGCAAAATTTTAACAAACACAAGGAGGATTTCTATAATTTTTTTTTCTTATTATAATTTGGTGAGGCATTTGAAACCTGTTAGAAAGTTCGTTGATGTGTACTTTATATTATTCTTATCCGAAAGGGAATATTGAGATCGGATTGTCTGCAGGTTCACATCCGATCCCTAGTTTCTTTGCAATTATTGCGTAAAATTCCTCACAATAAAGATTCAATATATGTAAGATTTATCAAGAAATCTTTCAATGGCGTCTTCCGCCTCATCATCATCCGTTCAGAAGATCTTTAAGTATCATGTGTTCTTAAGCTTTAGTGGTGAAGACACGCGTAAGACGTTTGTTGATCATCTTTACGCTTCTCTTACACGACAAGGTATTCACACCTTCAAGGATAGTGAGGAACTCGAGAAAGGAAAAAAGATCGATGAGCTCTTTAAAGCTGTTGAAGAGTCAAAGCTCTTTATCATTGTTTTCTCCAAAAACTATGCATCTTCTTCTTGGTGCTTGAAGGAGGTTGCGAAGATCATGGAGTGCCAGGATTCGATCGAACAGATAGCTTACCCGCTCTTTTATGATGTGGAGCCCACTGACGTACGCAGACAAAGTGGACCAGTTGGAGCAGCCTTCGCCAAACATAACACCAGCGAACAGGCTGGGAAATGGAAAGAGGCTCTGAAAGAAGCAGGCAATCTGGTAGGATGGGATTTGAAAGAGATTGCTAATGGGTAATTCCTTTATCATATCTCTGCATTACTATTCTTTCATTTGGGTATTTCTAACATAGGTTCATCTTGGCATGTATGTTGTATTGTCAAATTCTAATTTAAAGCTTAGTCAGATAGATGAAACATGAAATATGCGTATGCTGTTAGTATGTGAATTTGGTTGTTTGTAGACCTGAAACTCATTGGTTATGTGGGCTGTTGAGCAAGTTACTTGAATCTTCTTTAATCTACAGGCATGAAGCTGAAGCCATCGATCAAATTGTTGGAGAAGTTTCACTCAAGTTACGTTCCATACGTTTGAGCAATGATGAAAATCTAATAGGCATGGAATCCCGAATGCGAGATCTGGAGTCGTCTTTAGAGATTGGCTTGAACAATGATGTCATCATGATCGGGATAAAGGGGATGGGGGGCATTGGGAAGACAACTTTGGCCAAAGCTATTTTCGATAAAGTATCATTCCAATTTGAAGGTATATGCTTTGTTGAGAACGTGAGGGAAGCTTCAAAAACACCACGGGGTTTACTGTCATTGCAACAACAAGTCCTTTCAGATGTATTAAAAGATGGAAACAAGCATAATTCTCATGATGGAAAATTTATGATGGAAACAAGGCTGCGCTTTAAAAAAGTGCTTCTTGTTCTAGACGATGTGGATCGTAAAGAGCAGCTTGAGGCGTTAGCTGGTGCTTTGAATTGGTTTAAGGACGGAAGTAGAATTATCATTACAACAAGAGACAAGCAAGTGCTGAAAGCACACTCAGTGAATAGGATTTATGATGTCAACTTATTGTCGAAGGAGGAAGCAATTAGCCTCTTCAATAGGTATGCATTTGAGAGATATGCTCCAATGCAAAGGTATGAAGAGCTGTCACTAAAAGTTGTACATTATGCTGATGGTCTTCCTTTAACTATCAAAGTTTTGGGTTCTTCTCTGCGTGGTAAAGAAGAGCTTGAATGGGTAGATGCACTAAAAAGGCTAGAAAAGATTCCGTGTCAAGAAACTCTAAAAAAATTGGAAATAAGCTATACCAGTCTAGAGGATGATCACAAGGAAATATTTCTAGATGTTGCATGTTTCATGAAGGGGTTGCAGAAAGAGGATGCAATTAGAATACTTGAAAGCTGTGGATTACATGCTATATATGGTTTATCAGTTCTTGAACAAAAATCCCTCATAACTATTTCAAATCAGCGTTTGGCTGTGCATGATAGCATAGAAGAATTGGGCAGGAATTTAGTTCAACGAACTCACCCCCGCAAGCCCAACAAACACAGCCGACTGTGGGATCGCGAGGAAATTGAAGTCTTATTATCTGAGGATATGGTAAGTATCAAATTTACTTATAACATGGAAAAAACGAACACATTTTTATTAGTTATAACACTGGTTTCATTGCGACGACTTAATTTTGGATTACAGGGTACTAAAGCAACAACATGCATACGACTCGAGCAGGTGGAACTGCATCCGGAAATCGTTATGAAAGGCCTTGGAAACCTGAAGAAACTTAGAGTTCTTCTGGTTTCTGAGAGAGAAAATGAGTGTTCTCCTAGTGATTGGAAGTTTGATCAAGCCAAACAATACTTTTCAAATGCATTACAGTTTCTAAGTTGGGAGGGTTACCCTCTTCGGTCTTTACCCCAAACATTTAGAGCAAATAATCTTGTTGGACTTGAATTGCCTAGAAGCAGAATCACAAACCTTTGGGAAAGAGGAGATGAAAAGGTACAATGGTTACTTTACAACTATTTGTTAGTACATACTACATACAGCAATAGTCATCTTACATTTCTTCTTTTTGCATGATAGGTACTTAAGAAGCTGAGGTTCCTCGACCTTAGTTATTCAAAATTGAGGACCCTTGACCTTGGGCTGACTTGTAATCTCGAGAGGTTAGATCTTAAAGGATGTCATGATTTGAAAGAACTTCATGTGCCCGATGGATGTCTAGGAAAGCTCGTCTATTTAAACTTAATTGGTTGTTCAAAGTTTAAAAAATCTTTTTTGTTTGTGAAAGGGTTGGAATCACTGAAGCTTCTTTCTTTATCTAAGTTAGAGCTGACTGTGGAGTTACATGAATCCCAAAGGTACTCCTACGACAATTTGCCAAAGCTTCGGTTTACATGTATCTATTCTGAAGAAGAGCCCTTACCGATCGGAAATGGTCAGAAGTCTGTTTATCTAGATCTTCAGCCTCGCAAAAAACTTGAGTGTCTTTCTGGAAGCATTTGTGGTTTACAACACCTTAGGCACCTTACATTGAAGGGCTGTATTCCAGAGGTGCCCAATGACCTTGACCGGTTAGAATACTTAGCGAAGCTCAATTTGTTGTCCACAGACATTAAATGTCTTCCGGATAACATATGTTTATTGAAACATCTGAGATCTTTCAAACTTGAATCTTGTCTGCTTCTTGAAGAGTTACCCAAGGATCTTGGCCAATTAGAATGTTTGGAGAAGCTAAGTTTGTTGTCTACAGGCATTAGACGTCTTCCAGATAGCATATGTATGTTGAAATGTTTGAGATCTCTCAAAGTTAAATCTTGTTTGCTTCTTGAGGAGGTACCCGAGGCGCTTGGCCAATTAGTATGCTTAGAGAAGCTAAACTTGTTTTCTTCACGTATTAGGAGTCTTCCAGGTAGCATTTGTATGCTGAAACATCTGAAATCTCTAGATCTTGAATCTTGTGGACTCCTTGAGAAGTTACCCGAGGATCTTGGGCAATTAGAATGCTTAGAGAAGCTGATCCTAAAAAAGTGTGCATCATTAGAAGATATTCCAAGTAGCATCTGTAAGATGAAACGTTTGAGATGTTTCCATCTCCCCTTTTGTAACCAGGTGGAGAAATCACCGAGGAACTTGGAAGTTTAGAGTTTTTAATAGAGTTGCATATAAAGTGTACAGGAATAAGCTGAAATTGAAACCTTCTGCCATACACAAGCTGCGAGTAACACACGGGTTCCAAGTTTGTACAAAATTAAGGAGATCATTCACACAGAACCATCTTAAGAGGCATTTATAATAAATTGTCTTATATTAAAGACCGTTGGCCATTCATGAAATAGTTTGAAGTTTTAATGATTAGAGCACTCCATTTCTACTCTTTATGTATTAATATATTTTGCTTCACATTTTGCAATTATAATCATTTTTTATTGAAATTTAAGCCTACGGTAGCTCGATCGCCATTTGTGTTAACATAAGGGTTCAAGTTGAAACAGAGGACATCCAAAATTGAGAGTTCAATGAGAGACGTAAAGAAGGTGAAAAGTCTAATTATTATTCAATAGATAAACTTTATCATTATGAGATATTATGAGATGTCAAGTTGGCATTTAATTCATTTGTAGTTCAATGGACATTGAACTTTTGAATGAGAAAAAAAAAGTTTTTTAAATCTTAAATATTATCAACTAGCTTTTGTAATGTTTCACTAAACATTGTGGAGTTCAGTGCATAAGAAAAAAGTCTTAGAGATGTATGGAATGTACAAAGATGATGTTACAGTCTATTAAACTCTATTGAGTTAAAATGCATTATGGGTCGAATTAGTCGGTCTCTAAACCCGTTGAAACGGTTATATTGAACTGTTAAAAACCGATTTTGATGGGAAAGACTATTTTTGACAAGGAAAAGCTGATAGTGAATTTTATTTACTAAGCGATTGTGAGAGTGATGCACTTGAAACTCCAAAGTCTTAAAATCCTTGATTTGGTTTGATCTTGATATTAGGACTGGCAATCGTGTCGTGTTCGGGTTTGTGGGTCAAAATATGTCAACCCAAACACAACCCATTTAAATATACGGATCACGGGTTGGCGGGTTTGGAACATAAACCAATATATGACCCGCCAACCCATTTATTTATACGGATTCACAAGTTGGTGGGTTTATGGGTCATATTTGGGTTCGTGGATCTGAATTTTAGACATTTAAGTCTTAAACATCCAAATGAAAATTAAAAACATTCATAGAAACATATTACAGACTTAGCCTTATAGGTTACGACTTATAATTTTAGACCATTCATCACAAGTCAAAATGTCAAATAGTCAAATGGTCTATCAATCAATGATATATGTTATATAATACTTATTAAATATTAATATTTGATACATAAATACATTTAAAAAAAAAATAATTTTTTATTAAGAATATAAACGGGTTGGCGGGTCCCATTTATTTTTTGAGAAAACCCACATATGACCCGTTTAATAAACGGGTTGGCGGGTTAGCGGATTGGCGGGTTGAAAAACTCAACCCAAACCTATTTATTTTCTGTCGTGTCGCGGGTCATGTCACGGGTCGTGTCGAGAATTGTCAGCCCTACTTGATATGTATGTATTAATCTAAAACTATATTTTGTTTTGATATTATTTATGTTTCTTTTTAATATATTTGGATAGACGTAAAATTATTGTTGTGTTTTATCTAATGCATGATTGATCAAAAATTTATTTTATGTGTATTTTAAATGTTTGAACTTGTAGACATCAAATGTTTGAACTTATTTTATGTGTATTTTAAATGTTTGTTTTGATATTATTTTATTCCACCATCGCCACCACCCGCCACCCACCGAACCACCACCACCACCCGTAACCAGCACCCCACCATCACCACCCCCACCACTCATCTCCACCACCCATAACCACCAACACCCGCTTTAACAACCCATCACTACACCTACCATCACCACCAAACCCACCACCCACCACCATCACCACTCGCCACCCCCACTACCACCACCCACAACTAACACCACCCATCACATCCACCACCACCTGCCTCAACCACCACCCATCACCATCACCTCACTCACCACCCACTACCATCTGTCACCACCATCCCTACCACTAACTAACACCCACCAACATCATCCCCAACTACCATAATCACCACACATCACCTACCACCACCGTCACCACCAAGCATCACCATATACCACTACCACCAATCACCACCACCCGCTATCACCCATCCATTAACATCACCACCACCGACCCACCTACCATAACCACTACCATCCACCACCCCACCTGTCAACCCACCACCTTTTACCACTACCATCTACCACCTATCACCACCCATAACCACCACAAATCAATTATCACCCACAACCCTCGTTACCCATGACCCGGCACCACCACCCACCCACCACTACCACCCATCACCACTACACCCTATCTTCACCACTCATCGCCACCACACGACCACCACCCACTACCTACAATCATTAACGTTGTATGTGTTTAAAAACATAAAATGGCATAAATCATGTGTGCTTATATGGACTTTTTTTATATGTATTTAATCATATAAATCACATGTGATTAGATGCATATAATCACGTATGAATAGATGCATATAATCACGTATGATTATATGTAGATAATCGCATATGGTTTATATAAACAACATTCGTTAAACACAAATATTTTCCAAATAAATCACATATGATTAAATATGTGTAATCACGTGTGATTAAATCATATGTGATTAGATACATATAATCACATGTGATTAGATTTTTTTTAATCAAATATGATTCAATTTAACAAAGAAAAATTATTGAATTGAGAACGTGACAGTGAATCTTCTCCAGAAAAACCATATGTGATTGGATATATATATATATATATATATATATATATATATATATATATATATATATATATATATATAATCAAACATGTGGATAATATTTATTTCCATGGTTTCAATTTAATAATTGGTCTTATGTATTTTATCATATGTGACTATATGTATTTAATCACATATGATTTATGTGGATAATATTTGTTTTTGCGTCCTTAATTCAATTGTTGTTCGAGTGTACATAATCACATGTGATAATATGTATCTAATCAAATATGATATGCATATACAAGATTCTTTTTTCTAATTAAAATCATATGTGATTAGATGTATTTAATCACATGTGATTAAATGTATTTAATCACATATGATTAAAGTGGGCAAAGAACAATTACTGAATCGAGAACGCAAAACGAATCTTGTCCAAATAAATCATATGTGGTTATATATATATATATATATATATATATATATATATATATATATATATATATATATCCAATCACATATGTTTTAAATGAATAAGATTTGATTTTATTTTCTTATTCAACAGTTTTTCTCGTGTTTATAATCATATGTGCTCATATGTATTTAATCACATATAAGTTATGTGGACAAAAAAAATCGCGTTCTAAATTTAATAACGTTCTTAAGTATTTAATCATATGTGATTATATGTGGTTAATTATATGATTTATATGGACAACATTTGTTTTCATGTTTTCAGTTCAATAATATTCTCGTCTATTTAATCATATGTGATTATATATATTAAATCACGTATGATTTATGTGGAAAAGATTCGCTTTGATGTTTTCAGTTCAATAATTTTTCATGTGTATTTAATCACATATGATTAAATTGGATAAAGAACAATTATTGAATCGAAAATGTGAATATGAATCTTGTCTAGATAAATCATGTGTGATTAGATACATATAATCACATGTGATTATATGTATCCAATCATATATGATTTATAAAAACAATATTCATTTTTGTGTTTTCACTTCACTAATTCTTCTCATGTATTTAATCATGATAGCTTCATTTTATTTACTTCTTTTTATAGTTTATTTTAGCACATTTCATTCGCATTTTAGTTAACTTCCATGCATATTTTCCCTTTTGTTATTTTTATGACCATTTCGGGGTACTTTCTAGTTTCTTGAGCATTATTGCAGATTTTCTTAGAAACTAGCGGGGCGGCACTCTTGGGAGGCGATTGGGCTTGAAGGGAATTATGGATTTCGTGCTTGATGGCTATGAAGGTGATTCATGGGGTGGACTTGTCAATTGCTTGAAGGCTTGGAAGAATTGAGCTTTAAATTTGAAAGACGCGGGAGAATTCTTGAGTGTGCAAGATCAATATTTGGGAGTTTGCGGAAGTTTTGAGTGATGTGGATAGAGAAATTGGGCTTTAATTGAAGAAATATTGAATAAAAATGGGCTAGGAGCTGATTGGATTCGAACTGGGCCAATGGATTAGCTGTGGGGGCCCAAAACTTGAAGAAGCCCAAAAATCCCATCAGAGCCCGCGGCCCGCGTATGATTCCCCGCGGCCCGCGTGGTTTCCTGACAAGGGAAATTTCGGGATTTTCTCTAGAGCTCTATATTGGGAAGGTTGGTGAGCCTCTTCAGCCTTATCTTGAAGGTCCGAGTTTGACTTATTCTCTCTGGTGTTTGGAGTGTTTTTGAAGGCCAAGAACACCTCAAGAACATCTTGATTTCACCTCTTGATTATTGTAAAATGTTTGGTACAATTTCATCTAACTTTGTTTCTTTGAGTTTAGTCATGCTTGGCTAAACTAATCTTGGTTGACTTTTTGTTGAATCCTTTGAACTTTTGTTGAATGTTGAAGAATCCAAGAACTTGTTCTTAAATCTTTATGGAAATGTTTTGTGTTTTATCATATTATCACTACTAGTATGATTTTATTCATGAGTTTAAATGTGTTTGTGGTGATTAGTTGGCTAATTTCTTGATTAAGTAAATGATCCTCAAATTAGCAAGCAACAAATGATTTTTGTGTTGTTTTTGCTTCACACAATCATAAAAACATTTCCTCCAACATGGTGGTGAAAGCATTTGACCCCTCTTGGATTTGGTGACTTTTTAGTTCTTAATCCTAGTTGACTTTCACTAATTACATGCTATTTTGAATTAGTGACTTTGACTAAGGAAATTGTTATGAGCTTCTCTAGCCATTTCAACAATTAAGAAAAGTCTAGGTAATCTCAAGCTCCTTGGATTACTATAGCCAAATTAAGGATTTAAGTCAAAGTATTGCACCATTGGATTCTAATGATATGTTCATCAAAAGTCAAAGTGAGGAAACTTTAAGTCAACCATCTCTCCCTTATTGATTTTATATCAAACCCTTATTTTTGTTGAAATTGTCTATTTAATTCATAGTTAATTCTAGTTTGTTTCAAGTATTTCAAAACACCAACCCCCCCCCCCCCCATTTTATTTTTATTGTTATTTTACAAGTATTTTTACAAAGAGATTTTTCATAGAATTATAAATTGAACCAATCTCCGTGGATTCGATCTCTTTACCACTATACACTATTTTAGTGTGTAATATTTAGGGTTATTATTTGTGTTGGCCTCGACAACCACCAAATTTTTAGCGCCGTTGCCGGGGATTGGTTTATTTTTAATCAATTTGTTTCTCTATGCCTAGATCTCAGCGTACAGGTGACTTGATTTACAACCCAGAAATTGAAAAAGAAGCAAAGCGTTTGGCGAAGGAAAAATGAGTTGAACGTGGTCAAACTTCTAACCCCCACGGGGACCCGGAGGTTGAAACCGCTTCATTAAGTAATATAGAACCCGATTCTAGTCCCGACCCTCGCCAAGAAACTCCCGAAACACCACCCCTACAACAAAACCCACCCATTATTGAACCAATTGCAATGGCGGACGAAGGAGAAGTTCCCGAAAGAACTTTGAGGCAAATGATGGAGACCAATGTTACACAAACTCCAACCGGTATCAATTACCTGGTTTTGGAAGGAGGCTCGGAGTTGAAGTCAAGTTTAGTCCATCATCTACCAACTTTTCATGGATTGGAGAATGAAGACCCTCATAAGCATTTGAAGATGTTCCACATTATTTGCACTAGCATGAAGCCACAAGGGTCAACCGATGACCAAATCAAGCTAAGGGCATTCCCCTTTTCATTGGCCGATAGAGCAAAAGATTGGTTATTCTATCTTCCACCGGGGTCGATCAACTCATGGACCGACATGGCAAGAGCTTTCCTTGATAAATTCTATCCCGCCTCAAGAGTCTCAAGTCTTAGAAATGAGATTTGTGGAATCCGCCAAGGTCAAAATAAGACTTTCCATGATTATTGGGAGAGGTTCAACAACTTGTGCTATAATTGCCCACAACACCAAATTCTGGAACAACTCCTCATTCAACACTTCTATGAGGGATTGTTGCCAATGGAGACAAGACTAGTTGATGCCTCAAGTGGTGGAGATGTCTTTAGTAAAACCCCACAACAAACAAGACAACTTTTCAACACCATAGCCGCAAATTCACAACATTTTGGCCCACGCCAAGACATGAAGAGAGACACACAACACAAAGTCAATGAAGTGGGAACATCAAATCTTGAGTCTCAAATAAAAGATCTAACCTCCGTTGTCCAAAAGCTAGCCATGAGACAAACTCCAAAAGTGATGGTTTGTGGAATATGTGCAACAATGGGACATCCTACGGATATGTGTCCCATCCTTCAAGAAGATGCGGAACATGTGAATGCCACGGGAGAGTTCCAAAACTACCACAACAAACCATCCGGTTACCAAAATACATATAATTCGAGTTGGAAGCCAAATCCCAACATGAGCTACAACTCAATACCATTGCCTCAAAATGCATTGGTTAGACCGTCCTATCCACCACCACAACCTCAATACCAACATCAACAACCACACTATCAACCCAAACCGCACCTTCCACATCATCATCAACAACCTCCTCAATCTCAACCAAGTAGCTCCGAAATGTCTCTTGAATACATTGTCAAATCTCTAGCCACTAGTACCCAACAATTCCAAAAAGAGACAAGGACTAGTATCTCCAACCTTGAAGCACAAATGGTAAACTCCCTTCTCAAACCAAAAAGAACCCAAATGTCAATGTGGTGACGTTGAGAAGTGGCAAACAAGCCGGAGAAAGTATTTCAAAGAAGAAGCCAAGGGAAGAAGAGGAAGAAATAGAGATCATTCCCATTGAAGAACCTACAGTCAAGAACGATGCATAAGCCGGAGTTCCAAAGAAGTCTACCCTTCTAGTAACACCAATAGCCACTCAACCACCGTTCCCCTCCCGACTTGCAACTTCAAAGAAGAATATGGAAGAGAAAGAGATTTTGGACACCTTCCGAAAGGTGGAAATAAACATCCCTCTACTTGATGCGATCAAGCAAATTTCGAGATATGCAAATTTCTTGAAAGAACTTTGCACCGACAAGAGAAAGTTGAAGGGAAATGAGAAAATTTTGATGAATGAAAACGCATCTGCGGTTTTACAAAGGAAACTTCCACTCAAATGCAAAGATCCTGGAATGTTCACTTTTAGTAGTGCTATGCTTGATCTTGGTGCCTCTATCAATGTCATGCCCTATTCAGTGTATGAATCATTGAATGTCGGGCCCTTAAGTGAAACCGGTGTCATAATCTCTCTTGCGGATAAATCAAGTGTCTTTCCTAGAGGCGTTTTGGAAGATGTCCTAGTGCAAATGAACCAATTGGTCTTCCCGGCGGATTTCTATGTGACTGATCTAGATGAGCAAGTGTCCTCCAAATCGGCTCTAATCTTGCTTGGGAGACCATTTTTGAAGACGGCTAGGATGAAGATCGATGTGTATGCGGAAAGTTTGACAATGAAGTTTGATGGTGAAATAATAAGTTTTAATATTTATGATGCCATGAGATATCCTAGTGATGTTTCATCTTTGTACTTTTTTGATGTTGTCGAGCCAATTACTCAAGAATTGTTCGAGTTATCTAACGGTGATATATTGGAGATGATCTTAAGCAAAGGATTCGATTGTGGGAAGCTAGCCGACCAATTAAAGCTTTATTCTTTGGATCCGGAAGTTGAGAAGTTGGTAAATAAAATGGAGATGAAGAAATCCACAAGATTAGATGTCAAGCAAGTTGAATTGCCCCCAACTCATACAAAATTGCCCCCATCCCTTGTTCAACCACCTGAATTGGAATTGAAGGTCTTACCTCAACACTTGAAGTATGCCTATTTGGGAAAGAATGAAACCCTTCCAGTTATCATTTCAACTCACTTAACCGAATTTGAAGAAGAACAACTCGTCAAGGTGTTGAAGGAGCATAAAGAAGCCATGGGTTGGACGATTGCGAATATCAAGGGATTGAGCCCCTCCACTTGTATGCATAAGATCTTAATGGGGGATGAATGCAAGCCGAGACGGGACGCAAAAAGAAGGCTGAATCCGCCAATGATGGAAGTGGTCAAGAAAGAGATTTTGAAGCTCCTAGATGCGGGGATGATCTATCCAATCTCGGATAGCAAGTGGGTGAGCCCGGTACAAGTCGTTCCAAAGAAGATGGGAATCACGGTGGTCGAAAACAACAAAGGTATGATGGTCCCCACCCGTGTGCAAAACGGGTGGAGAGTATGTATTGACTACCGCAAACTCAATGCAAGCACACAAAAAGATCATTTTCCATTGCCTTTCATCGACCAAATGTTAGAAAGGTTTGCAGGGAAATACCATTATTGTTGTCTAGACGGGTATTCCGGTTTTCAACAAATCCCGGTGGCACCGGAGGACCAAGAAAAGACAACTTTTACATGTCCATTTGGCACTTTCGCATACCGTAGAATGCCATTCGGATTGTGTAATGCCCCGGCCACTTTCCAACGTTGTATGGTTAGTATCTTTTCGGAATACGTTGAAAACATAATTGAGGTTTTTATGGACGATTTCACGGTATATGGCAACTCCTTTCAAGAGTGTTTGACCAATCTCACCAAAATTTTAAAAAGATGCATTAAAACAAATTTGGTTTTAAATTTTGAAAAATGCCATTTCATGGTGAGTCAAGGTCTCATTTTGGGTCACATTGTGTCTAAAAAGGGAATTGAGGTAGATAAGGCCAAAATTGATGTTATTCAAAGCTTACCTTACCCGACTTGTGTTCAGGAAGTTCGTTCTTTTTTGGGCCATGCAGGTTTCTACCGAAGGTTCATCAAGGATTTTTCAAAGATAACAAGACCAATGTGCCAACTCTTGAAAAAGGAGGTTTATTTCGAGTTCAACGAGGCGTGCAAAGAAGCTTTTGACAAGCTCAAAGAGTTGCTTACATCCGCTCCCATTATGCAAGAACCAAATTGGGATCTCCCCTTTGAGATCATGTGTGATGCAGCAACTATGTGATAGGCTCCGTTTTGGGTCAAAAGAATGGGAGGGCCTCCCACGTGATCTATTATGCATCAAGGACACTAGACAATGCTCAAAGCAACTACTCTACCACGGCGAAGGAGCTATTAGCCATAGTGTTTGCTTTGGAGAAGTTTCCACAATATCTACTTGGCACCAAAGTCATAGTGTATTCGGATCATGCGGCTCTCAAGTACTTGATGACAAAGAAAGATGCAAAGCCGAGACTCATCCGTTTGATCCTACTGTTACAAGAATTTGACTTGGAAATCCGGGATAAGAGCGGATGCGAGAACCTTGTGGCCGATCATCTAAGCTGGATCACTTCAAATGAAACTCCTCTCCCGTTGCGGGACGAGTTTCCAGATGAGCATCTCTTTTCCCTTACTCAATCTATTCCTTGGTATGCCGATATCGTTAACTTTTTGGTCACGAAAAGGTATCCGAACACATTCACACTTGCTCAAAAAGACAAGCTCAAAAGTGATGCAAAATACTATGTGTGGGATGAGCCTTATTTGTGGAAACATTGTCCCGATCAAATCATTAGGCGATGTGTACCCCAACAAGAGCATCAATCTATTTTGAAATTCTGTCATGAATTTGCTTGTGGGGGACACTTCGGACCTAGCCGAACCTTGAGAAAGGTTCTTGAATGTGGACTATTTTGGCCAACCATGTCACGCGACTGCTACTTGTTTTGCAAAAGTTGTGAACGGTGTCAAATGACAGGAAACATTTCGCAAAAGAACCAAATGCCCCAAAATCCAATCCTTGTTTGTGAAAATTTTGACGTATGGGGGATTGATTTCATGGGCCCATTTCCTGTTTCATTTGGCAACGTTTACATCTTGCTCGCGGTTGACTATGTTTCTAAATGGGTTGAAGCCAAAGCCACAAGATCGAATGATGCCAAAACGGTTATCGAGTTTTTAAAATCTAATGTGTTTGTGAGATTTGGTGTGCCTAGAGCTTTGATTAGTGATAGAGGGACGCACTTTTGCAACAAAATGATGGAAGCTTTATTGAAAAAGTACAACGTGACCCATCGTGTCTCTACCGCCTACCACCCTCAAACGAATGGTCAAGCGGAGGTCTCGAATCGTGAAGTGAAGTCTATTCTAGAGAAAATGGTGAATCCGACAAGGAAGGATTGGAGTCTGAGACTAGACGATGCCTTATGGGCCTATCGGACCGATTATAAGACCCCGATAGGAATGTCGCCCTTCAGATTGGTTTTTGGGAAACCATGTCATATTCCCGTCGAATTAGAGCACCGTGCATTTTGGGCGGTCAAGCAATGCAATTTCAACATTGACAAGGTGGGAAGGCATAGGAAACTTCAACTCTAAGAGCTAGAAGAATTGAGAAACGACTCCTATGAAAACGCAAGGATTTACAAGGAGAAAACGAAGCTCTTCCACAACAAGTCCATCACCCGGAAGCATTGTGAAACGGGTCATAGGGTCTTACTATACCATTCACGATTGAAGTTATTTCCAGGCAAGCTAAGGTCAAGATGGATTGGACCTTTTGTTGTGATAAAGACCTTTGACCATGGGGCGGTAGAAATTCAAAGCGAAAAGACGGGACAAATTTTCAAAGTCAATGGGCATCGGTTGAAGCCATTCTATGAAGGTTTTAGTGCTAATGCTCTTGAAATCATCCATTTGGATGTCCCGATGTGTTGAAGCAAGCCAGGAAGACGTCTCGCCAAAGACGTTAAAGAAGGGCATTTTTGGAAAGCAATGTGCTTTCACCATTTTTCAAATTCAAATAAATCATTTTGCAAAGCGTTTTTTTTTGGATTCAAATAAATTTTTGAAAGGTTTCACCAATCGTTCCCCGTTTTACTCCAAATTTTGTCAATTTTTTTGATACCGGGCCTTACGGGGATCGTTTTGGCTTAAAAATCAAGGTTTTTTTGGAAAAATCTCATTTTTGATGTGTAGGCATACCCGCGGCCCGCGTAAGATGCTTGAAGGATTACCCGCGACCCGCTTAGGTCGAAAGATCAGATTGTTGAACAACACCCGCGACCAGCCCGTGGCCCGAGCCCAGCCCGCGTGAAAGGTCAGAAGGTTCAGAAGGTTTTCTAGCAAATAGACGCGGCCAGCACGCGACCCGCGTCCAGCCCGCGTAGGCCAAAGCTCAAACTTCATTCAGTACCTACGGCCAACCCGCGACCCGCGCCCGGCCCACGTGGATTTTCGAAGAAACTTGGAAATTTTTTTCGAGAAATCAGTTCCCGCGGCCAGCCAGCGGCTCGGGTTCCACCCGCGCGGCTTCCTTTCTTGTTCGTTGTTGACAGGTCCATTTTTGGGGACTAGACGCGGCCAACACGCGGCCCGCGCCCAGCCCGCATGTTGGTCGCTTGACTGTTTCCTTGGAGCTGTTGACTGCCTTGACTTTCGTTGACCAAGAGGTTTAATGAGTTGACCAACATTGACCCGGATTTGACCTTCCTTGACCAAGGATTAAACACCTCCAGCACCCTTCTTCTTCATTCTAACCTAACAAATTCCTCCATTCTCTCTCCAGAAGCTCAAGAACACTAAACCCACTTCTCACAAAAATCCATTTTCTCGGAGTTCTACCGGTCGGAATCTCGCAAATGCACCGCCATTCTTCTCCATTTTTCATCCTCTACAAACCCCACCCAAATTCCGGTCCGATATGTAGCCGGAATTCCGGGCGCCACCGCCACCCACCACCACCTTCTTTCGCGTTTTCCGGCCAATTCCGGCCACCATTGGAGAATTCAAGCACGGGGTTTTGTTTCTCTCATCAAGAGCTTTCTAGCCATACCAATCTTCCCGCAAAAACTCACAAAAAATTTCCATCTAATTCCGGGTGCCGCCACTCCATTCGCCGGAAAGTCATCTTGAAGCTAGTTTGTGGGGTTGTTTTAGTGATTAAAGCGTCAAATATGGAGCAAAATTGCAAGCTTGGGGTATGTCTTGATGAAATCTTTTTGGTGGCACTAGTTCATCCCGGGTCTAAGAAATTGGGTAATCTCATTCCTTTAACTTGATTGTTTACATCCCAATTTCCCATTTGTTGTTGGTATTGTGTGCCTTTGTTGTGGCTGAAATCTTTTGCTACCTAACTGGGGTGCTCGATGGAGTCCAAACGTTATTTAACAACATCGGGTGGGGTCAATTCCTCTATAACCGCGTCGCCACCTATGTTGAACTTACCTTGGAACTTCTTGCCACATTCAATCCTGAGGAGGAAGCCAAAACTGTCACCTTCCAAATGCTCGGTGAGAAACGATCCCTACTGCATCGGGTCGTGAACGCCCTGATGGGCACTCCAGTGGACAACCTATATTACCAACATGACCCATGGCCCAGAAACTTCAATGAGCATTACTTTTGGCAACAAATTACCAACGAGCCACAATATTCATCGTCTTCGTCAAAGGCCTCCTCCTTAATCCACCCATGTTTGCGCCTAGCGCATCGAGTTCTCACATGCACCATTTTTGCCCGCTCCGAAGTGGGACAAATTTCAAAGGCGGAATTATTTTTTCTTTGGTGCATGACTCGTGAGAACGGTCTGCAGCCTGATTTTGCCTCATTTTTCTTCACCAAGTGTTACAATCTCACAACTATGGACAAAGGAGACATTTTTATTGGGGGATTAATCACCCTCATTGCATCCCGGCCACCGCTTAAACTTCATCTCTCTACTCTTCCATTCGAGAAGGCTTCCGGCCCCTCTAGCCTTGACGGCAACGCACTTCGCCGAATGCAACTCATCCGGGATTCGGTCGTCGGTCCCATGTGGATCCTTGACAACCAACCATACCTCATTCTCCCCCATGAGTATATAGGGAGTTTTGAGCCGACCGATCCCGAGCAATGGATCATTCCATCAGACTACCCTCCACCTGTAGATGATGAGGATGACCAGTTTCAGCCTGCACAGCAATTCGTCGGGCCTCAGTTTCAGCCGCAGCAGGGGGACACGAATTACATCTTTATGCTCCACACATGGTCATTTTCACACTTAGGCCATTCGGATTATATCATTACCCTTTAGGTTCCACTTACACACCTTTAGGAACCAAATTTTGAGTCAAAGGGTTTCTTGTTGAAAATTTCGATAGTTAATACATTACCTTCAAGTATTAAAAAAAAAGCAAAAAGAAGCATGCAAATTTTCAGTTGCAACTATCTTAGATAGGTGGCCGGTTCAATTATTGAACAAATTTCCCAACATCTTGGTCACCCGGCGTTTGATATTCATTTGTATAGGTCTGTTTTATTGTATATAGATTAAGTTGTTTTTTTTTCGCAAATTGGTGATGTTAGAGAGACTGTCGAGTCGGATACTACGGGAGGTTTGGGCCAACACTAAGTGAACCGATTCCTACAACGGTGCCGGATCGATTAAACCTAGTTACACATGAGAGAAACCGCAAAATGTGAGAACAGAGTGTGCACTTAAAGAAGAGCTCCACCCGAGCCCATCTAGTTGCTTTCTCCCTACTACAGATGTGGGGGCCCAAAACTTGAAGAAGCCCAAAAATCCCGTCAAAGCCCGCGGCCCGCATAAGATTCCCCGCGGCCCACATGGATTCCTGACAAGGGCAATTTCGGGATTTTATCTAGAGCTCTATATTGGGAAGGTTGGTGTGCCTCTTCAGCCTTATCTTGAAGGTCCGAGTTTGACTTATTCTCTCTAGAGTTTGGAGTGCTTTTGAAGGCCAAGAACACCTCAAGAACATCTTGATTTCACCTCTTGATTATTGTAAAATGTTTGGTACAATTTCATCTAACTTTGTTTCTTTGAGTTTAGTCATGCTTGGCTAAACTAATCTTGGTTGACTTTTTGTTGAATCCTTTGAACTTTTGTTGAATGTTGAAGAATCCAAGAACTTGTTCTTAAATCTTTATGGAAATGTTTTGTGTTTTATCATATTATCACTACTAGTATGTTTTTATTCATAAGTTTAAATGTGTTTTGGTGATTAGTTGGCTAATTTCTTGATTAAGTAAATGATCCTCAAATTAGCAAGCAACAAATGATTTTTGTGTTGTTTTTGCTTCACACAATCATAAAAACATTTCCTCCAACATGGTGGTGAAAGCATTTGACCCCTCTTGGATTTGGTGACTTTTTGGTTCTTAATGCTAGTTGACTTTCACTAATTACATGCTATTTGGAATTAATGACTTTGACTAAGGAAATTGTTATGATCTTCTCTAGCCATTTCAACAATTAAGAAAAGTCTAGGTAATCTCAAGCTCCTTGGATTATTATAGCAAAATTAAGGATTTAAGTCAAAGTATTGCACCATTGGATTCTAATGATATGTTTATCAAAAGTCAAAGTGAGGAAACTTTAAGTCAACCATCTCTCCCTTATTGATTTTACATCAAACCATTATTTTTGTTGAAATTGTCTATTTAATTCATAGTTAATTCTAGTTTATTTCAAGTATTTCAAAACACCAAAACCCCCCATTTTATTTTTATTGTTATTTTACAAGTATTTTTACAAAGAGATTTTTCATAGAGTTATAAATTGAACCAATCTCCGTGGATTCGATCCCTTTACCACTATACACTATTTTAGTGTGTAATATTTAGGGTTATTATTTGTGTTGGCCTTGACAACCACCAAATCACATGTGATCAAATAAATATAATCACATATGATTAAACCAAACACCTACTACCCACCGACCTACCCACCACCTCCACCGTCACCAACCACCACCTATAACTACCCACCACCCATTTTATTTATATTTAATTTAAAACACCAAAAAAAATTATTGGATCGAGACTCCGAAAACAAATCTTAAGTGGTTGGTGGTGTTTTGTGGGTAGAGGTAGTTGGTGTGTGGTATGTGGTGGGTAGCGGTGGTGGGTGGGTAGGTGGTGGGTGGTAGTGGTAGTGGTAGTAGTGGGTGGTAGTGGTAGGTGTTTGTGGTTGGTGATGGGTTTAATCACTTGTATTTAATTATATACGATTTATGTGGGCAATATTTATTTTCACGTCGATTCAATAAAAAAACAACTAGTGTATTTAATCACATGAGATTTACCACATTTGATTTATCACATGTGATTTTATGTATTTAACCACATATGATTAATATGGACAATGAACAAGTATTGAATCGAGAACACAAAAATGAATCATGTGTTTAAAAATCATTCGTGATTAAATACACATGAACAGTTATTGTATCGAGAACGTAAAATGAATCTTGTACGTATAAATTATATGTGATTAGATACATATAATCACATATGATTATATGTGTTTAATTACATATGATTATGTGGACAATAATTCTAATTTTATCACTTTCAAGTTTATATGTTTAAGTGCTATATGTATGTAAACAAGAAAACCACAATTACTTGCTTGAAAATAAATCTACTTCATTCCAATAATTTATATTTTTACAAATCACTAATGCTAAATATAATGATGAGAATGTGAAATAGGCTCGTTTCAATTTTGTTTTTAGCTTATCATACAATATAAGGGTTAGGTAGAGTTAGATAATATATAGTTTCTGGAAAAAATATACTAACCTTTTAAATAATGATAAATTTTAGTAATGAATCGTTATATTCACATATGTTTTGTTTCTTGCAAGACCAATGATAGACCAATGATGTTGCAACTATCATATTTAAAGTCAAAAATTTTCTACATATATGTGTTTTGTTTCCTTAAAGTTGCAGGACTAATTATTCTATAACTACTATTAAATAATTTATCTAAAAATGATTCATAAATATGCACAAAATATATGGAACCAGATGTCAATACTCCTTCAAATAGATAACAATATCATAGCTTCCATGCCAAGTAATTGACCCTTGCAAAAGTGATTGGTATCCTAATTATTACCTATAGAAATATTCCATTAGGAGAAAGCGAATACCTTAGACTTCATGTGTGTCTCAACTTCCAATTAAGATACCCATATGCAACATTATTTTGAAATATTCCAGTCAAAGAATTTGGTTTTTTGTTACCACTATAAGATGATGCCATTACTTTTCATTTATAACTATTTTTTCCATCATATCAACAAGAATATGACCAGGATTCCTCTGTCTTACTTGTAGAAGACATGTTATAATCATTTTAAGTTGTACTACATTATGAAAGTAAAATAAGTAATGTTAACAACAAGGTATGTGTCACACCCCGCTAAAGCGGAAATATGGAGTGTGGCAGTATAAAGGGTTTCATAGTAAAAGTTAAAAAACAATTTCAACCATAGTATTAAAAATGATTACAATCTTACAATGAGTTTGAACAACTTTTTAAAAGAAATTACAATGTATTTTAAAGTCAACACACGCAAATTCTCTTACAAGTGTTGTGTCTCTACGTGCCTCTTACTAGATGATTCCTGAAAAAGCATGTAAACGAGCATCAATTATAAAAATAGCTCGTGAGTACTCACAGGTTTATAACATAATATAGTTTGAAGTCATGATAATCAGAATGTTGATAACAGATTCCATAAACCAACGTTCATTGCTAAAATAAGTAAATAAGTTTTCATGAATGGAAGTTCGTTGCTAAAACGAGTAATAAAGTTTCCATAAATAGAAGTTCGTTGCTAATATGAGAAACAAAGTTTTTTTCTCAAATGAGTAAACATGTTCACTACTACAAAGAGCAAACAAGTTCGTTGCTACAAAGAGCAAACAAGTTCATTGCTAAGACAAGTAAATAAGTTTCCAATAATAAAAGTTCGTTGCTATATTGAGAAACAAAGATTGTTGCTATAATAGTAATCTAGTTTGTATGTAAATAAGCAAAAAATGAGTTCACAACCAAGCCTATGACTAATGCCCTATCAAGATCTATGCTTATCGTTCCAGAGATTAATATGGTATCATACACTGAAGCAATCGAGTGAGTGAGGAGTTGTCAATTCCTAATGTTGTTATCCATAATGACCATTAGCTCAAAGAGTTAATGGTTGCAGTAAAATGAAAGGGAATTAAGACGATACGGCCTCATGTTTCAAGTTGCATAAACATACATAGCAAAATATAGCAATCAAGTTTGATAAAATTCAATTTAAATACAACGAACAATAAATAGTTTTTCAGGCATGCTTTTCCACCCCAAAACATAAAACTGAAAATAGGGGGATGCGTTGATACTCACGATTCATTGAGATGATGCAAATGATGCATTGAACTACGTTCTAGTTGTACCACTATCGTTTCCTACAACGATGTTACACACTAATGAGTCTCTAATCGAAATCTAATACTAGTATACTTACTAGTACAATAGAATTATGCTAATATTATGTCAAAATTTAATATTGTTAAGTTACAAACATTTTTCTGTGGAACTTAGATTTATATAAACCAATTTGTTGTATAACAAATTCAAGTGAAAAATCTCATTTTTGGCAATGTTAATTGAAGTGTAACTATAACATTTTGGAAAGTGTTTCAAATGGTTAAATATTTAAAACTAAAGCAAATAAGTTATAAAATTTCCCAAACTTGGTATTTCAGTTTTAATTGAAGACAAATACATTAAAATAAATTTTCTTGAATTTTTGATCTGTCTAACTATTTTTCATCTATTTAATTCATTGAAAACATCATAAAACTTGGGGAAAATAGTAAATAATTACAGAAAATTATTATATTTGTTGTGTTACTGCTTCATATATTCCTTAAACTAATAAAATTATTAAATGCCAATTTTGATCAATAAAACCCGGTTTTATAATTTAATAATCTTTTGTACCAAGAAATTTTAATTAAATACAAAAATGTGGTGAAAATCACCAAACTCTTTATTTGTGTTTAAACTGAAGTGATGGACTTCCATAAAAGTTTCCATGAATTTTATATATGTATAGATATTTTTCCTTTATTTAATTTCTCAAATCAACAAAAATTCGAAATAAATAGAAAAAGTTTATAAAATTCTCCAAACATTTTTTACCACTTTTGGTTAACATATATAAGCTGGGAAAAATATCAAAGTAGTTTTTCAAACAATTTAACTATTTTTCATCGTTTTATTCATTTAAATAAACACAAATTTGTATAAAATTAATAAACAGTAGGTGAAATTCAATAAACTTTTTATTTATGATTTATATATAATATAAGATATTCTTATTAAGTTTCATAATTTTTGGACAAGTGTAGCCATTTTTCATCAACTTAATCCTTTAAACATTCATTAAATCGGGAAAAATAATAAATTATCTTGGAAAATTTTGAGATTTTAGGCAGAGAGTATTTATTATTTCCAAAAGATGTAAAAATTATCAAATATGGTTTTGGACATTTCATGACTATATTTTACAATTTATTTCTCTTCAACCAAAATAAATTTGAATTCAACCGAAAATAATTATAGAAATGCATTCAACTTTATGAAACCTCTTTAATCAGTTCATAAGTCATATCAGAAATTTACCAGAATTTATTGACTAGAAAAACTATTTTATGTGAATTATTTCTCTATTTTCTTTCAAAAATTACAATAAATTGATAAAAGTGTGTTCTTTTTTGAAAATTTGCATGTCTTCGTATTTTGTTGTTTGGATTCTGGGAGAAATTGGATTTGAGCAAAAAAATGAGTATTAGATATTTATTTATGAATAAATCATTTATAAGCATTCTTAACAATGTACTTTGATAATCATGCCTTTAAGCTTGATGTTCATCACATGCATTATGATTTGAAGACCATGTATGAACTTATTTTGTTCAAAATGATGTTTCTAAATGAAGAACTTGAATGCATGTGGTTCTGAATCTTTAAAACTTGTAAAACTCAAGTTGGTGGATTTGATTTATGTTTTGATCATTGGATTTCACCTTCTAACAACATGCATGTTGTTTTTGGGTGAAATCCTACCACAATTATCATCAAATTTGACATGAATGAACATGCATGTGAATAATCTCAAAGAAAAGTGTTTATGGAGAAGAAAAATGCAAGGAAACTTGATATTTTTGAAAGAAAAATGAACAAAATATAAGGAAATTCATTTTACCTTGAAGATCAACTTCAAATGATGAATATTGTTGAGTAAAATGAGGGATGTTTGCTGTAAATTTCATGGGTTTTGAAGCTAATTCATAGAGGGAGAGAATGGGGGTTTTATAGAAGAGAAAAGAGAGAAAATAGAGATTCTATCTCTCCAGATAGCTCATCTCTCTCGTCATCTCTTTGGGGTTGTACTCTACCAAAATCGTCCACCAAAATACTGAGATGCTTATGAACTCATGAAGAATTGAATGTAAAAATATCTCCTATTATTCTGCTTCTAATTTCGAATTTGCTAGAGAGAAGTGAGAGAGAAGTTTTTAGATAGAGATGTAAAGAAGTGGAGTGAGGGAATAAGTAAAATGATTACGGTTAGGGAAGAGGTGACTTGGGGGAAGAAATATGAACGTGATTTTGAGGAGAGAGGGAGTATTTTCCAGAATTAATTTTTTATTTATATAATTTATAAAGTTTGGGGGTTATGTTTATAAAATATAAAATACTGTATTAAATTTTATGACAGTTTAGCTCTTCTGTTCATAAGTAAGCTAATGTTTATAAATTATTGTACATATTATAATTTAGTTCTCATGACATATGTAAATAATTAAAGATGTTATATATAATATAATTTTTTGGGGGAAGTTTAGATTTATAAAACTTGCATTTATTTTATAAAATTTTGAGACTTGCTATAAAGTTTGTGCATTTTGGAATATTACAATGAATGTAGTATATCTGGGATTGTTTTGAACCAAATAATATTTGTTAACACCATAATGAATTGAGACCATAATGAATTGAGTTTAATATTTGAAAAATCAAATTTCTAAAAATAAAATAATTATATTTTGTAGAAAGTTACATAGTTAATTGAAATCAGATTATTGACATTTTATGTAGTGGTTTCGAGATTCAAGTGAATTTGATGAATAAATTATACTAGTCCTGGTTTCAACTTTGACTTAAGTTTCTATGAGACTTTGACCTAATTTCTACTTCTATGTCAAGTGCATGATGTGTCTACATGGTTCACGCAAAGATGTTCAAGTCAAGGAATGACCCAAATATGGATAGTCATTACAGTTAAGTAGTTGTAGAATTCACACACCAATGTGAAATCTAAGTACACTATCCTTTGATTCTACTTGTTTTCAAGTTTCTAGTAGGTTATAACATAGCTCCTAGTTACAAAGTCTAGTATGTGTCATGCATATATGTGCAACTAAGTTTATTCAAATCTATAACTATCCTAAATTTTGACGGTTGTCATAGTCTCCCTCGGTTGAAAGAATCTTCTCCTGAAACTCAACTCGTGACATATTCTATTAGGACTTAGTCGAATACAATTGTATAGTTGGAGAGGTGGTGACTTGAAGAGCTCATTGATTATTTTGGGCTTATTTCTCAAGAGAAGATCCCAACTTTTTAGCTATAATCAAATTAGTGTTTCCCTAATTCGAGTTCTACAGTCTAGATTGTGGGAAATTTGGTTCATGGAATCATGATCCAACCATGGCGACATAGGCGAAAAAGATTATGTAGTTAGATATTATCTGAATTAAGAGAGTGCTATAAGTTTTGCTGAAGCACCAACTGCATTGAGCGTTAAGTCCGCATTGATCCTTAAGTCGTGTTCTAAATCAACACTAAGTGTAAATTTGCCACCTAATAAATAAGAGATTAGAAACAATTTGTTCACTTCTGGGTTAGCTACTAAATCTAGAAAAGATATATTCTGAAATAAGAAGGGGTAGCACGAATGAAAGAGAAGCGATCATGGGTAAGTTTCTAAAGATACGTACTAAGGGTAGACAATGAAGTTTCGGTATATCTCAAATGTAAAGGTTATTTAAGTCCCGTCTACCAAAGAAATTATGAAATGGCCAAAGATTTCTGAAGCTATATTTACTACTACCGTTACTCTCTCTACAATAAAATCTTATTCGAAATATATATATATATATATATATATATATATATATATATATATATATATATATATTGTAACAATTGGTAAAAATAGGAACGATCGTACGATGCTATGTTTTGATTATTAAGCAATATTAGTATTTTATTAAGAATGGTTGAAGGAATTTAACCTCTTTTATTTAAATAAGTTATTGTGAAATATAAAACAAGTAACTATTGATAAATTTCGTTATGATGTATGACTACAAACCATCACCGGTTTGTGAAATTAGCATATAACATCATTTAAACGCAACAAACTTAATTTTTGTATCAACATGTCTCTAGTTGATAAGTAAGTTAGGTTCTATGTAAAACGTTTGCTTAATAGATGTGAAGGATCTAAATTTGACAAATATACGAACCAAAGTGACAAAACGTGTTTAACGATAAAAGTTAACCGGTTAAATGACACGAGATTATACATTGCTCAATAAATTTTATATTTAAATAAATTAAAATATAAAATGAATTATTATAAGGTATAATTAAAATGTATTTAAGTGTTTTTGAATAAAAAGAATAAAACATAAACATTAAAGTTCAAATACACAAAAACTACATTGTTATTTTATACTAAGTATACATGTATGTATTTGTATATATGTATTATTATCTAGTGAATGACTAGTTATGGGTCATGAATTAAAGTGATTTCATGTAAGGAATATGATTTCTAAATCAATTAAGATAAGAGAATTGGTGGAGATATGTGCCAACTTAACTAATAAGTGCTTAATCACTTAAGACATTTTACTAAGAATGCTTCTTAATCCCTCTTCTAATTTTCGAGATTAAGACCTTCCCTCTCCTTAACTAGAACTCCTAACTAACTAAATAACTAGTAGTTAGTTAGTTAACTAACTCTATCTCTAAGCAACCACCCAAGCAAGTGGCTAGACAAGATCACATCACTTAAACTCACATCCCATCACAAGCTAGTCTAGGTTTTGTCCCCTTATCCTCTTCCACTCTTTCCTCCTTCATAATCACGAAATTTCATCTTCATTTTACCCTCATTTGACCAGCCAATACTCCAGGGAATTACTCTCAACCTTCATCTCATTTTCAAGCACAAGAACTTCTTTCCAAAGCCATCAAAACCATGAACTAAAGAGCTACTGTCCCTTTTGTGTTTCAGCCACCATTTCACCCATCTACACCTTCCTTTTGCTTGATATTTTTACCACCAAATACCCCTGGAAGTTACTTGTTATGATACTCAAAATTATTGATTCAAAACAGTGAGTAGACTACCCTTTTTCTTGCTCTTTTGCTACGAAATTTCGTGACAGCAACATAGCCAAAAGAGTGGCTGTTTTGGAGCATCAAACCAACAACCAAAAGTTCATCTTCAACCTTCCATTCTTTAAGTATTCACATAAGGTGAGTTCGTAACCCTACATTTTCATGTTTTCTTCAAGTTTTAAGGGGGGGGGGGGGAATATAAGTTAGAACACTAAACATAACTTAAATTTAAATGACAGCTTTCTATAGAAAAGTTGAGTCCTGTTCACGGACTGTTTTGACCATCATAAACTTAATATCATTCAAAACTGTACAATATGAAAATAGTTCAAGTTTTTACCTTTCTAATGACTACTCGCACGCATTCATACGATTTTTCTACAATTTATGGCGATTTTTATAAAACTGCCTGTCATTTCAGAAGTGATTTCGGACCAGTCTGTGAAGATGTTCATTTTCACACTAGTTTGAGACCACTAAAAATCATAATAAAAATTAGGAACAAAGTAGACTCATTTTATAAAATCTCAGAGGTGACGGATTCAGTTTTTGACTTACGTGGATTTTTCTATGAGTTTTCTAAAAATAGGGACAGTAAAGGGTAAAACTGTCAAAAGTAGTTTATAGATTTATTAACACCTTCTAACATTTTTGAGCAATGTTTATACATTAAGGAAGTTAAATCATTTAAATATGTTTAATTACCATTTTTACAAAAGTGATAAGTACAAAAAGGTCTTTAGTATCAAACTTAAGGATTATTTCATGCAAAGTTTCTAATAAAAATGTAAGAATATGAACAACAATTACGAAACATACCAAATCATCTTTTAAAATTTATACATATATATAACCATATACATATATATGTTTTGTTTACAAACTTGTCTTCTACATCGAAAATATACATATATATGTTTTGTTTACAAACTTGTCTTCTACATCGAAAATATACATATATATGTTTTGTTTACAAACTTGTCTTCTACATCAAAAATTACACTTTTCATAACAAGTGAACATTTTACTAGGGATTACTATGCAAACGAGACACATTTTTAGAAAACTATAATAGGTATAGTTTTACGAGAGCATTACAAACTTTTACATACTAGAAACACTATTTCAAGAAGTTTACTTTCATATACAAGAACAAACGAACATTTTTTCACGTAAATCTGTTTTATACTAAGTTTTGTGAGACATCAACTTCACGTACGTTCGAGTACGCATTTCAAGTCCTATATTATATACCAGAATCCCTTGGAGGGGGAGCATGGTGTTTGTGTATAGATCTATACGGGCTTGACAACCCGCGCCCTGACTGTTAGCTACAGTCCACCATTTGGGGTGACAAACGACAGAACATTCCAACGCCTGAAAAACGTTGTGTATAGGCATTTCTAGTCAATAGCATGGTTATAAAACTCACATGGAGTATTGAAAACACATTGATTTACGGGGTTTTTCTGACGTATTGGAAATTTTATACTTACATACATTTTCTAGAAACAAACATTGGTCTTGAGAGAAGGCTACATTTATACTAGTAGAAAATATAGGATTTTCTAGAAGCAAACAAACAAGAACAAAACATTTCATTTCATACAAACATTGTCATTTAATACTTATGAAACTCTCCAGCTTAAATGTTGATCTACTCTTTCAAAATTACTTGTATGTCCCAGGGATTCAGTAGTTTCAAGTACTAATATGCTTTTGAAGAAGGGATGCTGCGGCGCCAGTTTAATCTCATATTTTGACATCATATTGTAATTGGTTTTGAACATGTAACTTTTGACAAATTTAAACTTTCAATTATATATATGATGGTTGTATTGCTTTCTTTACTATGTATTCATTTGTTACGTTACCACATGAAGTCATCCGCCCCCGAACGTTTCCGCCGTTCAGGTTTGGGGGTGTGACAGATATATATATATATATATATATATATATATATATATATAGAGAGAGAGAGAGAGAGAGAGAGAGTGTGTGTGTGTGTGTGTGTGTGTGTGTGTCATTTTTGCAAATGGGGGCGATGAAAGTATATGATAAATCAATTCACATTGTCTAGATAGCATTTTGAGTGTTTAGAAATGATAAGTAATCTCACTATTATAAAAACGTGTAATAATTCCAAGAGAATGAAGATACATGAGTGACGATCAAATGAAGTAGTAAAATAATATAAAGATTAATTAAGGTTAATGAATCCAATGGCCAGCGGCCAAAAACGACATTTTTCCAGCTTTGAAAATCAAACAGTTGCACCAATATAACAGAATACACCCTAGGCTCTGATACCACTGATGGGTTTTGAGCACTATAACTTCGCTATGGTGCACATACAACTCTAATGCTTTGGATCTGAGTTTTCTCTAGTAATACATGCAGTTTTCATTTACCAAAGCATGAAGCCTAACTAGCATACAACATTGATATTTGAAACATAAAAACAAGCTAGATGATTACCTATTTGTTGTAGCTTGTAGAGCTTGGCCTTAAAGAGCTTAGCACCTCAAATGCGATGCCTCAAATAAGTCACAACACACCAAGAACAAATGGAGGATTATGAGAGAGATTTAGGAGGTACCAAAATCGTCTATACTCTTCTTAGAATACTTGTGTGTCGCTTTTAGGGCTTAAGGGTTACATATATAGTGTAGAATTCCAAGGGTCGCTTGTAAAACCTAATCCATTCACTTAGGATTTTGATCCAATAATTCATGTGGACTAACTTTCATGGACTCTCACATAAGCTTAGTCCATCACTAACCAAACATGGATCATTAGCCCAAACTATATGTATCATTGATTTACATAATCAGACCTTGTAAATTTAATTAGTCTCTTTTGATCACTAAATTAATTCCAAATTAATTCTTGATCAATACCAACTAAATAATATGATTTTTCAATTAATATATTATTCTTATAATATATTAATAAATCACAAATAACCTCTTTCTCATATCTCATTCCTATTAAATTACTCCGGTGAATGCAACCCAAATGGACCATGCTACTATCGGGTCAAGTACATACCAATTATAGTTATGGGCTTAGACACCTAATCCAACAATTTTATTGTCCCAACCTTGTTCATATGTTATCAACTTTTGAGCCCTAACCGAGGCTGTGGAAAGTAGAGTATATGGTGGTGAACACGGTGTTGTTCTCATTGATGCTTATCGAAGAAGATCAGGGAGTATGGTGGTGCGATTGATGGTTGAAGGCAACAGCAAAGTGGTGGTAGGGAATAGGTAGTGGTAGTCCTATGGTATATAGTTAAAGAGACGTTCCTGAAGCTTTCATTGGAAAAAGAAATGAAAAATTACATGCATACCCTCTACTTCATTAAAATTTAGGTGCATTTTTTGTAGCTAAAATTTGTTCTCAAATGTTCTCAAAATAAGAATTGTTCTCATTTGAACATACTTATATATATATATATATATATATATATATATATATATATATATATATATATATATATATAACACCCTATTTTCGTCTGACAATATAAAAGTTTAATTACAAAATTCAGAGTATCAATACATTGCTTTTCAGCCAACATATTCTTAACGAAAGATGTAGTAGTTGAAACTACAAAGTTGTAACATCCCGATTTCCCAATATCAGTTTAAGCTCTAAGAGTCATGAATCAAAGGCGACTCAAGGAGTTGATAGGCCAACTCGTCGAGTAGTGACCAAATCAGCCACATGGATTTTAGACCATACTCGACGAGTTTGAGGACCCGACTCGACGAGTAGGTGCTGGAAGTGAAAACCCTAATTTCAAGGTCCGCACCCTATTTAAAGGTCCTTAACTTTCCTCCTCATCCTCCCTTGTCACCTTCACATCCATAGAAACCCTTATAGCTAGCTAGTCTCTATACTTGAGTGTGTGACACCAAAAGAGAGTGTATTGGAGCATTTCTTGAGGAGTTAAGAGCTTGGAACAAGGAAGAGCTTTTAGATCCAGCCTTTCTAGTACTGTGACAACAAGATTGAGGTATAAAGCTACCACCTTTGCATTTCCTTGCTTAGATCTCCCTTTTTGGTAAAAGAATTGTCATTTCTAGGGCATGATGGGGTCACATTCAGATTTGAGCTTGTAACAATGGCATAGTTTCTGATCTTGACTTCCCAAGGCCTTATGGACATAAATCCTTAAGCTTTATGAAGCCCTAGCTCTCCTTCATGTCCAAAACCTTCTCCTAATGCTAGTTATGAGTGTTTTAGCTTCATAGAACCTTGCATGCATGTAAAGTTAGCAACTTTACATGATAACAACACCCTAGGAGCATAGATCTAGTATTTGGAGCTTTGGAGCAGCTTAAAATCGTCTGAATGAGTGATGGACTAAATGGGACTCGACGAGTCGGTTGAAGATTTGCCCATATTGGTTTTGAATGGACTCGACGAGTCAGTAAGAAGACTCGATGAGTCAGTAAGAAGACTCGATGAGTCAGTTAGGGTTCTTCCCAACATTTAGACACGCATAGACTCGATGAGTTGGTAGGGAAACTTGGTAAGTTGACTCAGGGATTTCGCGGTTCTCTGGTTTTTGGAGGGACTCGAAGAGTCAGTAGTTGGACTCGACGTGTTGGGTCAACATGGACTGTTGACCTTGACTGTTGACTTGGACTTTGACCATGGTTGACCATGTTTGGCTTTTGAGGGTATTTGGCAAATGGGTATTTACGAAAATGGATAATTGGTGGATATAGGTATTGGAGTTTGGGGCAGTATTTTGGGAGTGTGATTTAGTGGTCCAGTTCGGCATTACAAGGTGAGTTCTCTTCACTATATCGACAGAGTCTAAGGCACCAAGGCTGACCCTTTATCTGATTTGTATTCGGGTATTTAATTGATATGTTTATTGATCTGCTAGATCAACATCTTGGTAGTTGGGATGATGTTATGTTTACTGACCTGGTGTAGGTCGGTGATGATGTTATGTTAGTGACCGGCTAGGTCGGTATCCTGGTTATAGGCTGGTTGTTGTGTTAGTGATATGTTAGTTCAGTATGATTATCTATTATATACATGCTAGTGTATGATATTTATGTGCACATGATTGTTTGATTGGTATGGGGGTTAGGTTGAGGCAGGTCTTGCTTCGTGTTGTAGGACAACATACCCAAGGCGGACCGGATAGACTGCAGACCTAGGAGGGCACATACTTAGGTCGAAGGCCCAGTGAGCGGTCTGGATAGGTTGAAGGCCCCGAGAGGGCGATCCAGACGTGTCAAGGCTCAGAGAGTGGGCCAGATAGACTAAAGGTTCGGTGTGGACGGTCCAGTTATACTTTAGAGTCAGAGAGTGGACCAGGTGGATTGAAGGCCAAGTGCGGGCGGACCAGTCACACTATAGACTCGAGATGCATGGATGGTCTGTGTTTGATATATGATATGTTTATGGTTGCATGAGGCTGGTATTTTGGGGGAACTCACTAAGCTCTCGAGCTTACAGTTTCAGTTTATTGTTTCAGGTACAACAGCGGATGACCGCGGGAAGGCGAAGGGATGACCGTACACTTTCTCATATTTTGATTTGGATTTCTGGGATACTATGATATGAAACTATTTTGGAAACCTTTTATAATAACTATTGATATTTAAATCGTTTTTAAAAGTTTAAATTTAGCATGAATAATATGGGTGTTACAAAAGTCATGACTATAAACAACGCCTAAATTTGACTTCGTATAAGGGAGTTATGATTTCTCGATGTTTCATGTCGACATAGTACAACAATGTGTTACATAGAAATCGAAATGAAAATCAGTTGATTGTGATCTAAAACAATCTAAACGAAAGTTAGAGTTCTCATAAATACAAAATCGTCGATATAGAAAACATCAAGAATGGAGTTCGTATGAAGGAGTTATGATTTTTTCATGGATTTTAACAGTGTAATCTCGATAAAAATATGAATTTAAAATAGAGTGAGAGTTAGATGTTGAGATCTAAAGGAAAGTTGTAGTACTCATCGATATGAGAGTTATGATTTTTGAAATTCCGAAACTTACCTATGAAGCTGATGACATGATGTCATAGGAGTTTGCCAAGTGTCACTAGCCAAAACTTGCCATGTCGCACCACCTGGAAGCTGAAACATGGCGCGACTAGAGTTCAACCTTCTTCCCCAAGAATTGACCATGTGGCACAATCAGAGCTTGACACGTCATCAAGCGTGGCGCTCCTTGGCACGATGCACCCCTTCGAGCAGTCGAAAAACAGCAGTTGTTGATTCCCTTATTTCTTGACCATTTCCTTTAGATTTATCTCCCAAACTCGAGGATTCGACTTCTAAGTCTTGAACATTTTAGCAATAGAAATTATGACCAAAAGAAGTGTTCAGAATCGAATTTATGTCCGCGACTTACCAAACTTTTTCTAGAAAACCTCATAAGTTGAGTTACACTTCCTAAGGTTTGAAGTGGAACTTATATCTATGCTCTTACTCATTGCTATGAACCTATAAGTATCGGACTAGTCATTAATTCCAGTTAAATATTATGATTAGTCTACTTATGGGAGATGTATCTAGGATTGACATACTAGCTTGGTTATTGGATTTCAGAAAAGCTATATGCTGAAATGGTCTGCTAATGGGAGATGTGTCTAGGATGGACACATTGGCTTGCTTCTTGGATTTTAGAAAAGCTATATGTTGAAATGACCCTTCCTCCCAACTGTCTTGAATGGTTGATTTTATTTGATATCCATGAAAGTATATTTTGCTATTAGTGAAGGATCTAACTTCTACCAGATCGCCATAAATATTAATAAGTTATAGTATTATAGGTTAACACTTGATAGACATGTTACCCGGCAGTTAGGTAGTTCATAGTCGTCTGAGTAATTGTCCAGGTGAGGTGTACTATTGTACTATGTATGTGTGTGTGTATATACATACATATATATATATATATATATATATATATATCCATGTATGTTAGAATATAAGAGCTAGTAGAGTAGAGCCAACCATATAGTCTAAATGTGCTTAATGTTATTGTACTTGAAATATTGAGTAGAGCCAAAAGTATGGTCTATATGTGCTTATTTGTTATTGTAATTGAGTTATTCATTACGATTAAGTGAGGGGTTGATGGTGGAACAGCGACAAGTCGTGATCCTATAGATTGGTGTTAACAATGAAATGGCAGGCAGGTCGTAAGTCTAGATACACGTATTATTGGTGGATCGAAAAAAAGTCATGATCCAATTAGTGAATCGACTAATGGTCCTAAGCCAATGTTTGTATGGATGTATATGTATTGTGATATATGGTATCTTAGGGAACTCACTAAGCTTCGTGTTTGCCTAGTTGATTACAAATAATCTCAGGTACTTCTGCGGATCGTGAGAAGGGCAAGGCTTAACTGTACACATCTATTCGCACCATGTAGTTTTTCGCATAATTTAATTATACTTTTATTTAAATAGTTGACTTTTGATTCTCAAACAATGGTTTTCGTTTTGAATATATGAATGTTTAAATAAAATGCTACTTTTTAAAAATGAAAATATTGTTATAAAAATCGAGACGTTACGATATATATATATATATATATATATATATATATATATATATATATATATATATATATATGCTAGGTTACAATGTAGATAACATTTATTGTGTGGTCGTAAGGACAATTCTGGACCAATGGATGAATAGAATAAATGGTTATAATTTGAGAGTTTATGATATTACAATAGAACATCATGTACCATATAATTACACAAAATTCATTATAAGGGTAATTTAGTTATTTAAATATTATTTAAAATGGAAATTTTTGGATTTTAAGGGATAATTGATTTTTTTAATTTTAAAAACACAATTTTCTTAAATTAATTTTATTTCATTTCTAATAAAAACTTTTAAAATAACCTATTTTATTCCATCAAAATGTCATTTTATGAAAATTACATATATTCTCAAAGAATACGACTAAGAATGTAACATCCTGTTTCCTATAATTTCTAGGCCGTGGGCCGGAAATCGATTGTGTAAGGCTTTGGGCCTTAAAGAGGAAAAGTTTAGTCCTTGTGGAAGGAGATAATGATAGATAAGAGATTTAACCCTTGAATTGTGTTTTGGGCTGAATGGTAAAAAGGGAAAAGTCATAGGTTGGGTTCTTGCATGAAATATGATTTTTTTTTTCAAAAATGTTTTAGTCCAAGTGTTTAGATAATGTTATGAGGCACTTCAACACCTTTCTGTAGGTATAAACATTGTCGAAAACGGGGATGGAACAAAGAAGTTACAACCGTTTGAAGTTAGGATGGTTTTGGGTTAAGTCGTGTACGTTGGGCGTACTAGGCAAGGCAGATCATGAGAAATCATCCCGGTACAATGGGCATAATCGATCAGACCCCAAACCCAAATTTGAGGGGTTTGATCCCTATTTAAGCTCCTTAACTCCCCCAAACCCTTTCCATTCTCAACCTCCACTTCTTCAGCATCCTCCCTTGAAACCTTAACCCTAGTTTGAGTCCTGTGAGCAAAAGAATGTGTTTTTAAGTGCTTTGGAGTGTTCATGGTGCATATTGGAGAAGAGTGAGCTCATTGGAGAAGTTTTGGTTGCATTAGAGTTTGTAGATCCAGACCTTGTTCACCTTGATCTTTCTTTTAGAGGTATAAAGTTTGAATCTTGATGTCACATTTGTTAGCTTTAGCTACTTTTGGGCGTTATGAGTCTTTGGTCACTTTACCTGCATAAAGTTTAGATCTTGAAAGTTTGTGACCTTGTCATGGATAAATTTGGAAACTTTATCCATTTAAACATCATATTGATTCAGATCTGAAGGTTAGGGACTTGGACTTAATGGATTAAGTTGAAAAAGATGCACTTTTGGTCCCTTGGAGAGTTAAAGACTAGATCTTGGTTGTTTGGGCCATTCTAATGGATGAAGTTGTAAACTTTATCCATTATGGAGTTATTAGGAACCATAAAGATGTGATCTTGGCCCTTCTATCCCTTCCATTTAAGAGTTATGATGTCTAAATGGATTAATAAGTTAAGGTTTTGGCTTTTGGACCTTTTCTAGCCATGGAAAATCATAAAGGTGGAAATAATGACATACTTTGATGTTTTGAGTCTAGATCTGAGCTATGGACAAAAGGTCTTAAGTGATAAAGTACTTAATGGAGAAGTAAGAACATGCCATGTACACGGGGCGTACGAGGGGTACGCTAGGCGTACTCAGCTGCCCTGGACTTTGACTTTTGGTGACTTCCATTGATCGTTGACTTTATAACCAAGTTTGACTTTTTTGGGTTGTTGATTAAGACTTTACTTGGTTTTGTCTATTAGCGGATTTGCAGGTGTAAGCAGTGCTAAAAAGGGATCGTATCACAGTGTATTAGAGTTCTTCAATTTAGGTGAGTTTTCCTCACTGTACTTGTGGTTCGAAGGCACCAAGGTCAGCCCACTATATTTGATATCCTGGTATATTGACTGATGTTATACTAAATATGTGGTAGATCTTTATGATTACCTATCGATTACTGATACACGTTAGACTGGTAGATTTATATTATTACATCTATTGTTGGATATGTGTTAGACAGGTAGATCTGTAGGACTACCAGTATTTACTGGCTATTGATTGTTATGGTATATATTGATGTGTTATGGTTGGTTGGGTTGAGGTTGTCTTGCTTTGTGCTGAAGGCCAAGATACCTAGGCCGGTCCGGATATGATGAAGGCCTGCGAGGCGGTCCAATTTAGCTAAAGGCCTAGAGAGTGGTCCAGATAGGTTGTATGCCCGGCGCGACAGTCTAGTCATGCTAAAGGCTATGAGATCAGTTCAAATAGTTTGTAGGCCCACTTCAGCGGTCCAGTCAGGTTGAAGGCTCATGTATGCATGCTGTCATTTGTCTAGTTATGTGTTGTACTTTGGGGAAACTTACTAAGCTTCGTGCTTACATTTTTAGTTTTATGTTTCAGGTACTTCAGATTATCAAGACAAGGAGAAGGCTTGATCCTGCATATCATCCTGGATTTTATGATATTGTGATTTTGGGATACTCTGATTCATGTTTATGACTTTTGGAAAATATGATTTGTAAACGCGTATTGTTTTGGATTGGTTTCAAAAATGAAAATTTTGACTGTGATTTTTCGGATGTTAAAAGTTGGTATCAGGGCCATGATCTGAGTGAAATGGATGAACATTCTTGTGAATCCAGAATCAAACTAAGGATCTACAAATGTAATCAAATTATTTTCAAATTAAATTCAAATTATTTTCAAAAGTAACCAAGTAAGGATGAGATGTGTACGATCAGCCGAAGCAAGAAAGTGTACCCCAAGTTACCACATTATTACTTATTTATGATGATTATAGTAGAACTTCATGCTAGTGATAGGCTAGGGATCGTCAACAATTGCTTGATAGAATTGTCTGATGTATGATGTCTGATAGCATAGGAGGAATTCTTATATGTTAAATGAAATTAACATCATTATTGTAGTTTCTTAGTGTATGCATCATAGCTATACATAAAAAAGATTCTATAGCCTGAGAATGTTTAATTTAGCTTTATTTCATGTTCTTCTTTGATTAATGGCTTAGGGTAGAGTCAAGTATTCGACTGTCTGTCGGATCCATCATTATGTATGATTAGCATGCACGAGTAGCTGGAAGGTTGGTGGAAGTTTCATGAGTAGGTGTAATTCATAGTAGTTCAGTGTGAGGAATGATTAGCCACTCATGAGAGAGTGAGGACAGCATGAAGGTGTACCCTAGATGCTTGGGCCTAAAGGTCGGGAATTTCATATGATGATTTGCCTGATTGTATTGTGTCTTAGTGCCAATCGACTCCACTGCTCAAATGTTGCTTGTTTTGTGCCTTGTGGGACTCATATTGATGTGAGTTAACTATTGAATGAGTACCTTAATTTACATTCTTAGAGTGAAGGATTTGGTCCTATTGTGCAACTCTCGTCTAAGTCTAACCGTTGTAGGGCTGAGTCTTTTACTCGAAAGGTTATTTAAGTTGTGTTTCATGTAATCATATTCATGCTGACACTAATAGGGGTTCTTCAATAGCTGATGGCAGGGGAGGTGGGGAATCCTAGGAGATCCTAGGAAGTGCTTTAGTGTGGTTGCTACGTTGTTTTACGGGTGTTGGAAGTACTATTATGAGTAGGTAACTTAGAGGACTCGAGATAAATCTTGAGGAAAGTACAGATAAGTATGGAAAGTAGTATTAGGCTAGTACTACTAGAAGAACAGGATCAATACTCGAATCGAGGGAAGTCATGAGGATTATAAGGAGCTGGTTGAGGGTAGATAGCATGGTTGGTACCATGATTCGTGATAGTGTTACTATATATGCCGATCTTTTGGTTATGGTTGTTTAGGATGAGGATGACTCTGGTGATTGTTTGGTATTTAGTGGCCATATCAGTTTAGGTTTGAATGGTGCAGACCTAGGTCAGTTAGTTGATTTTGAGGTCCCGAGATCCTTTCTCAAAGTTGTGCCAGTTGAGTCGTGAGACTCAATAAGGAAGCGGTTGTCGTGATCGGATCGAGGATTTCGGCCGAAGGATGAGTCATTGGCAAATGGATTAGAATGTCACTATCTATGGCGAGGGTTATTTCCTTCCATTTTTATGAGTTTGGAGGAAGCAATAAGCAGGCATGTGACTTTTAGAGTTGGGATGTAAACCCAATATGAGACTAGTTGGTTGCAGTTTTTGGTGACATTATGGCACTGCGGGAATGTGTAAGAGGATTGTTGTGGTATGGATGCCTTAAGATGATACCAAGGGTTTGCTTCTTGGGATTTAGGCAGGTTAGGTGCCATTTAATGGTTTTAGGCAAATCGGGAGTGACAAATTTTGTTGCCTCTAATGTATCCCAACTATGAGGATAATGCCTTTTGTATGTGCGAATGATTGTCGCAATGACCTGACGGTTGGGGATTTGTAGACAAGGAGTGTGGTAGTCAGGCTATTCTAGATAAGGATTTGGTGTTATGAATAAACTATCAGAATTATTTATTCTGAAGCTGCATGGGGTTCTTGATGTTAGAAATCTCATGGGGTTTGTTTGGTTTTTATCTGGGAGATCATATGGCGTTTTGTGGTACATTCCAAGGGTCTAGATGCTATTTACCTAGTTGAGCCGGTCTGATATATGATTTTTTTACAATGCCAGCTGGTAATAGTTCAAAACCTAAGTTGGGGAGAACTAGGCTTTCTATTAGTAGGAACATCGGTATGTTTAGTTTAAGGTATTAGAAAATGGTTTGTAGGGATCTGTGGTTCAGCTAAGCGAGACTTTGGTTCAGGATTTGGTCAAGACGGGCGTGCACAACAAGTTTCCATCAAATATATGTGTTCAATAAAGCAAGATTTGTCTTCATGGTAAGAAGTTGTTTGCCAAGGAACTCAACGTAACTAGTGGTTCCTTTCGGAAACATCGAGGAATAAGTCAAGAGGCATTTTGTTCACTCAAGTTGGGTATCGATTGTTCAGGGATTTTTTTAGCTTGTTGTATAAATTGATATCTATAGCCTAGGAAGGGCAATTGTTGATCGATGAATCAATTTCAGAGTTTGTATGTTTAGTCCCTCGCCGGCCTTGTACTGTAGTGTATTCGATCAATGGATAGGTTGTCAATGCACTCTTGATCGTTGTACTTTTCGTTCTTCATCAATAGTGGAGGTTCTTTGAAAGTTGGGATGTTGGGACAACGTTGTTAGTTTTTTTTCAAGTACGACTATGGGTTTGGGCAGAATCCAATTTTGGCATCTTGCGTCAATAGGGTTGGTAGCTAAACTGACCGACAAGGGTTTTGACAGCATTTCTGAATTCTGATGGCACTAGAGGTTTTATCAAGCTATTTGTGTATTGGCAGGATCTGTTCAGTTTCAATAAAGGTATGAGATCTTATTCTTTGTCTATTTATGCTTATGTTTCTATTAGCGGTTGAGGTTCATCATTTTGGTTAGATCTACTGTTACCACATGCGATGGATAAGTGTGGTGAGGAAGAAGGAGTGTAGTAGAGCTAGTTTTGGTTATGTGTTTTCCCTTGGTAATGTGTGTAAGTTAAATAAGGTAGGATGAGAACACTTGGCTCGAGTTATTGGCATGGTTTTTAGTTTGTTTGTATCCCTTAAATTGGAGGAAGAATGCAACCGCCTATCTCATTCTCTGGATATGTGCGACCATGTTGTCGCCAAAATTTTTGCTTTGGTGGCTGCCTATACTGTGAAAGTAATTATGTGTGACAGAAGCATATGGTCAAGGTTGGGATTGGGTTATGGAATCTCAAGTCATGAGGTTCATTAAGAAGGTCTCGAGTGGTTTCTCAGGTGGAGGTACATCTAAGCTTATGCGGGATTTGGATGCAACATGTAATTCTTGGATGGACCATCATTATGCTCGTGGGTGCAGTCGGCTGATTTATGTTTCAAAGTTCATTTGTAATCTTGGATGATCATTTGAATGGAATTGTCTTATTTAGCTCTATTTTAATTGATTCCGCATTATGAATGGATTAATTATCTTTGCTCTCGGTTACATGCATGATGGAATTTGTGAATGTTGTGTGGATTTAAACCCTCCTAGGTATCTAGTTATCAGTGGTTGGGATCAAGTAATAGAGTGCAATTTGGCCTAGGTATTAAGGATAATGTAGTTATCGATCAGTGGACTAGGGGTAAGCCTGAGTGTTGTCAGTGGATAGCTAAGTGGGGCTGTCGAAGTCGAGTAGGAATGTGACTTAGTTTGGTACGTGACCAGTTGGTTCTCGTCACGATGGTGCACTTATATGCAACATTAGCATGACAGTGATTGGCCGAGGAGGTTTAGAGCCGATCAAATATATGGGTTTTTAGTTAGATTGGTTGATGTGAGGGGTTGCATCATGAAGTGGAAGCAAGAGCTGATTTCAAGGACGAGATCTAATTTAAGTGGAGGAGAATTGTAATGTCTTGTTTCCTACCATTTATGAGTCGTAGGCCGAAAGTCGATTGTCTAAGGCTTTGGACCTTAAGGAGGCAAAGTTTAGTCCTTTTGGAATGAGGTAATGAAAGTTAAGAGATTTAACCCTTGAATTGTGTTTTGAGTCGAAGGGTAAAAAGGGAAAAGTCATAGGTCGGGTTCTTGCATGAAATATGGATTTTTGTTTGAGAAGTTTTTAGTCCAAGATATTGAGATAATTTTGTGGGGCTCTTCAACACCTTTCCGTGTATATAAAGAACGTCAAAAATGGAGTTGGGACGAAGAAGTTACGACTGTTTTAAGTTTTGACAGTTTTGGATTAAGTCGTGTACGTTGGGCGTACTATACAAGGCGGATCGCAGGGGATCAACCTGGTATCTTAGACGTACCAAGAGTACTTTGGGCATACAAGGCAAGGTGATTCAAGTGAGTTTTCCTCAATGTACTTGTAGGTCGAAGGCACTAAGGCCATCCCATTGGATTTGATATCCTGGTATATTGATTGATGTTATGCTGAATATATGGTAGATTTGTATGATTACCTGATGGTTACTGATACGCGTTAGACTGGTAGATCTATATGATTAACTATATTATTGCATTGGTTGAGGCGGTCTTACTTTGTGCTGAAGGCCAAGATTGATGGGGAATCTAGGTTACAACTACAATGCCATAAGTAGAAAACAATCGAAACAATTCGATTGATTAGGGCAGATGCAACCTAGTTTGATCTAATTCTTTCATCTGTTAGCAACATACTATGAACACTAGAATACAAAAATTTCCAATAAACAAACTAACTCATAAGACAAGAAAACTAACCTTTAGATTGTTATTGTAAAAAATCTTGAATCCCTCTTCTTCAAAACTTTGGTAGCTAGCACCACAAGTGTCGTGCCTCTGATGGTTCACACCCAAGGCTAGAAACTAAGGATTATGGAGAAGGAGGAGGAGAATTTCGGCCAGAAGTCTCTTAGGGTTAGGAGTGCCGAAATTGTGAAGGACAAGGCTCCTTATATATGTGAGCTAGCTTAGAGCCAAAGCTAGGGTTTAAGGGAGGAAACCCTAATCCCTTTGCTTGGTGACCAAGCAGCCCACAAACCTCCATCCAAGAGCCTTTGGACGAAAATTATAGGCCCTTCCTAGAAGATTTCGTCCAACCTCTTACAAGGAGGTTCTAAAGCCTTTTCGTCAACTATCAATAAATTGCCAAATAGCCCCTACACTATAGGTTAATTCAATTAATCCCAAAACTAATTCCAGTTAATTTCTGATTAATTATTAATCAAATATCATAATTTCTAATTAATATATTATTCTCATAGTATATTAACAAATTATATACTCCAGTTTATTAATCAAATAATAAATCATTCTCTCTCTCCAAAATAATCATATCCAATTGCTAGCTTTGAGGGCAACCCAAAATGACTGTGCTACTATCAATTCAAGTTTATACCAGTTATAGTTATGGGCTTACACACCAAATGTACCTCTCTCCTACTTGGATATGTTTAATACCTATAAATGCCAGTACAACTTCAATATTGATTAGCAAATAGTAGCCACCAAAAGCCAATGTCGAAATCTGACCCAATCAGTTACGTGTCCTAAGATAAGTGATCATATAATCCTCATTCCGAAAGATATCATACAGACATGAGACATGGAACAAAATCAATCTCATTGTCTAATACTTTTTTCCTGAATTATGATTTGTAATGGCATAGCACATCAAATCGAACACATTAGTCAAGTTCTGGTCGGGCCCGGCACTATAAGTCAACACCAAATCACCGAGGTGCCCAAAGATATTGTTTTTCCCATTAAGAAAAAAGAAACAGATAAACTTTGACTTATATGAAATCATGCACAACAATAGATTTTATAATATAACGTCACAAAAAATAATAATATAAAAATTTTGTTTTTAGATAAATAAATTGTTCCTACATAAAACCTCCATTGAACCACGGTAATCAAGACATAACAAACCACTATTAAATCAGAGTAATTCACAAGATGTGGAAACATGTAGTATGTGCCCTGCAATCACCCCGAGCTCTTCCATTTGAAAACCAAAGCACCTAAAACATAAACTGAAAATTTTAAGCACAAACCTTAGTGAGTTCCCCAAGATACCACATACCACACATACGTAAATCATATACTAGGCCCTCGCCCTCCATCGGGCCTTGCCCGGTCTCGAGTCCCACTCGGCCTCGGGCCCCGCCCCACATCAAGCCCTGCTCGAGTAACAGATTTGTTATTTTCAGGCCTTACCTTTCACTGGCCCTTGCCTACTATAAACATACAATATATCACATAATCATGCTAACACATAAAATGAACATAAACACTAGCATATATCCAGTCATTGGGCCTCGCCCGACATCGCGCCCCACCCGGTACACACATAACCATATAACCATATTAGCACATGAAATAATGACAAATACTATAGCACGCTATATAGTCATCGGACCTCACCTAGTAATCTTAAAGAAACATATAGATAACTAACATACGATATCATCATCAGGCCCCGCCAGGCATTGGGCCTTGGCCAGTAAACATATCATGATCTAACACATGCAAGAGTCCAACAGACATCTAGCATCCTAACATAAAACCATGGGCCGGCATTGGTGCCTTCGACCCACTAAACCTAGTGATGAGACTCACCTCACATTGCCGAAATACACAGACAATCCTTGGCTGCTGGCAAATAGATTCACCGAACTGTCAATATCAAAACAACACCCATTTATCAACTAGTTTCCAAACTATAACCATAAATCCAAACTTGGGGTAAAAAGACAATTTTCCCCTAACTTAGCTTGGTCCATGACCAAAACCCAACTCACAACCTAAAACACCCAAAAGCCAAATAACTAACCAAGGCCCAAACATGGCCTAATTTTCCAAATGGGGCCCAAACCCCATATATGGGTCGTACCCTAAAGCCCAACCAAAATTTCTAGTCCAATACTCTTGTACTCAGTTGTCCCATTAAGAACTCAAACACTCAAACCCAAACACGAAGCCCAACACTGAGTATGTGAGGTATACTTAATTTTACGCTAAGCATGTGTCCAACTTGGCTTGTACATTACGCATAAAGACTTGTATGCCCAATGTACTCATACATTAAGCCAAAAACCCCAATAAGCACTAAATGCTCAAGACCAGGATTCCAAATCACATATCTACTTCTCAAAGAACAGCTATAACCATAAAGTCATTGACTTTGTGACTTTGCATGCCCCAAAAGAACTCAATCTCGAAATGTAACATTCTACTTCCATTAAATGAACTCAAACTCAAGCATGGGGGATTCTAAGCCTTAAAGGTTCCAACTTTATGAATCTAGGACCATGAAAACACCAAGAGTGGCAACTCTAAGTTCCAAGAGTGGTACCAAACCACTAGATCTCATTCTCAGGACCAAAATGAACCAAAAGCTCATACAAACTAGATCTAAGCCAACAAAGAACAAGATCAAAGCTTCTTACCTCAAGCAAGCTCCAAATGAAGCACATAGTCCAGATCTACAAGCTCATCCTTGATTCACAACCTTGCATGAAACTCCATCTTCTTGGAACTGAACCAAAAACACCATAATGGACATCATGAGCTCAAAATTACAACAATGGAGGCTTAGAAACAATTTCTAGGGTTTTGGGGACTTGGAGGCTGGTAAAGAGGACAGCTCTAATGACTTAACGAGTTTATATAGGGTACTATCATTAAAATTAGGGTTTTCCTCTAACCCCCGTACGCCCCACCTACACCTCGTATGCCTAGCGTACGAGGCTCCACTCCCCCGATGCAACATTCATAATACATTATGCGTACCCTGAACTATGCCCCGCTTACCACCCTTCGCACCAGTACACCCTGCATACTCACCAGGTTTGCCCCGCGTACTAGGACTCCCCCCTCAAACCCTATACATTTTGAAAGCTATAACTTCTTCAATACATATCAAATTCCGACAATCCATATATCCATGAAAAGGTAACGAGAAACCCTATGCTTAAATCAATTCATGTCCACCTTACCATATCCCAAAAAAACATTCAATACCATAGAGGCCCAAGCTAAAAAATTACCGAAATGGCCTTTAACTCCAAAACACAAATCGAATACCCGTATCATCCAATATACATCATCCACCTCCAAAAGAGCCGAAAACTAACTTCTTCAAGGATCTTAAGCCTACTAATACCCAAGCCTTGATCACCACCCTGAAATGGAAACGATCTAAAACAGGGTGTTAACAACTCTCCCCCACTTAAATTAAATTTCTTTCTCGAAATCATTCCTTACCATTCCTGACACGCCAAACATCCTGAGCAACACAACCACGACTTCTAGCATACCCCAGCCTTCCCTAAGGCAACCGAAACCACCCCTCGTAGGGCTTGACAACCTGAAGATGAACGAATCCCTTACAACATAATCTTATTTACCCAATCTGAACTTTGAGGTCTCGAGATAGTCTGGCTCCCTGACAGACTGCCCATACTAAATCATTGTTGAATCCATTATGCTTATCTCCCAACTGATTACTCAACTTTTGATACTTGAGATTCCTATTAAAAACATAATCGCAGACCAATTATCCTTGAAGAGCACTTATACTTGACAAAGGCTCAGATAATCCTTAGAGTAGGAGACTTGTCCCTGTAACAATTAGACTTAGACGAGAGCTACGCAACAGCATCCAATCATCTAATTCTAACATTATCCAATCCTAAAAGCAAGTGACCTAACAACTCCTCCAAATAACCAGCTACTCCCCACATGAGTTCCAAATCAATAATTCTACTTTGACTTATCGGGGTGCCCTTCACCAGCAAAACCAATCCAAGACATAATCACAAGAGCTTGATCTATCATCTGAGCTGAATCCAATCATTACCCTTGAACCCTTTGATTGATGCCCTCGGCATATAGATACCCTAAATTCTTATTCCACTAAAACGAAAATTCTGCACAGAACACTCACAAAGCCTGACTCGAGATCCTTAACAAAAACCAACCAGATACTCATATCATAACCCAAGATCCACGGATTTTCACTTACATTTGATCCATGACCTTCTGATAACAACAATCCCTTGCTAGACAGAGATATAAAGGTTCCCAACCATTGCAGAGACTACCAATATCGCACCTGGTACGATTAACAAGAGAACTGTTCCTAAAACCCCTCTGTGTCACTCACTGACAACCCACTTAATCCTACAACTCAAGATCCCAAAACCTTACCCCAACAGTCTCTACCAGGTCCCACCTATGTTGCCATGATCACATGGGCCTCGCCTACGGGTCCCACCCAACTAAACCATAGAGCAGCCTCATTCATGAGTCCTACCCGCCTAGAGCTACACAAGCCTGACTCCCCCTCGGACCCTAATGGTCCTCAACCTAAAATAGAGAATACTCCTCAGCAATCCTGGCCAGCGTTCCCAAGGCACAAACTAATTTCCCCCTTTATGCTCATGATCGTCTCCAACGATTTGTCTACCTCGAACTGGTGAATACTTCGATCCCATCGCAGTCTTACAACACCACTAACCCACCATGGTTACCACCCATGGTCTTACCACACCCCAACTATCACAACCCTGCTCATCCTGAGCTAAAACCTGCATCCACTACATCCGATTAGGTGTTCAGGTCACACTTTGAAATCCAAAGCCCTCAACCTAGGCTCATCGACAAGCCTGCTATGTATAAGAAGGAAGATGTCGACGAACGGTTGAAAGTTCCCTGAACTCCCACTTACACCATCTCACTATAAACGACCACTTGGTTTGTCTCTCCTCCGAGCCAGGATGTGAAACTTGCCCTAGTTCACTCCCTTCCTAACTTCCGGAAAACCTACTCAATTCTCCCCCACTTGGATTCGACGAATTTCTCTCATCCCTTAAATCTGATGGATTCCCAACCCATCAACCTTATATGTCATGAACTGCCTATGACCTATGATTATCATTACTAACGTTCCATTGTTAGTCAAACTTCATGATCGCCCACTTCCTGAAATCCTAAAGAATACCCTTGAAATATTAACACGTCCTATAATCCAAATCACTTCCCATGATACCATTCCAATTCCTTAAGTTCTTATGTTGCCGACTAAAAACCGCAACCATTTCCATTCACTGACGAACATCCACTCCAAAATCCATTCTCAAAGGATCATTGAAATCCAATCGACTACAATCAATGCGAAAACACAACTCCCCTAACACATCCAATTATCAAACAACTCACGCAACTGACACCGTTATCTTCCTACTAACGCTCCTCTCCAAGCAACGGTAGTGCTTGAACTCAAAAGTTCTTCCATGAGTAATCGTCGATCCTGCCCGAACAGATGATAAAACCACTGAACCGTAACTTCACTTGTAACATCTCAAATCCAGGTATACCTTATAAACCCTTGTTCTTTTGGTACATGTCAAGTATAGCCCTTATAGAGAAAAACGTAGCAAATGAGTACGCAGGGCGTACACGAGTGTACGCTTAGCATACTCATGTGTGTGTTATTGATGTGGAAGCCACCTAGTACGATGGGTGTACCAAAGGGTACGCTGGGCGTACCAGGCCCAGAGTGAAAACCCTAATTTGGGGTGTGTCCCTATATAAAGGATATGATGGCCTCATTCCTGACCACCATCCTCAGACAAACAACCCTCTAAAACCCTAAACCTTCGTTCATAGAGCTTGTGAGCCCATTTGAGAGCCTTTAAGTGATTTTGTGTGTTCTTGGAGTGAAGAAGGAGCTTTGGAGAAGGAGTGAGAGTCCAGGCCTTGGATCAGAGCATATCTGCGTTGGGAGCTTCATCTAGAGGTATAAAGCTCAAATCTTTCTCACTCTTTTGATTTGTGCGTTATATTAGAGAATTTTAGGGTTTTGTCCCAAAAGTTGGAGACTTTATGAGATATTGAGCTCCAGAGACTATGATCAACTCCTTCGAGTGTCTATAGTGGTGTAGTGTCATAAATATCAAGACTTAGATGTTGGAATCAAACCATGCATGAGATATGAGCATTTTGAGATAAGAGAGTGAGATTTTTAGGTGTTTGTGACCTTATCAGCCATTAAAAGGCTTAAAGTCACTGAATTTATGGAGTAAGAGCATTTAGGGAGTCTAGATCTTTGATAAGACCAAGGTCTTAACTGATTAAAACCAAATGAGTAGAAAGAGTGAAATTGGAACGTACGTTGAGCGTAATCGTAATACGCGCAACATAGGAGTCGAGCATCCCAGATGCCTGCATGGCAGCGGAGTGCGCCCAGCGTAGAGAGATGGTACACGCAGGATACACTACTAGAAAAATAGCCTTTTACAACGCGCAATGTGTGTCGTAAAACGCTCAGACGACACGCAAATGCATGTCAAGGAAGGCCCTGTCATAAAGGAAGACGACACGCATTTGCGTGTCATAACCTTATGACGCGCATTTACGACGTGCGTCTGCGACACGCAATGTGTGTCAAGGAAGGCCATGTCATAAAGAAGATTACAATTATTAGTGTGTCGTAAAACGATGCACATTTATGACTTGCATTGCGTATCATTAAAGCATGTGTCATAAAGAAAGACGACACACATTTTTGCGTGTCATAAAGTTTAAATGTTTTAAATATATATATATATATATATATATATATATATATATATATATATATTTAAATTTACTAATTTTCAAATTACATCACACATTTATTGTCTCATAATATAAAATAAAATTTCATACACAAAAAATAAAATAAATTGCACAAAGTATAATATGTCGTACAAATAATCATTCAAATGTTAAACAAAAATAATACATTGCTAACATGGGTTATGCATTCCTATAAAACTAACAACCCTCGGTGACCTTGATCTAAATCGAGGTCGGCTTTGATCGATGGCGACGATTGGATTTTAGATACACGACATGATTCCCGACCTAAGACCTTGTGCAACAAGTGCATCCCATGCCCTATTTCAAGCAACCACCACACGTTTTTGTCTCAAGGGCTAGTATACTTCGTCCTTGCCATCAAATAGCTTTCATTAACAATGGAACCACTTGTAATTTATTAAAAAAAACAAGGTCAAAATTGAAAACTTATTATGCCCTTGCTCCTTTTTTTTACCCTTAACATAGGTAAATAATGATGTCTATCTGGATAAGCTTGTTCCTTTTCTAGACTGTAAGAGGATTTTGATTGAGTCATTAAGTCCATTAAGCCAAAATGAAATAGATACTAACAGTTTTAATGAAGTACATGACCAAAATCAAAATGATCATAAAATATAAATAATTAAAAAAGAGAGAGACCAGAGTTGTCCATTAAGCAAATGGAGATTACCTATTGTCAGAAAGATGAGCAGTATCGACCCATTGCCCTTCGTAAACAGCCACCCTCATGATTTGAATGTCCGAATCACCATCATTGAATTCTATAGTGATGGTAAAATTCAAACAAGATATTCCAATTATGATATATGAAAACCCGGTTTCTTGCTTACAATCTGCACTGAATCCTTTAAATCTTTCAGGAAGTCGTCAACAATAGGAACGTGTTGAAGGGCCACACATATATGAATGCTGAAAAATGATGAATACCTTCAAGATGTTATTAATTAATAAAGCAAAAATAAGCATCTCATATATAATTGTTATAGTTTGTTTACCCGTTGGGTCTCTGCAAGACATTTGACAAACTCAACTTATTTAAAACTAATTCAGGAAAAACAACAACTATCAATATGCATCATAACTTATCTACATTGTATATGTTACAATTTGAAATTCATCATCTGATTCCATGGATTCACGCCTAGAGTTAGCTACCTGATTGGAAATTTGAACCTCAAATGCATGCCCATATTTTTTGCATAAAGGCCAGCCAATATGGACTAGA